>NC_087518.1:45824314-46137064 GCF_963921805.1 Phalacrocorax carbo | reverse complement strand
TTTGGGGGTGCTACCTCAGCCTCAAGACACTGGGCCGTTAGGATCCAGGGGGATGTTGTGCAGCTAGAATCTAATACACATTGGCTCTTAGGTGACAAATCCTGAGGGGGCTAATAATGAGATTGCTCTGTCTTGGGGATATTCATTAACAAGATCATCATCTGTAATGAGATTATCCTGTCACCAGATAAAGTCATGCTCAGTTCATGCTGTGATGAGAAAGTCCTCAAAAGTAATTAACTATGGAGGTGCAACAGGGGTAACGGTGGTGTGTCAGAAGTATGAACAAAGGTCTGGGTTCAGACAAAGCCCTGTGCTTTTCACGGCCTGCAATGCTCAGTTTTAAGAAGGGACCAGTGGAACCAATTATCTGAAGGCTGTGGAGTAACACTGGTCATGTCATTTTAAGCAATTGCTCAGAATAGTTTTCAGAAAGAAATGCTTGTAACTAGTATGACACAGTAATGACTCATTAACTATTTTGCATTTGTCTTCATATATTTGATGTCAGAGGGAACAGGACAGAAGACATAAAGATTAAGAGACATATTAATTATCACAGTAATTGTATGAAGTAAGTAATACACAGTTACATCACAGGATTTCCTCAAGGTTGATCTCTAGAGCACTAACATTCACAAAACAAGGCCAAAGAATGACAGAAAAAGTAATTTTCTTATTTCATTGGGAGTAAGGAAGTCAGGAGGAATAAGCTTCCAGACAGTTTAACTTAAGATCACTGTATCATGTACAGGTTTTCCCTTTCAATCTAGTTTTCATCAGACACTCTTGACTACATAAAAACTTCCCCAACAGTTTCACAAGCTTCTTCTATGACTGAACAAAGATGTTCCCATGCCATCTACTACTACACTCTCATGAAACACAATGGAATGAAAAACAGCGTACCTTTAATTCTTGTCAAGCCACAGAATCTGGTTAGGCTTGCAATAACAGGACAGACATTTGATTCATAGATTAAAATCATTTGACTTACTGTGTAGCTAAGTAGCTTCCACATATATGTTTCATGTGTAGCTTCCATAAGATGTTTTAATGATTGTCAAATGGACAAAACAGAATTAAGACTATGAAAAACAACCTGCATCTTTTCTGAATAATTACAGTATATCTCACTCATTTAATCAGCCTGGCAAAAAAATTTCCACGGAAGTATGATTTCATGTTCAGGGACCATTTCTTAGTTTGTACAGAAGAACAGCCTCCAAAATTGTTTTATATGCTGTAGAGTTGTGCAAATATCTGTCCTATAGTACTTATATATCGGTGGCTTTCAAGCCTCTTCAAAGTTGTGTTTTGATAATCTGAAGATCTCTACACATTGCAAACATGATGCTTCACAATATTATCAGGTTTACAATCTTTCTAAGGTGTATAGTTTTAGTCTTAACAAGTGAAAGATATTTGGCTTTTTTACTGGGACTTAGGTAATTCTAAATCTACTCTGCTGTGTTTTCTGGGAAATAAGCTGTTCTGATGCAGCCAAATCTCTTTTGTCTCTTCTCTGAACTATCTAACCATATTTTTATTGGAGAAAGAAAGTCAGAAAGCCAGTAAACCAAACAGCAGCATCTCGATCAAAAGCTGGATATGGCCAATAATTCAAAAAAGTTTATTTACTTGCAATATTTTAGTGGGACAGGTATTTAAGACAATTATTTCACTAAGACTTCAATTGTTTCATTGCTGATTGTTAATAAAAAAAGTTCTAGCCAAATTATTTTATCTGGGATGGCTTGATTAAAGTTTGTTTACTTTTTTAGAGAGTCTCCATATGATTTATGAAAGGTTATAATAAATTATTTCTTTATGGGATCCTTGTTGAGGGAGGAAGGTGAAGAGCAAAGCCAGGATCAGTGGAAGATCTAGTGAAACCTAGATTAAGCTTTTAAGGGGAAACTAGAAGAGAAGACGAAGACCTCAACAACTCCAGGAATTATTATTATGTGTGACTCATTGAAAATGCAAAGTTAGTTACCACGTTGTTTAAAATATTGGTAATAGCACAAACCAATGAAAGTATTAAGTAGTAAATTTCATGTCTGCTTTGAAAGAAATCTGTGTAACAGCCTACCCCATCCCAAACTACTACAGTAATTTTTGTAATGAGGAAGGGAATTATTTCAATATCATGGAAATCTAATTAGTCCCATGCAAACAAGTAGCTAAACGCTTATGAGCATCTCTAGCCTTGTTCTGGCTGTCTGTGATAAGCATCAGATTACTTATGAAGTATTCTATTCACAAATAAAAATAAAACTTTTTATCTTCTCTGCAATTCTCTATTTCTTTCTGTTGCTCTCTGGTAAGAAGCACATTTTTGGACCTGTCTCAAGATCAAAACCTATATCCCCAGAAAGGGAAAATACAAGAAGCTGCTGTAAGACCCCATTCTGCATGTTTATTTTGTCTTCCGCTCCACCAGAAGCCATCTGGATGTTGCTTCGAAATAGATGGATTATGGATAAAGTTATCAGAAGGGATTAGTGTGATTAGAAAGACATTAATCCTGTCAAGAAGTAATGGTCAAGTATTAACCACCAACAGTTGTTCCTAGAATCATGTTTGTTTTCATTCATCCCATACCCTCCCTCACATTCTCATTTTGTAATTGCATGCCATAGAAAAGACCTTCCTAAGCAAGTTCCCCAGTGAGGCTGGGAAGCTCCTCTACCAGCTACATTAGAGATTATTATATTACAGTTGAGCATCATGAAAGTGAAGTGCTGGCTTCACTAATGCTGTTTGATCATGCAGGCAGGCTGTCGCTTACCTTTTTGTCAAGGTCAGTGCCTTCAAGTTTCAACATGGTAATAACCTCCATTTCCATAGCACAAGCCATTTCATCATCTTAAAATGCTTTACTAATACAACCTACTATCATATAGGAAGGCAGTAACTCCATTTTATAGACAAGGAAACAAAGAAATTAAGGCACTTTAAATAAAGACATATAATTTGCAGTGAAGAAAGATATGACTGAAGCGATCTCTGTATCGCAGTGGACCATCAGAGTTTTCCTCATCTGTGCCCACCTATCTGTGCTTTCGTGACAGGCTGCTTCACTTCCACGGAGGCACCATTCATGGAGGAATAGTTTGCAACAAATAAGACTATTTACAGTAATGAGTGAAAAAGATAAGCAACTTTCTCTGGCTCTTTCTATAGTCAAATGCTTGATTTTGCTTTTAGCCTCTAGTGTAGTCAAAATTATTTCAAAAGTGAGAAAGAGGGATCAGAATGACTTTTTCTTTCCAGGGTATTCTTTTGCTTTCTTCTAACATGACAGAACACCTACAGAGCAACACACTGCCATGGCTGTGATAGAGAAGCCTCCTGCTCTCATAACATGCTGGAGTGACAGCAGTACTGGCAGGAGGACTGTAGCCTGTCTCTGTCTTTTCTTCACCCAACATGGTCTGCCTTTCATTACAGTTTAGTTTTTTCATCTCCAAATGTCGTATCACAACTCACAGGAAGAAAATGCCTCCTGCCCAGACACACGCAAACACCTAGTTAGCACACCTGTTGGTCTGTACCTGTATACCTATTACAGACAATCAAGTGGCATCTTGGTTGGAAGCTGGTGCCACCCTACACCTCCAGTCCCATCCCCCCACATTTGAGTAATGCCTGAACCTCTCATGTGGCATGACACCATTTGTCTAAGTACACAGGAAGATAAAATCTTCCAATAATCCATATTCACACCCTGATCGAAGCTGAAGCAGGTACGTGTTGTGCATTTGCAGGACAGCCCATCTCTACAGGTGAATACTCTTTCTGTGTACGTTTGTGTACAGTCCAGACAGGCCATAAAATGACACCTAGACTCTCTGTGAATTTCACTCAGACTCAACAGTTTTGCAGACTACCAGTGTACCTAACAGGCTTCTGCTGACCTGAACACAACTAAGAAACTATCATGACCACTTCAGTCAGTGGAATGATCCCCAATGTCTTGTACTATTAAACATTTCGTAGTATTACTGCCTGATTTTCAAAGGAAATGAGAAGTCTAGAATCCTCCTGAAGGTCCAGGGGGCTACTAAGGTTCATCTCCTTTGAAAATCAAGTAATATGAAACAGCATTTTTAAAGTTTAGATATCTTGCTATGAATGAAAATGTGTCTATGCTAAAAAAAAAAAACACCCCCAACAATCAAAACCGAATACAAAGAAGTGGAAGCTCTTTTACAAATAGGACCTTTGCAGCGGTTTCTGTATGGTTAGATTATCGGCCATAAAGAGCAATTGAAATGTGAATTAACTTTTCAGAGAGACTCAGTGTATAGCTGTTTGACTAAACACAGTGGGACCTCAAAGGTGTCAGGCGTGATGGAAAGTCTGGCTCCTGATCTTCAAACAACAACAAACGAACAATATGTTAGAAGACCTCACTATCTGCTGTACACTATTTGCAGTGACTGTGTTTAACTTTACAGATAGGCTGCTGGAAAAGAAATGGAAATCTACAAAAGCAACTAAATCTACATTTCTAGTACATCATAACATGCAGCTTTTTGAGTTTCTGCTTTTTAAATAATGCTTTATAAAATAGTAAGAGTTTTATTTTTTATCCAAAATGTTGAGATCTCCTTTCCATTATTTATTATCTAACACTTGTAACTGTTAACAATAAACTGACATATATAGCAAAAACCCTGCCAGGAATTCACATCATGCATTGTATTTTCTTAGTGTGCAATGGGAAATCTGTTTTTATGGACTAATGTAAACGAGGCAGGACTTTGTACAGCACACAGTGAAGATCAATGTCCAATGGCTAGCCCATCACTGCTTCCTCCCAAATAGCTCAATATGTGATGCTACTGTGATACATCTATGAATGCTGGAAGGGGTGAAAAGCAACCTTTAATCACCAATTGATAAAGGAGATCTGAGACACTGTAGTATAGCTTATGCAGAGTTCAGGCTGGCTTGCTGACTTTAGCTGTTCTGATTAAAAAAAAAAGTGTTTCCTAAATTCAAAGGTCAGGATGCAAACAAAAACAAATTAGCTATTAAATACGGATGTGCAGTTTCACAACTGTGGAAAGAGCCAAGAATCTTAATAATACTTGATTTTCTGTTCTGTCAGTTCTTTCAAGTGTTTTTAGATTAAGAAAAGGGCAAAAGGATTTGAAATACAAATTTGGATTATAAACAAATGTCAGATTTATTCAACTGTTTATAGTTCATACATGTTTCTATCCTAAGGAAACAGAGGGAATTGAGCCAGCCCCTCAAGCTTCACATGTCATTGCTGGGTTTTTTTGCAAGGCACTAAGTACTTGAGAGCTCTTCAAGGACTACACAAAAATTCTGTCAGGTCACAAACTGCTCATACCCCATCCGTAATCACTTCAGTGCTTTCCACACCTATTCATTTTGTGACCGTAGTGTCTATTGCACATCACTAGGTCCCTACTGACACAGCCTAAATAATTTGTACTGAGTTGGTCCAATTTTGTCATTATGACATGCATATCTCTGCAACATGTCATTTTTCACTGAAACAGTTTGGACCTCTAGGTTGCACAAGCAAAAGAAAACACTAGAAGACAGTATGGGATCTGACTATTAGACTCCCTATTCCTAAACACAGCTAAAAACATAATAAAGTTACAGATTATAATGTAGTGAAGCTTCTGAAGGTGTCTGAGGCATGGAGGAGGGATTCTTAATAGGGTTTCCTAAGGAGGTGGAATGGAATTTTCCCCTATAAACTCAGGCAATCTCAAAGCATCTTCTGAGAACTTTTGGAGTAATCTGACATCAGTTCTGCAATATAATAACGATATGGATAATTTAAATGGATATTTAAAGTATAATGGTGTTAAGTGAAATTGCTCTCTGACCAGTTCTTCTTACCCTTGGGTAATCCTCCCCTTTCAGTTTCATCCAAGTACAGTTTTGATTTTCACTCTGCAGGTAAATATATTTATCCCCTCTAGTCACCTCCTTAAAACTCACATCTCTGGACTGACTTTCTCCACAATAAAGATTGTAGATCACATATCCTAGGAAAGGGCTAACAGCTTGTTTGCACTGGGGTGAAGTTTATTTTCATTATTATTTACGTTACAGTGATACACATGACAGGTAGGTCAGAAATGAGACATTATACACACTTTACTTTATGATTCAGATACCCCACAGATTTTTCCATACTAACCCAGCAGGTTTACCCTCCTCTGTTGGGGAAGACCTGCTCCCGAGTGCCAATATTTTTCTACTGGCAAGGTAACACAGGTGAAATAGAAGGAAAAGTCCAGAGTCTAATAACATGAAGAGAAAGCCCTGTGTTTCCAAGAGCAATTTAATTCTATGGGAAAATACAGCTGCCTTGGTACATTATAAAACATTGTTCTGAGCAGGCTCCTCAGAGAGCTGCAGCTCTCTGAGCTACATTTTGCAGCTGCTCCTCAACACCTCACTAGATAATACAGTACATAAATTTGATTGCACTTGATTATGTCCCAGTTTGGCAGCTGCACAAGCATAAGAACAGAGCAACTGGTATTTAGGAAAGAATGACCAGAAGGAATAGTTTAACTCACACATAGCAGAAAAGACCAAGCCAAAACTGACAAAACACTTCTGTTATCTATCCTTTCCCATTCAGTCTACAGTTAAATTACATGAATTTGTCAGGACAACATAGAAAGTATCTCTCAGTACCAGGAATGGATTAGAAGAAATAGTACTGCACATATTGTCATTCACATAAACCACTGTTATTGAGTGAATTAATTTTGGCTCTCCCATTGGTTCAAATTTAATTATAAGTAAGAAAAAAGATAGATTTCACAGCCTTTTAGAGACCTGCATTTTCCTTCTGAGTAGACATTATATTGACCATATCAGGCACTGATTTATAATCATGGTAGAAGATTTAGATTGCAGATTTTGGTACTGGCCTCTGAGTGTTTGGGTCAAATTTTTCATCCCTAACAAATTGTAAGCTTAAGCAGTAAAACAGGCAAATAATCTCCAGTCTGTGCTCTATTACCAGTTTTACCTACAGATGTCAGCAAGAAAACAGTGCATGACACCATTTACACAAGCTAATGGACTGTCTCACAGCATGATTTTAACCAAACCCTAAACACCCAAAGAATATACTGTTGCAGTAAAGTTACTTAACGGTATGTCTGCACAGACAACTGCAGATGGATGTGAACTCGCTCTGCCTTCACCCTGAGCTGCCAAGGCTGGTCCGGAAGCCATATAGCCACATTAGTCCTTCACATACGAGCTTGGGCGCAAAGCCATGCTAATGCGGCTATATGGCTTCCGGCATGGGTCTGGCACCAGTCTGCCCAGTTTGGCTTGTGGGCTAAGTGAGTTCACATCTGCTTGCGCCCCAAGCCTCTCCACCTCCTCCTACAGAGTTTATCCAGTTGTCAACTCTTCAAATATAACTGAGTCCTGAGAGGCAAAATTTGGTATGGCACAGTACAGCTGAACAATGACAGAATTCCATTAAAACAGAATGAGCAATATTTTTCATTAGTGGGATGTTAAAATGACAGTGCGTTCCCCAAATCAGAGAACTGTGAAAAAAACTGATATGAGGAAAAGGGTACCACAGTGGAGTAGGTTCTAATTAAATATTAGGCTTTAACAGCATGAGTAAGAATGACCCACTCAGGAATCTGAGCAGAAGGATAAGGGATTACCAGAACTGATGGCATTATGGACAGGAATCCCCTTAAAGAAAGACAGTTCTATATTTAGCATATCGTATTTAATTCAGCAACAAAACTCCAATAGTAACAAATATTTATTACTACCCCTAAATGAGCCTTCAAACAAATATAAAATTGTATTAGCATACACTTGCTTGTATCAGGCACAACATACTTAGTGGAACGAAGTTTATAATTTTAAAAAATACAGGTCAAATCAGTTATTTAGATTTGATTGTAAAGGGAACAATCTTTAACAGATTCTGCACATGGGAAAGGATCAAATGTCTGCTAAACATTATTTCTTAATTGGCTAGAAAACAGCTAGTGGTAAACACATTAAAAATGTAATAATTATCCTAAGCTTAAACAAAACAAACTGCACTTTCTAAAAGGAATATTTACTGGGGGTAACCGTGTTAGAACCCTGGAGAAGCCTTTTAGGCAGCTGAACAGTTCAATTCTGCCCTGATAACTTTTTCCCACAAGTAGTTTCAGTGCTTACTGTTAATCATAGTCTTAGAAAACTGGGCCTGCTATCTATTACCAGATAAAAACTTAAGTCATATAAGCAAGCAAGGTGTTGAAATAAAGGATGCAATATTCTATTACATAGACAGGTAGACATATAAGACAAAGAGAACTCAGTAAGTTCAGCTGGTGTAAACCTGTGCAACTCTGGCTTTAGCCTTCTCTTCTGAAGAAGTAAGGCTTATCCAGTCAAACTCTGTGTGTGTGACAGCCCTTACTAAAAACATTTTAATTAATTTTTCTTTCAAATTACACAGAGGGGATGGAAGGCTCCAAAACAGAGAATTAGGTTCCTGTAACGTCTGTGAAACTATATGGCTGAATACAGGAAAGAAATAATCTGTGCACTTCTAGTATTATCTTGAAATAAGAACCAGGGGCTGCAAGTCCTGCCTCTTCTCTAACCTGCCTTACAGATCTGTGGCGCACACATTTTGCAATTAGTCTTTGAAGATGCAGGAGGTCTGGTGCTTGTGGCGGTCCTGCCTGCTCAGAGCTCTGCAGCGTGCTGGGAGCCAGACCTCCTCTCCCCTGCGAGCTCACTGGCACCTCTGCCCTTTGAACACGGCGCTGAATTTCCTTTCTGGGGCAAATGCGACAGTGTAAGCTCTCTGCCTACTGGAAGGAATCCATGCCAACAAGAAGCACTATAAATGCCACAGCAGTGGCAAATCTCTCAGTCAGAGTTTGCAGGTTTTTCAAAACCTCAGTCACAACAAGATACGAAGTTGTAACAAATTTTCAGGTTTCAGGTTTCAGTAACCACCTCCCCACAATCTTAAACCAATGCAGTCATGCTGACTGAAAATCAAGTTTCTGGCCCACTGAAAGTCAATCAGTACAAAACTGGTAACCTGAGATGAAGGCAACAAGGCAGGGAACAGGCACAAGGGCAAAGACGCTCGGAAGGGAGGTGACAGAGCGTGAGTTACGGCACAGTACCTGCCAGCACGGCTGGCCTGTGCTCAGGCCGGCGCCCGCGCCTGGCACTGCTGGCACCGACAGGATTTGGTCAGAGGGTTTATATTATCTTTAGCAAATGTGAGAAGATATTGATGGGAAAGTTGTGTGTTTATTCCTCTCCCAGTTTTTTGCTTTGTGCACAGCACAAAGACATTGTCACCAGATTTTATTATTTCAAGCATTTAAGAAGTTGAGAACTGAAAGTGATGCACAGGGATATCCGCCTATTGACTTGCGGGGGGTGGGGGGTGGGAAGAGTTTACAATTATCCATACTGAAAAAGAGAGATATTTTATAATTTTCTGGGTAGGCAGCACTGTTAGAAAACGCCTTTGACGAAGGGCCCCCCAGACGCAGAGGTCCTCCCTGCACCGCAGTGACTGAACACCGCCAGCAACCTCGAGGTTCCTCACCCTTCCAGACAGAGCCACCTCCTGGCTAGAGGGTGTAATACAGACCGAGCCTCCACACGCCGGGAAATGCATCGGATGGAAAGATGGTTTAACAAACATGAGCACCTTGGGCCAGCTGATCAGCAGATGTCTGTCTGAAGACCTGGGAGCCATGGTTTTTTAAACATATCAGACCTCAGGGCAGGATGTACCGAGATTCACCTCTGTCACTGCCACGTATGCGTGCGCCTGTTTGAAACCCTGAGATATGTGCTGAAACCTTTCCCATATAAGGGAGAAAATATATTTTTTGCATTGCAGTTGTCATAGGAGGATCAAAGCCTCTGTCCCAAAGAGAATCAGGGAGCTTCAGATCTCCTGCAGTCGATCTGTCAGGCTTGTAGAGAAGATCCCCTTGTCCAGCTGCAGTAAGATCTCAGGCAGAGTGTGCGTAACTATACATTCAGATTTGGCTCCTATTCTCTCTGAGCTCTCTTAATGTTCCCATTCCCAGGTTTAAAGGTAGTATCCTATGTTTATACATATATATAAGTACTGCACATCTGGTAACTGCAGGGTCTAAAATTTATCTTGTAACACTCTCCTACTGAGTATTCCTACAGCAGATACAAACCATCAGACTATTTATTATAATTTCTTTCTTTATGTTGCTAATAGAAGCAGCACCCTTTGTTATGTAGGTACCTCTTCTCATCACCAAGAAGAGCAAACTCTATACAGAGACACTTGGTACTAATAGGTATGAACAGGGCTAAACCTCAGGCAAAGGATGGGGGAAATCTTTTAGAGTCATTGTATGATGCAATGAAGCTTGTTTATGTAACCAGATAACTGAAATAATATCAACCCCCATCCTTAATGAAGGTCCATGTCATAACAAAAACAAAAGCACATGAGGGGCTCAAACTGGAAGGCTAGTTTTACTGGCGGTTGCTTTTTCAAGATTTTTCTGTCTGTGGTGAAACAAAAAGTAAGACCACAGGTGATAGTAGATATCAGAAACAGGTACAGGAGCTCTGGTATACAGCACTTCTAAGTGCTGGGAAAGAGTTGGGTAAGACAAGGAACTGTACCTTGAAGAAACAATCTCCTGTTGTTTGACTGATTTCTTCTGCATTCAAGGAACTTTTAAAATAAGCACAGGTCAATCAGAGATACCTGACTATATCATCAGTTTCCCCTTCCTAATGGATACAATATGCAAAGTTCTTGTTTTAATTCTTTACCTATCAGGTCAAAAGAGGGAAAGTACAAAATTTCAGCCACTTCCGTTTGAGGTTGGATTTGTGCTAGTGATGTGTAAATGCAAGATTTTCTACTCTATTATCAGTCTTCTGAGCCACATGCTTGCTGCCTTTTACTTCTGCCACAACCCTTCAAGCTAAACTCTGGAGTTGGAGACACTGTATTTTGCACTGAGTGCCCCTTTTAACCCTCCTTTCTCATCTTCCCTTTTCTTTACAAGTATCTTTTTTAGTCATTAGTTCTAGAAAAAACTTGCACTAACTGCAACTAGGAGAGTAAAATTAGAGCTTGGTGCTGTACCCCTGGCTTTTCTTTTACCCAGAGTAATTTAGAAGATAATTTAAATGTCATTGCTCCCACAGGACAGATAGAGAATATTCCAACACAAAGAAATGTAGTTTCAATGTGTATGCAGGCTGGTAAAAACACAGAGCACTGGTTTACTCATTTTATGAAATACATGTGTGGGAAATACTGCACTTGGTGTGGAAAAAAAAAGGACTGTACAAGAATGTAATTATATCTGGAGTATTTTTTGTTTGCGAAAACCTGAAATTCCAGTATGCAATAGCAACTGATGGTTAGTTTGTTATACAGGGAGATAGACCTGCTGTCTTACAATGACAACTAATCCCTTTGAAGATCTGTGAGTTTCTTCTCTTTCTTCCTCAGAGGATGGAGTCCATCAGTTCTAACAGTGCGGCTCAGAGATTCATTCCTGACACATCTGTAGGTAACCTAGAGCTATCACAGGCTATGCCAGAGCAGCTCTTCCCCACTGTGCTGCTTCTCCTCCTGGCATCTCTAAAAAACAAGGGGATTTAAAGAACTATACATTTAAGGGAAGGGCATGTGACTTCGCTCCAACCCTTTTCTGTCCTTACTACGCCACTTCCTCATGTGAGATTCTTGTTGTCCTTGGAAATTGGTCCTTTCACCTCTCAAAAAATCTAACATATTTTGTCTTAGTGTTCTCTAGCTGCATGGGACAGACCAGATACGAGTCTGTGGTCAGACTATGGCCAGTTCAAGGCATGCAAGCACCATGAATTGGCTTCATTCTGTGAAAAACCATTAGAAGGTAGATGTAAACGTAGATGATTTAAAAATTAAATTATTGCTGACTTGTAATTATTTTCAGCAACTCTCAGTGATCTGAAGTCTAGAAACATATCTTTTTCTTAAAATGGAGGATGAGTTTTTGGCATATGTGTTCGGTTCTAGAAGATGAGTCTTCAAGGAAAGGCACCAAAGAGTGCAAGAATTTTTTCCTCAGATCTGGTTAGGTAAAGTTAGCTTTGTCACTCTCCATCTCTCCTTATCTCTTCTCTCAGCTTTGGGCTGAGAGCTTTTGGCCACCCAACTGGTATTTGTGATTGTAGTCAGTTGGAAGACAAGACAAATTTAGAGGAGAGAAAAAGCTATCCTAAATTATGCCCACCCACTGCAAAGGGAGTTACCATGCAGCATCCCTCAGCACCAGGACCTAGATCGTTAATTTTGCCACCAATAAAGTGGCACTACTAAAGGGTCTGCCTTTATGTACTAAGAAATCACTTTCACTTCCAGCTGAGCCAGGCATATATTATTAGTTCACTGGAGACACGTTGGGGTTTTTTCAGTATTCATCACACTACAACACGTCTCAAAATACTGCACAAGGCTATAAAGTAACTGTGCCTTTTCATCTTATTTGTATGGTGTATTATTTCAATTGTTTAGATTTAAGGTAGGCTTTTTGATAAGGTGCATTATTTATTCCATATATTTAACTTCTAGTCAGGTTGAAGGGAAACGTCCTCCCATTACAAGGAAAGAAGAAAACATAAATATAAAACCCCCCCTGAGTTTTTAAGAAAATAATACCTATATGAGGTATTGCATAAATGTTCCTACTGATTAAAAAAGATGTTCATAGCTCTACTCTAAATATGAACATACGGGAGTCAGAAATGGTCCTGGCACTTTGACATGAATTCAGTTAAACCCAAAATAGTGGTGATGACATGTCTCATTTAGGAAACTTCAAAAGTTATTGGAACAATCATTGTCCTCACTTACCTTGAGACAACTAGTGGGAGAATCAACATTTTCAGCATCCTCATGAGTAACTCACCAGGAAACTGGAAATAACTGATTTCCTAGAAATACATGGAGAAATGCTTATTGTTTTGAGAAAAAGACTGTCTTCACGAATCTTGCTAGAGTTGTGGATCAGAAGACACGGGTAAAATCTGCAGCTTTGGTATATAAGGTGGCAAAGATAGCAGGTTTTGAAAGGTCATTTTAAAATTAATTAGATTACATATTGTGTTGTAATTCAAAAAAACACACAACATTGTTCATTCCTTTACAAAGGAAGACAAAAATTAAATACGCCGTCTCTTGGGGACTACTCTTAATTGGTTCCCCTGAATAATCTCTTCATTCTGCATTTTGTGTGTTTTGCTAGATGTGTATGAAGGTACTGCTGGGACATAAAAGATGTTCAGACTGCAGTTGGCAGTAGCAGAACAAAGAATTGTTTTAGTTTAGTCACATTTACTAAGTGCCGTATTTTTTAGTTGAGATTTATATTTTGTGCTCAAACAATGCATTCCGTGATGCATGTTGCTCTCTCTATCCTGTCTGACTAATGCAGCAGAAAGAAACGATTACCTGTAAAGCGCTTCATTGAAGTGTGCGGGAGGAGAATTCCCCAAGTGACTTTAATAACATGGCCTGTTAATGATGGGAAATCTCAAATTTATTAATACAAAATACCATTGGTGTAATATAAACATCTGTACCTCTGTACATCTGATGATGAAAAATATTCCCAGTGTCTTCTTTAGACGTACATGTTCCAAAGTAATATAGAATCCAATTAATATATTGCACTACCAGTTTTTAGCAGGTCTATATTAGATGCTACATTTCATCTAGCTTAAACACCCACTATTATTAGCCATACTTGCAACATTATAATATGCTCATGCTAGACTTACTAGGTTACTTAAAGACCAGAACCTTTTGCAAATGTATTTTTTGAGATTGTGTGAAAAGACCCAAGGAACAGCGTAGATTAGCAAACAAATGAAATTAAACAAAGTTAACAAACACACAACGTGCTTTTGATCTTCAGAAGTCCATCCTTAAGTCTGGCAAGTTGCTGTGTCTTTTGTTACGTAAGTACGGTGTTTTCCCTGTAGCGTTACACTGCCATGACACACATACCTGCTGGGAGAGCCGTCTGGTCCTCAGGAAGAATCCCAGAAGACAGCCAATGGTGACTGACAACACCGAGAGAATGAGCAAACCATTTCTTTTACAAACATCCTTGATCCGAGCGAGGATTGCATCAAAAGCCACTGCCATGCTGTCCCCCGTGCTCTTTGGAGAAGAATCAGCATCCCATGGAGAGAGAATTCACTCGCTCCTCTCGTTTGGGTGGACAGATCTAGCTCTGTATAGATCAGATCAAAGCACTTCCAGTTCTGCTTAGCTGACCTGCAAGGTCACCCCTCTGCCAATAGCCGCCAAGCAGGCAGCTGGCATTATTGTTCCAAATTAATACCAACAATCCTATTATCGACTACATCATTAAGAGCCTGGAAGAAGATTAGGGGGCTCTGGAAAATTAGAACAGAATGCAGTAGTAATTCTAAAACAAGACTGGTTCAAAACAAAGTGACACTCCTGGGAGAAAGATGGTATCTGAGCGAGTTAGGGTCTCCCCAGTTTGGGGTCTAGGCATCCAAACCTAGAATGGCAACAGTGTGAGTCATGCATTCAAATGGGTAAAAGTAATGTTACCACAGTTTTTCAAAAGGGCAGAGCAGGTAACATTTTGAACTGGACTATCACAGCAGGGCAAGCTAGGTGAAACTGAACTTCATTAATTAAAGCAGGGTTGGGTTTTTTGTTTTCATGGTGACAAAAGGGCTGCAGGAGTAGCCTAAGAGACATGTATTGAACAGAAAATAGCCGTCTACTGAAATATGCAAGGAGACCTTCTGGCATTTGGCATTTATTATCTTGGAAGCGAAGTAATTTCACTTTTTCTCCAACCACTATGTTGATTAGAGTAGGGCCAATTTACTTTCAGAGGATTATCAGACTAAGCCACAGGGATTGCTTTCCTTTCCTTTGCTGTGTCTGCATTCAATCCCAACGCTGATTTTTATGCTGGCAAGTACCTGATAAAAAGACAGACTGCCATAACTGTTCACCATACCATGCTCTCCTACCGAAACATTTCTGTAGTTCCTGGGTTATTCTAAGGTTAATTAGTGTTTTTCTGGAAAATATTCCATATGGTACAACGAAATTGTGTGTTTACAATATTAGATTTTATACTGCAATACAGTATTTGTTGATACATGCTCATATATGAGTAAAAAAGCTCATGAGAGATTAAACTCTTCTCCCTGGAAGCAGGACCTGGATGCTTTGAACGCTGTATGGTCAGTAAGATGTAGGGACACACACTAACAAAAAAAAAAAGAGAAAATTATGTGGAGTCTATATGCTGAACAGGAACACTGTCAAAACAAGAGGATCACAAAAATTTCATTAATGCATATGTATAAGAGGACTGAACTACTGCTGCACCGTCCCACTCCAGGCATTTTCTAATACCAGGTAACTTTTCTGCCTCCACAGCATGCACCGAATATACTTTCCAAATGAAATAATAATAAAACACCATTTCATGAAATCACGTCGACCTCCACGCTAGCTGCAATCCCAGCTTTGCAGCGGGGGCCTTCCGCCCTGGAAGGCCGCGCGGGGCAGGGGCAGGGGCGCAGGGGCAGGGGCGCCGGCGCCGCCCGAGGCCCGCCCTGGCGGGGAGGGCTCGGGGAACCTCTCGGTGCCGCGGGGCCTGGCCGCCACTTGGCTGCGCCCCCCGCCCGCCTCCTCTCCCGGCGGCTTTCGGGGAACGACCCCCACTTCCTCCGGCGTGCCGGTGCGACCGCGCCGCCAGGGCCCGAGCCGCCGCCGCCGCCTCGGCTTCGCCGCCGGGCGGTGTGGGCTCCTCCCGAGCGGGTCCGGGCACTCCGCAGCGCCGGAAGGAGCGCGGCCACTCAACCGCACGCCCGGGAAGCTGGGCGGGGTGGCGGCGGCCGCCCCCGTCGGCCCCGGGACGGCGGGGAGGGGAGCGGGGGGGCGGCGCCAGGCGGCCTCTGAGGCGGGCATCATGGCGGCGCGGCAGTTGCTGCTGCGGCGGGGCTACAGCAGCGTGGGCGCTGGCGACTACCTGCACCGCAGCATCGTGCCCACCATGCACTACCAGAAGAGCCTGCCCAGGTACGGCGGGGCGCCGCTCCGCTCCCTGCCCTGCCCTGCGGGACCGCCCATCCCGCGGCCTCCTGAGGCGCCGCCGGACGGGGGCCGGGGCAAGGACGGGAGTGAGCGTCCTCCGGCGAGCGAGCTCGCTGCCAGCCCCGGGGCGGCCGCCCAGGGCAGCCGGCGGGCCTGGCTCCGGGCGGGCACGGGCAGAGGGCGGCGGCCCCGGGGAGCCCGCCGTGAGGAGAGAGGAGGTGTCCTCCCTTCCTTGTCTCTTGTGGCCGCGCTCGGGGTGTGCTGCTGGCTTCTTGTTGTATGTACTCTTCCTAAGTCACAGTGGAGGGGAATGGTTTTACCTTTTTAAAGCGCGAGTATGACTATAAGCCTACTACTGAAACATCCCAGCAGGTTGCAAAGTAACCTCCGCGAGTGTAACAGGATTATTTTGTGGTAAGAAGAGCGTTTTCATCTTTCGGCTGAGAGGAAGATGACAAAGATCAGGAAATTTGCAAGAAAGGGTAGATGTCCAGCACCCAGCAGTGAAGGGAGGTCCCGATGGAGGAGTGGCTGCCACACTAAACCTTCCTTCTGCGTAGCTGCTCGTCACTCCATTGTATTCCCTGGAAGGTATTAAGACCCTTCACTGCAATACCTTTATAACAAGACAGTCAAGTTGTTTTTCTACCTTGTTTTCTGAGAACCTTATGCTGTGATGACATATGTGCGTCTACTCCCTTTCATCTCATCTTCCACAAGAAACTTATGAGCCGTTTGGATAATATGGGGTATAAGGAAGGAAGGGAAGAGGGGAGGCAAAGAGACACTACTGTGTCAGAAACTCGGGCTTCATTAGTACCACTACTCATAAAGTGCATGTCTCTCTGTTCCCCTTCCTTCAGACTGCCAGTTCCCAAACTAGAAGATACAATCAGGAGATATCTGAATGCCCAGAAACCACTTTTAACTGATGACCAATTCAGGTATGGACAAACAAGACACACATATTGCAGTTACCATGTACTGCTTCAAAGTTAAGTGTTACATATAAAAAAACATGCCTTGTGACAGCGTTTTGACGCTACTGATTCTGTTGTAGGAAAACTGAAGAACTTGCTCATCACTTTGAAAAGGGAATTGGAAGAGAGCTGCATGAGCAACTGGTTGCTCAAGACAATCAGAACAAGCATACTAGTTATATCACAGGTATGTTGGCCTACTGGATATAGAAGGAGTCTGTAGATCATCATGCTTGATAACAGCTCATAATGCTACAAATAAAATAGACTGAAGCCTAAGTTCTATACCCTATAAATTTGGAATAACATGCTGTGAATACTACCTGTGACTGTATTTGAGCAAATTCTGAGTCTCTGGTTGAAAGAAGAATGCCCATCATTTAACTTGTACACACTGGAATTCTGGATAGATGGATATTGGAGAAATGTTTTTTTCCTGAGTTACTGTATTTACATTTGAGTTTACAGGGTTTATCTTTTTTATTTTTTTCATTGCTGCCTATTTATGTTTGGGTTAATAGAGGAGCTTAACTGGTAACTCCCTTAAAGAAACTAAAGCAATAATTTTCAAATAATTGCAAGTTATTCAGCAAGAAAACTGAACGCTGAGGAGGGGTCAGAGAATATGACTAAGCTTTGGGAGGCAGTGGTCAGTGCTCTGGGCTTAAAACCCCCCAAAACTACAAAACCATATTCTTTTAAAGAGCAAAAGAAAAGAAGTGTCAGAAACAAGATGATGAGAATAAAGAGAAATAAATTAAGAGAGGAGTATGTATATTGTTTTTTTATTATTGTTATTCCTTTTTATTGCTTCTGCTGACTTCCAAATACAAGTATTTGCTCATGAAAGTATTGGATGGATAGCAACGGGGTGGAAACATTCAGATACCTATGGAAGTAGAAGTTTGCATGTTGCCCAGCAAATGTACTTTTATCCTTGCTATCTGTTGAGACTACCTATAAGGGTGTTAGCTACCACAAATTCTGTAGAGAATACCAGATTAGTTCACAAAAGCTGCTGTTTTGTTTCTTGTCTTTTACTTTCCATTCACTTGGAACAACATCTGGGGTTATAACTGGTCGCTTTATGGTGTTTGCCAACACTAATCATGCTGCTTTGTGCATGTGAACTGTTGGGTGTTTGTATTCCTTTTTCTTCAGTTATTTGCGGCGAGCGAGGAAAGCAAGCGGCCAACTCAGTGTGAGTGATAGAGCAAGCTTCAGCTTTATTTTTAAGTCACAGCGCTTTTATATGCTCTTGTAAACAAGCTTCAACAACTACCTAATACAGGTTGCGACACCTTCTTAACAAACAGTCTATTTCTGTACTTCGTGCCTAATTCCTTGTTCTTGTTCATCGTTTGCTCTCAAGGCCGAGAGATATCCCTGCCTTTCTTCTTTGCTCTCAAGGCCGGGATATCTCTCGCCTTTCTCCCTCCTCCTGGTGACTTGCAGATTCTCTGTAGTTTTCCATCAGTGGGTCTGATCTCTGTAATTTTCCATCAGCGGGTCTGACGCCGGGTCTGTAGTCAAGCTAATTCCATCGCATACCTATAACTCTCCAGCCCGCTTTCTATCTCAAACAACTTATCATGAGACCCACATGCTGATTCAAACCTATAGTTTCCCACAGTTATTATTCTTTTTTAGGCCTCATAAAAGACTTGTTCCACTTGAAATTGGTTTCTGAAAGTATGTATAGTTGCCTCCACCCTCAACTTTCAAATCCAAGGTTAAAAGGCTATGTGATGATGACAGATGTGGTTTTAAAACTGTAGATGAATGCTAGTTACTCACCTGTGAGAACCTGGAATTAAAATTGTAACTTAGGTCCTTGAGTTACCTGTTGCCCTTCTTACAGCCTAGCTAGAAGGTTCTACGTGGGACTGATCCAGGCTTGGAATAATTTTTAATAGATCAGCTGCCTTGAGATGAAGTTGGTGTGCATTTGTTTCCTTTGCATCCAGTCAATGTGCAATATCTTGCTTGCTGCGTTTGAAGTTGATGATGATGCAGTAGAACCTACTTAAGAAATCCCTTGTCTGCCTATGCACCCTGGATTTTCGTTGACTCATAGGCATATGAGGCATATAAAGTTGTGACTACTTTTTAAAGCTATGATTGGTTCCCTTGGTTTTGGCAAGCACAAAACCTTTGGGTCACATTCATGCTTCTTGATACACTGACAGACTGTCTAAAAGACCTGTGGGTATCCAATATAATTCTGCTTTCCGAAGTCAGTTCTGGGCCTTGAAGAATAACTATATGATCCCCTGTAACGTGGGGACTCTAACCTGCCACCTTGAGAGACTGATGGTAATGCAACAGTATCAAGAGTTTTGCCCTGTGCTGGTCATTTTAGTGGATAGAAAGAGGAAGGAGATGGAAATTTAAGACAGCAAATGTAGATGGAGGAGTGCTGCCAGGAATGAGGGAAACACTGGATCAGAAATAAAGGTGGTTCTGAAGAGAAGCATGCCCTCAGTTACAGAGAGTTGCAGAAATCACTAGCTTACGGTAAAGGTAGAGGCATGTTCCAATCCAAATGTGAGGTGTGCACCAAAATATAGTGCTGGGGAGCTGCATTATAGGTCACAGGAGTTAGGGTTTATCACTGAGCCATACAGAAAACATGGGAATTGGCTCTTGTTGGTGATGACATGGACAGTCTTGATACGGATTGCTCCAAATACAGTATTTATACAGTTAGCCAACAGTACCTTTGTTCATAATTGGAGGTTGGGAGAATGCTTGTGGGAATTACTGCATAGGTTTGTCTTGTTTGTATGCACTTCAAGAGGTGTTTATTCATGATAGCTGTTGGAAGCAAGATATTGACTACATGAACCTCTGGTCTGACTCAGTCAGCTGCTTTTATGTTCTGACATATTTTTCAACTCTACATTTTCAGGTCCCTGGTTTGACATGTACCTAAAAGCACGTGAACCTGTTGTTTTGAATTTTAATCCATTTATGTCTTTTAATCCTGATCCGAAATCTGAATATAACAATCAGCTCATACGAGCTACGAACATCACTGTTTCTGCTTTACGTTTTATGAAGACCTTCAGGGCTGGTTATCTTGAACCAGAGGTTTTTCACCTCAATCCGGAAAAAAGTGACACTGAGATCTTCAAAAAAATTATCCGATTTGTGCCTTCTTCACTTTCTTGGTTTGGTGCCTACATGGTCAATGCATACCCCCTAGATATGTCTCAGTACTTCAGGCTTTTCAATTCTACACGGCTGCCTAAACTCAACAGAGATGAGCTTTACACAGATGAAAATGCAAAACATTTATTGGTAATGAGAAATGGGAATTTTTATGTATTTGATGTTATTGATAGAGATGGAAATATGCTGAAGCCTTCAGAAATACAAGCACACTTTAAATACATCCTTAGTGACAACAGTTCATCCCCAGCCTTCCCTCTTGGCTACCTCTCCACTGAAAACCGAGATACATGGGCGTTGCTGAGAAAGAATCTACTGGATAATGGCAATGAAGAAGCTCTTCAGAAAGTAGACTCTGCGGTGTTTTGTTTAAGTTTAGATGATTTTCCCATTAAAGACTTTGTGCACTTGTCCCACACTATGTTGCATGGAGATGGTGCTAACCGCTGGTATGACAAATCCTTTAATCTTATCATAACTAAGGATGGCACTGCAGGACTTAATTTTGAACATTCGTGGGGAGATGGTGTGGCTGTGCTTAGGTTCCAGAATGAGGTTTTTAAAGATAGCACCAACGCACCAGCTGTCAGCCCCCAGTCCCAGCCTGCTTCAGTAGACTCTTCTATAGCAGTACGGAAACTTGACTTTAAGCTGAACGATGCCTTAAAAGCAGGAATTACCAAAGCCAAACAGAAATTTGATGCCAGTGTAGAAGCATTGTCTCTTAATCTGATTCAGTTCCATGAAGGGGGCAAGGACCTTCTGAAGCAGAAGAAGGTAAGTCCAGATGCTGTGGTTCAGCTTGCCTTCCAGATGGCTTTCCTTCGACAATACAATCAGACTGTTGCTACATATGAGTCTTGCAGTACTGCAGCTTTCAAACATGGTCGTACAGAAACAATACGTCCTGCCTCTATCCATACAAAGAAATGTTCGGAAGCTTTTGTCAGAGAACTGTCCAAACATAGCACGGAAGAGCTTCAGAAGTTGATAGTGGAGTGCTCAAAATACCATGGCCGTTTGACAAAAGAAGCTGCTATGGGTAAGTAAAAATATATCAAACGCACTTGCTTTTGCACTAAAATGTCTATTAAGGTTGCTGTAAATGTTTACTTCACAACTAAACAATTTAATTTTTATAGAAGTCCAATGTTAATGTAAACTTGACAAAAACAGGAGCAGAAGGCTGCAGTTTATAACGCGTTCTCTAAGACTTGTTTCTTCATAGGGGAGAATGTCTCTGTGCTTCCCACTTCACTGTTAACATGTTGAGAATTTTTTATGCTTTAGTTTTTGTCCTTATAGCAGCTGGGCTGTTTGAAAATGAGATAAATACTTAGTGCATGTTGTGCTCCTCAAGGCAACCAAGAGCTTTGGCTTTACGTCTGAGGAGTTAGTGTCTTATCCCTGCAAGGCATAAAGGCTTTAACAACATCCAAATCAAATGGATTCTTTGGCTGTGCTACTCCTGGTATTTTTCTGAATGCATTCTTTTGAATTGTCCTTCCCAGAAACATAACTTATTGTATTGTTTCAGTAGAATTGACTGTTGAACATTATGCCATAGAGTCTAAACTTTTCCTCCTCTTGTTGATGCACAATCCTTTTCCTCCTTAGATTCAAAAATTTTAGGAAAGCCTTTCTCTGTTTGAAACAGCCTGGATATGTTCAGATAAATAGTTAATCAGAGTGCAATATATTATTGAAATTGTCTGTTAACATTGCACTTTTGTTTACAATGATGATTCCTGGTTGAGACTAGCAGTAAAACAGCAAGCCCTTAATTCCCTAGGATATGTGCATTAAAAGTGCAGAATGTCTGGGTTCTGAAAATTGATTCCTGCTAATATGAAGAGAACCCAGTTCTATAGACCTCCTCTTTTGTGGCTGAAAAACAATGTGATATGAAAATAAGTGAGTTAACTTCCCACAAAAATTAGCCATCTCTCTAATACTTTTTATTTTAACAGGTCAGGGATTTGACCGACATCTCTTTGGCTTGCGCTATTTAGCCTTATCCAAAGGTATTGCACTACCTGATTTCTATCAAGACCAAGCCTACGCTCGGCTTAATCACAACATCATTTCTACAAGCACATTGTTGAGCCCAGCTGTGCAATTAGGAGGGTTTGGCCCAGTGGTGTCTGATGGCTTTGGAGTAGGATATCAGGTAAATGATGATTGGATAGGCTGTAATGTTTCCTCTTACCCAGCTAGGAATGGTAAAGAATACCTTCAGTGTATATACAAGTCACTAGAAGATATCTTTAATGTTTTAAAGGGTAAGAAAATCAGTAGTTAGACATAAAAATGTTGGAACACTTCACAGTTGCAGTACAAAATGCAGACCATGTCTCACTGGCATATTAATCAGTGTTCAATGTGGCTGAGACTGCCCAGCTTAATTGACTTCATCTATCTTCATTCAACTTGAATACTGTTAGATTCACTATGAAATTTGCATCTATTTTAAAGAAATGAATTATAGACCTTGAATTTTTTTCAGGAATGTTTCATGGAATACATGTTTCAGGAAATACAAACATTCACAATGTCAAAATTGAGCAACAGATCCATTTGTTCCAACAGATCCACGTGTTCTTAAAACACATAAAATAAAAAGCACTGTTACTGAGTTTACAAACTCGGAACACCTGTGTTCCATGAGTGTTCAGACAGGCAACAGCACTGTGATACACTCTTCAGCTAACTCTTTAGCTGTTTGATTTTAAAAAAATATATGCAATAATTTTAAATATGAAAGAGTGGTTACATTTGCACTCTTGCAGTAGGCTTGCTTACTAACTTGCCACATTAACAGTTAGGGTTTTTTTCTTTAAACTTGAATCAATTTTGGAACTGATTGTGCCTCAACTGCTTGATGCCTCTCCCTTGTAACAGCTTTCTGAGAAACAAAAAACCAAGTGGGAGGCTTTAAGTAACCTGCAATCACCGTGTTGTTAAATTGACTGGAAAAGACTGTGGTAATAAAGCTATCTATTAATAACCATGAAGTTCTTTTATTGCTGTATCAAAATTATACATTATGGGTAGTCCCTTTATCAGTAGGTCATGTTTCTTAAAAAGGAAAAGAATACTGCTGAAAGCATACTGCAGCGTTGGCTCTCCCCTTCCATAAGTGAAATCTGTTCAATAATCTGCTTTTGTTTCACTACGTAAACCTGTGGTCTTGTGCCTTAAAAAAGGAGAATCACTGAACTTTACCTTTTGGGGTTCACTCTTTCCAAACATCATCTTACTGTGGAAGAGTAACCTCAACATAATGTTTTCCTGTTTCCTTGTTCTATCAGCTAAAACTTTCGATGTCATTTATTGTAGCAATGCCAGAGTCTTAGTGCCTAGAGCTGCATCTTTAATGCATTGGGACTTGTTGCAGAAGTTCTGAAGACAGACTTCTCATAACTCTCTGAAGGGATTGCAGGAGAGGTTGAGCACAGACATCAGTAAAAGGGATGCTGTGAACGCGAGATGCAACTGATGCAGCCAATTCCTTGTGTGCTGTTCACAGCTGGGGCTCTGCCAGCTACAAAGTGGGTGGTACGAAAAGGGGAAGGGGCCTTTCTCAGTCAAGAAGCTGAAGGTGCTTCTAAACCCTGACATCTTCCACTCGTTTTTCTTCTGGGAAGATGAGTCTTTCTCTGGAGCTGAATAGCACCATAGGGCTTGCTTCTGCAGTGCTGTGTAAAACTAATGCAGTTATGCCTTTCAGCACAGCTCACTGTGACCTTGACAGCCAAACGTTTTAGCAGAACGTAAGGTCTGAGCATGTTGGTTAGATATGACAGATGAGGTTCAGAGGCTCAGAAACCTACTTGCCTATACTCTTCCTTTGGATATCTTAGTGTCCAGGTTCTCCCAGTGTCTTTTTATTTTATCACAGTTAAGTGTAAGCAATACTATGTCTTGAAGTATGAAATAAAAGTGCTAGGAAGGGAAGAGGCATGCTTTAAATAAGTAAGTCCAATGGCCTATAAACTTCTAGTCAGGGCTGTTTCCTCTGCAGCCTGTAATGTGCTGTTCTATTTTGCAGTTGAAAAGGATTATTTTAAAACATACTTTAAAACATACCATGATT
Source organism: Phalacrocorax carbo (assembly GCF_963921805.1). NCBI lineage: Eukaryota > Metazoa > Chordata > Aves > Suliformes > Phalacrocoracidae > Phalacrocorax > Phalacrocorax carbo. The sequence continues at coordinate 46,112,643 of NC_087518.1, read as the reverse complement.
GCTCTTGCTCATGTAAACAAAGAAAGGAAGGTGATCATTTGGGGGGGTGAAGGAAATAATGTATCAGGAAACAATAATCAGACCAAAAGCCTTTGAATGAAATTCACTAAAGAAGGTGTGGGGGGGTCTGTGTTTTCAACTGGTGTTCTTTTTAAAAAAAAACAAAAAACAAACATGAAAACAGCTGGCAAGATTGTGAGCACACTTACGAAGAAGTAAAAAGTCTGTCTTTAACTACAAGTGAGATTTACTCAGATTTTCAGAAGATGTAACAGCTATGTGTGTCAACAGCAGTCATGTTTTTAAACATTCTCAGTAAACTCACCCTTTCTCAGCCAAAACCAGCACAGTGCCTATACCTGAACTGGCAGAAAGCTATTAAAGACATAGCTTTTTGCTTGAACAGTTAATGCCGTCCCTTTACTCACAGTTATTTCCTGATGATAGGAATGGTGAGTGAAAAGACCTTCCTTGCTTATGTTAGAGAATCAAATGTGGGTACTTCTTGGTGATAGGCTATTAAAAACTGTAAGGCAGTAAGTTGTCTAAGTAGCTACTGTTGATACGTTAGTTAAGCTATGGTCCATCACAACCACATATATTCCCCAAAAAAGACAAAAATAAGAAAATGGCACAGTTAGTCAAGCATGTATACTATTTCCAGTTTGTACTGAGGCCATTTCAAAAGTGCTCTCTGGAAAATATTTAATTAGGATGTCCCAGGGACAGTAAGTACAACTTAGGTTTCTGTTTCTGAAGTACAGCCATGTGAAAAGTAGCTCCAAGAAAACTACACCTCTGATGATTACAGCTACTTCATTAATAATAAATCCTGATGTGCTTAGGGGTATGTACTTCAGCATTTTACAAATTTATGGGTAACTTCATAGATTCCAACAGATTCCTTTGTTTTTTCGTCATAGTCGTTCCAATCCTATAGGAAATAAGATTTCACAGTATAAGTCACAGAGAATAGAATGCAAGAGTGTCTAAAACACAGACTGGAATTCGAACTGAAACTAAGCCTTACTCAAAGTTTAGGTCTAGATTTCTGTGGAAAGCACTGTGCTACGTCACTAAGCTAAGTTCTGATACCTGAGAGAAGCAAGAGCGATGACCTGAAATTAAATGGGCGTCAGTCTCAGTGTTTGAACAATGGGGGTTTTTTTCCCCCCATACATAGTCCACAGCCTACAGTGGACAAGACAGCAACCACGGCAGATGAAAGGATTATCTATCATTTACAATACCCTAGTCGGGTAAGCAGACAAGCAGATCCCTGCCAAGTAGGATACCAGGGAACAGATTTGACCTTGAGATTCTTGCTCACAGCCAAGGAAGATTTGCAATGCTGGAGTCATTATCCTGAGCTTTGAAGGACAGTGTCTTTATATTTTTAATATCTCTGTACATAGGAAAAAGTGCAGGCATCTTCCTAGAAAAATCAGGTCACCACTCTGAATAACCCCAGCCGTTTAGTGTTCCAGGTGTTTGCTCTCTGGAATTCCTCAGTGACTTAAAAGTTGTCAGCTGCTAAGCTATCAAATGCATACTTCTAAAATGACACTGTTAGTAATGCTGGTTGTTCATAGTTGATTTAGTTTCTCCAGCTATGACCTTCCTGTGCCTACATGAAAGAGCAAAACTAGTCTCTTGCATGTGTAGGATGTGTATTTTGGACTAGTGACTTAGGGAAAGAAAGCTAATTAGATTTACTAATGAAACTAAGACAACATACCTTTTCCAACAAGTTTATGTCATTGAAAGGTGTGCCAGATTCTGCACCTTCAGCAGCAAACCCTGCCTGCGAACACATCTGCAGTAAGCTTTTAAGAATAACTTGTACCAAGAAAATAATAAATATTATCATTGAAACATATTTAAAGAAAGTAACTCAGCACAAACTTTTATTGTATTTCTTTTAACTTAGGTAGAAAGCGTGGTCAAGCTTTTTCCTGGTTAAGGGTCAGTATAAGGTTGTGACCTTCTTTGTGAGTTGGGAAAATTCAGTCTAAGCAACCACAAGAGTAAAATGAAGGAACACTGATCCTCTATTTTTCCTGCCAAAAATGTATTTTCAAGTATTCTAGATAATGTCGAACCTGAGTTTCTAAGTTTATGTAGCAGCATCCAACTACTAATAGCTTTAGTTTTTGTTCAGAATCCGTACAGGCATTAGGTATAAAATAGCTTTGTGATAAACTTACACTGCAACAAAACAATAGACGGAAAATGTTAAGAGAGTTAATAGTTTTGGCTTAGATATCGTCAGAATGCAAGACACTAGAGAAGAAGCAGTCTGTATTGGATTTAGGTACAGAAGAGACTAGCAAGCTTTACGTGAAAGGAGGATCAGCTGGCTGAATGGACAGCTTAGTACACCCAAACAGTCATTTCAAAGGGGACAGTTCTTCACTGTCATTACTGTTGCTGTTTTTAACGGGTTGGAGGAAAGGATAGCACTAGGAAGGAAGTAGTGTATTGGTGGGGTATAGCACAAGAACAAGGTGTTCTGTTTTATCTTCTACAGGAACAGCTCTCTCATTTTAGGGTTCACAGTTACCAAGCTGTAAATTAAGTTTTATTTTAAAAGTAAATTCAAAAAAGCCACCTCTGTAGCATACAGGAGGGTTTCTTACTTTGCCATTTCTCACTACTGAATTTTATTAAAAAGTGGTTAAAAAGCAAAGGTAGTTTATTCCTGGTATTCTGCAAGAGATCTACACTTGCATTTTTGATAAGGAAATCCCCACTAGTGCCAGTCAGACATTTAACTGTATAAGAATGTTTGGAGTAAGCCATGTGATTTTAAAATATTTCAGGATTTGAAGGGAAGGTTAAGCACTTGGGAGTTAAATAAACCATGGAGTGTAGCAGATGTAACAACAGGACAGCTATCTGCAAGGCACAGTGTGAATAGGGGCTTTATATAACTGTCAGAAGCCCATCTCAAGGGAACTGCTAGGGGTAGAGAGGAAGATCAGCGTTATGGGACAAAAATGCAGAGCTGCAGTATAGAACAAACATTAGAAAAATAAAAGAAGCCCTGCATTTGCCACTTGGAGGTATTCACCAGCCCTCCAAGATAAAAGAAGCCATGTGACTGGAATGACAAACTTCTGTGCCAGACACTCAGCGGGATTTGCATTTTTAACAGCTTTGGCCTTAAAAGCAGAGACTCGTTTAATGTTTGGGACATGCGGTGACTTGTCTGCCCTCTGCTGACTGGCGAAGCACCAACAGCTAAAGCACAAACACGCACCGAAGAAGCAAAAATGCCTATTGACTTTACAACACAGTGAATTGTCACACTGTTGTTACCAATGAAGCTATTGGTTCTGCCACAAAGCAAAGAAGCTTAAAGAGTTTTAAGAGAAATTTTACAATGAGACCTCATTAAACATGTAAGATAATTGAGGCAAAAAAATGTCCTTGCCCTTTATTAGAACACACAAGTACCTGGTTTGAATTTGTTGCTGCTACTAGGTAGGAAAAGAGGGCTTAGAGAATCAAAGGATACTTTCTCCTCTTTCAGACTCAAGTGATTCGTTTGAGAAAACTACTGTAATTTAAATAAGACATGCAAGCATTAAGCCACTCTAAATTGATTTCAGGTATGGTTGTATTATGTCTATCAAAAAAATACAAAGAAAATACAGTAATGCTCTGGCCCTATGCTGTTTGGTGCTAATCAAAAGCCAGATCTAAGGTTGTTGAGAAGCCAGGCTGGCTTGGATCATGTCAAATATAAAGCAGTTTTATAGAATTGTTTAGAACTGCAGAAGTCTATATATTTACTCATTTAGGCATCAGAAAATTCACTGAAATATCTGCTCAGGGATTGAAGTGTACTCTCCAATACAGTGCACAGACCAAACTGATACTATTAAATTAAAAGCTTTATTACAGCTGTGAGGTCTTTGTTCTGCAGATAAAAATAACATTGACAGCTTTGATTCAGAGCTATTAAACATCTAAATTTTGTAGTCTCATACAGCTTTTCTTGAACTGCAAGTTCCTACATCTGGCTGCAAAGCTTTCAAACAGGAATAAACTAATTACCATTCTGTTCCTCAAAAAGACAGGCTGCACTTAAATAAACAAACAGAGAAGGACCTCCTGCAGCATACTGCTTTGGTGATTTGGTCATTTTATTTATACCGAATTATTTGTAGGACCAGCTTTTTTGGTCTCTTTCTTAGCATAGTGTCACAGTCTGAGGGAAGGATAAGACAGGTTTATATTTGTCAGTCTATTTACACCTAATCCGACTGGAATAATAGGTTAAATATAGTAGGGAGTTAGCCTGCATACAGCATGACCATGCACAAGCAAATGAATCACTGAAGACTGGCTTGGCTCTAAAGAAATCCTTTAACTCTGGACCTTGACATGTGCTTTGCAACAGTCTTTAACCACTCTTGATCTTCAGTCTTTGTCTGATCAAGTTTCAAATGAAAAAATGCCAATATTAATTTCCTATGGCTTTGGTCATGTCAAATCTCAAAGAAAATTTGATTTTTTTAGAGGCCATGTACTAAAGACTGTTCATAACGTGAACTTCATCTACTCTAACATACCAAGAAGCAAAGCGGCGCTTTCCTGAATGTGGCCATCTAGCTATGCACTCTCGCAATTCCCCTTGGGGAAGACTGTCTTTTGCAATAACCTGAGCAATGAAGACCTTTCAAATGAATTCAGATGAGCAGCACTGAGTCACCTGTCAGGGAATCTGAATACAACTCCAAGGCGTGTTTAATTTTAGATTTTACTGGCACAAAGAATATCAGAGCTGTTTGCGGGTTGGTTTTTTCTTGTGGGTTTTTTTTTTGTTTTGGTTTTTTTTGTTGTTGTTGGTTTTTTTTTTTTAGTCAAATGAAGTAGAAGAAAGAACTGTAGAGAAGATGGAAAACTGGGAAGGTCTAGGATGTTCCAGGAAGAGCAGTGCCATTTCAAATAGTGTGCATTTTGTCACTCTAGAGTCTATAAGAAGTGCTCTTAAAAACTCAGAAACAAATCACAAATAAGAACTCACCTGTGGTTGAAAGTCAACCGGTTCCAAACCTCGGCATTCAAACTCCACTATTGTTTTGAATTTCTCACTGTCTTCAGCCTAAAATTGAGTCAGAATACCATTAGTTTTCATCTAATAGGGAAAGACAGTGACAAGCATTAGTCTGGGAATGAATTGCTTTAAATACAGTACGATCAACTCTGATGACCCAAGTGACAGCAAAATCCTAGGGCTCATTTAATAGGTGGAAATTAACTAGAATTTCTTAATCTGCCACAAGGAAGCCTTCAAAAGGAAACTAACATGGGTATTATATCACCTGTAATTGAGTGATATGAAATGTATCGCAGATTATTCTACACTTGCGATTGTGTGCAGGAACCTACCAGAGAATTTTGTGTCAGAGGAGGATACCAGCTTCTTGTGTTCTTGAAAGAAGAACGTGATAATAAAGCAAAAACTCAAAGTAGTATTAATGCTTATTTATCTTTCACTTGTCATATAAAAGCAAAAACAAACTTACGTTGTAAGGTTTGATTGTCTGACTTAAAATATCTAAAAAAAAAATCAGAAGTGTAAAAGTGAGTGGCATTATGTCCTCAGTTTTATTCAGCACAAACCAAGCACCAGCTGCTTCTTTCAAAAATTTCCCTTATACAAAGTAAAAGAAACAAAGTAAAAGCACATCCTGCAGTTGGCCCTCAAAAAGAATTCAATTTTTCTCACTTCTCCTGTGAAGTTTACATTACACCACTTTGTTTCTCTACCAACACGAAAAAAATTGCACGCTTGTGTAAAATGATATTACGGATATGAGTTTTGTTCATGCAGAAACCTGAACTCACCAGGAGGCCTTGCTGTCTCCTTCATGAGCATGATGACAAGTATGTACCTGTTGTGAACTCAAGCACCAGTGTACAAGGCAAAAAATCCCTGGTGAATGCTCTTTACAAACAGTGTCAAGCAAAATGGGGACTAAAACATAAACTTATGAGGAAAGGTGTAAAATGGATGATGTCTCTTTAATTCCTAAGCACATACCAATGGAGTTCTCCCTGGAGCACAGCTTGCATTTCTGCACCATAGTGGCACTTCCTCTGCCTCCTTTCAGGGGAGCACTGTCCTAAAAACCATGAGAATACAGACATAATTTTTAACTGCACTCTAGCTGAGCCACTGGAAACCTCTACAAAGGTAAAGTAGTTTTTACAACAATAGTCTTTAACTTTTTTAAAATATTGCAATAAGAAGGCTTTCTTTTTAAATAGAGAGATCTATAATTTGGAAAGGTATGGTTATCTAAGAATAATTCTGTTCTAGACCTGAAACAGTGAATAATGCAGTTATGTCTTGTCCATTTAGGCATGTTCCATTAATTCCTCAAAGTACATTCTTACCATTCAGTAGTATGCAACAAAGAGAGATGATTATTCCCAAGAACAGAACCTTCTCTTATCCCTGACAAATTTTATTCTGCTTTTTCAGTTTCCAAATGGTAATTTAGCATAGTTAATTAACCTTGAACTTCTCCAAAGTTTCCATCAGCATCATAAAAATACGCTACAGGCACAACCTTATTCTGGTATTACTTCAAAATTTGTTTTCAAATGATATTTTTACAAAAACACAGCTTTTCAAAGCAGATGTAAATATTTTGTCACCAACAGTCACCATTCCAATGGCATATTTCAATTAACAGTCTCCAAATATTCTTTTTAAAATGGAATATGACAGCTTTTCCTGAATAAATATAGCTACTAAAATACTACGTCTAAAGTGCAAGTCATCACATTCCTGATGCCAATGTCCCTTGCACGTAAGAGGCAAGTTTGTTCTTTGTTCTGCTGCAGGTCACAACCGGGAAACGTACCATCAATCGCAGATACTGCCATTTTTCAGAAACTTCACCACAGTTCCCACATTTCAGCTGAAAAATAAACATAAATCAGAGAATTTAAAGTTGTCAGTAATCAGGCATTAAAAAGCTGAAGGGGCTGATATGGCCCCTGGCACCCAGGTTCACAAACCCCACTGTTTCACAGCTGAGAGGAGCCAGAAGCAAGTATGAGGCGCTGCCTATTGCGACAGCCCATGAGCTGACTCAACCCGGTGGGTACACCCGCCGCAGAGGGTCTGCCCTTTGGCGTGTTGGGTGGAAAACCTGTTACAAAACATGGTCACGAAATAAAAGATGGAGATAGCACATCTCACCATTTACCTGGGTTACCTCCCAGTGGATACTGGATTACTGACCACCTCACCGATGGAGGCACTGACCAACGCTTGCATTTAAGACTTCATTATCGCAAGCTAATGTACAATATAATGTATGTACTAATGTATATGTGCCTATACACTTATAACATGACATTCGTTGCTCCTGTAGCAGGCTGCTGGCACTGCGTGGTAAAAGCCACATCGCCTTTTAAGCTGAGCGAAGTGACATTGAACACCGCAGGCCTTCGTGGCCAGGTGCCCCACGGGACAGTCCAACAGCCCTTGGCGCCGAGAGCGGCGCCTCCCCACTCCCGGACGGTCCGAGAGCCGCTGGCGCCGAGAACGGCGGCTCCCGCTGCCGGCGCCCCGAGGCCGCCCCGCCGGCGCACCTTGAGGTACCAGCGGAAGTCCTCCCCCTCGGCCCGCAGGCGGGTGATGTTCTCCAGCGTGGCGCGCAGCTGCAGCCCGATCCTCTGCAAGGCAAGAGGCAGCGAAAGAGGCCCTTAGCTCCGTCCGACCCGACCCGACCCGACCCGGCCCGGCCCGGCTCGGCCGCGGCCCCTACCTACCCCCATGGCCTCGCAGGGTGCCCGGCAGCTGACGGCGCGGCGGAGGCGCCGCACTACCGCTAGTCCCGTGACGGCCCCCCCTCAACCCCGCCCCGCCTCTCGCGGGAGCAGCTGCGGGTCTCAAGCCGCTCCTGCGTGTTTTTAGTGTTGGGTTGGGTTTTTTTTTTCCGCCCTCCACCGCGTTGCGTTGGTGCCCTCAGCCAAGCTGGCGGGCGCCTAGCGGGGTGAAGCCGAGATGAAGCCGCAGCTGCCCTCAGCCAAGATGGCGACCGGGGCGAGAGGCGCGGCGGGCTGGGCCCCGTGGAGAGGGGCGGTCGCCTCCGGCGGTGAAACCGGAACGGTGCTGCTGGGAAAGCGGGGCGTGCGGGGAGGGCGCTGGCGGGAAAGGCAGAAGGCGCCCGAGAGGAGGAAAAGCAGGAGGTGCTAGCAGGGGTAACAGAGGTTAGATGCTTTTACCTTTTCACGTCATTTAAGCACAATCTTCTTTTTTCACTCGCAGTGGCTACTGATTTAGGAAAAACAAAGAGGTGCTGGAGAAAGCAAGAGTGCAGTTTGGCAGAGGTGCCGTGGGGGGCCTCCCACAGTGCTTTATGACAACTACCACTTTGCAGTTGAGACACCCTTGTCCTAAGTCTCCTACTCAGTTCTGCACAACAGATCTGCTAGTCTGGAACTCCACTAAATACATTCTACATTGCTTCTAAATTCAGTTTTTCTAAAGCTGGATGGGAGTATCGGTGAAGACTCCCAGGTGCCATGTCATCTGCTTCTGCTCTGAAGGCAAACGGTCAGTCACAGCAGCAGTGTCAGGAAGTTGACACGTGTCTTTGCTATAACCTATTATCATGTACAGAGTCAGGGCTTCAGTTGTTTTACACATCTGATCTGGCCAACAGAATATCCAACTTGGGATAAAAAAAGTTTATCCTGACAGCTAGCAAAAGTTTCATTTCACAGAGCCAGACTTAATCCCATTTTGTACAGATGCACAGAGAAGTGAAATACAGCTTTGTGTGATACAAGTGAAGTAACATACCCTGAAAGTACCATGATAAAAGAAGTGTTAGAAGTCAGTTTCTCACCAGAACTTATAAATTATAAAATACAGATATCACCATTTTATTGAGGCAGTCACTGACAGTTTGTAAAAAAAAAAAAAAAAATCAAAAAACAAAACCAAAAACCATTCTAAAATACATAAAAACTTCAGGCCAAGAAGTACAAGGACTTTCAATTCCTCCCTGCGCCGCCCCCGCCCCCCAGACACCACAATACAAACTTCAGTTTGTTTGGCTTAAATTGGCTTAATCTTGAAGTGTAGACCAATAAGACTGAAGACTAGACACTTAAGGTCCTGGACCAGGTAGTAGAACACTCTCAAGCCTTCTGGATCCCTGCAGTGCACAACAGAAGGAAGGGGGGAAAAAAAAAGTTACATTGGTGTTTTAAGAGAGCAGCTTATAGAACTAACCTATTAAAAAACCAACAAAGCCATATGCAGGCTTTTCAGAGGTCTCTTAGACATTAACAGATTTGTTTCATTCTACATTCTGTGCTCCAAGTTTGCATGCTTTAAGTGTTACTAAAATGTGTATTTTTATCATGAAAGCAAGGAGTAACATCCTGTTGAATTTAAAAACCATGATACACAGCCTTTTCAGCTGAGGTGAAATACAGAGATCCTGGTTTTCCCAGAGACACTGGTGGGAACGGGCCAGTGACGGCTCAGTTCAGACTCCAAATACAGCTAACAGGGTTTCCTACAGTAAGGGTAGCTGCTCAATGAGGCTGAAAATACAGCACCTAATGTCACAGTCTAAAAGCATTTGGTATGTTACACTGGAACACAACGCACTTGTGCCCCCAGGAACTCATTTGTATTTTGAAACGATATAAAATGCAAGTATCTACTAATCAGCAAGTTCTAAGATAAGTCGTTACATAAAAACATCAACATAAAAAAGCAGAGTACATACTTGGACTGATTTACATCGATTAGTGAACCAATTTTTGATGTGGTAAAGGAGATGTGCTCATCACCAATTACTATTTCAAGCTCCTGAAAAATAAAAGATTATGGTAATTCAAACTACTGCTTTACGGTGTTGGTTACAGAAATACTTAAGTACTAGGATGATGTTTTTTCCATCTTTATTACAGAGATGTTGAACACAGCAGGTCTATGGATCATGTTAACTCCCACGACTAAATTGCCATTTAGGTGCTGTTCAGGTTTTAAAACAGTATTTGTTTCCCTCTTGGCTAGAAAGTACTGAGTTGAAGAAAAACTTCAGTTATGTTTCTAATGAGCTAACACATAAAAACGAAACCAGCAATTAGGGAAGCCACCATACACCAACCTGGCGACCAACTCTGTCGGGAGGAGGCCACAGAGCATCATCTTCTTTTGTGATTTCACTGTCGTCGATTATTCTCTTCAGCTCCTCCATCACGCTCTTATGGACGTACGCCTACAAACACCATTCCACCGTGAAACGGGAACCCCGAGCGGCACCGAGCGCGCTGCCGCGGTCACTCCGCGCCCCGGCGGCAGGCCCCCGGCACCCCCGCCCCGCCCGTACCTCCTTTCGGATCATGACGTCGTTCTTGTAGTTGCTGTTGTTGGCGTAGCGCAGCTTCCCTGGCGAAGACAGGACGGGCGTTAAACCCCCGCCAGGGCAGCGCTGGGCGGGCACTGCTCCGCTCCGCTCCACTCTGCGGCAGCCCCCGGCCCGCACCCGCCTCTCCCCGGCAGCGGAGAGCGGGCCCCGCCGCACCCCCCGGTCCCGCCCCGCCCTTACCGTCGGGCCGGAACTCGAACTCGAGGAACTCGTGGCCGAACTTGCCCTTGTGCCCCACGTAGTACCGCAGGTAGAAGTCGCTCGCCATGGTCCCGCCGCCGCCCCGGCATGCACCCCGGCGGCGCGGGGCAGCCGCGTCACGGCGGGGCGGGGCGTGCTTCCCACTCCCATTGGCCGGCAGCGCCCGCTGCCGCGAGCCGGAGCGGTAACGTCAACGTCAACAGAGGGGGTAGCGGCCGCCCCCTGGCGGCGGCGGGAGGCGGGCCGGGCCGGGCCGGGCCGAAGTCCCAGCGGGGCGCCGCCGGTCCCCCCGCGGCTCGGAGCGCCACGGGTGAGGGGCGCCGCCCCCTCTCCAGGGCAGCGGCTCAGCCCTTGGGCGGGCGGCTCGCCCCGGGTACCCGGTGCCCCGTCGGCCGACGCAGAGCGGTTTTCTCGCAGGAGTATTTGCAGTGTTTGACAGAAGAAAGTCGCGCTGGTGCGTGACTGTCACACGCGTTTCCCCCGCGCTGCAGGTGTGGTGGCGGTGGCGTGGGCGCCGCCGCTGGAACATGGGACGGCCCAGCCCGCCAGTGTTGGTGTGTGAGCCCGGCCGCTCGCTCCCTCAGTGAGGGCACGCGCGTGCTTTGCCCCAAAACCCCTCACTGCTTTCCCATAATTTTGGAAAATTACTCACTTGCTACTAATAAAAGATTTCTTGTAATATTCAGACATAGCAGTAATAAAGGAAAAATGAGGTGCAGCTGGCCTTTTGTTGCGGGTCCAGACATTAGCATGCAGTGCTAGAATTTGAAGCGGTTTGTGCCTCCCCCAGCCGAAGGCAGTAACCTGGGCCGGGTTGGGCCCCCCGCAGCCAGTCGCCCCTGTGCCTCCTCCTCACTGGTGCTGGGGTGTCGGGCAAGCCTCATCGGTGGTGGCTTGAAGTTCGAGAGTAGGTGGTGGTGGTGTCTACCTTTTTGCTCTTTGGGAACTGCTGAAAGAAAGGAAATAGCGGGAGACATGCCCTTTTGTAAAATATTCCCTTCTGAAATAAAAATTTAGAAATGGGGACCTTTTGTGCTGATCACTAGGACACTTTATTGAGGATGCTGAATGGGGGGACATTTTGTACTGTGGTAGTAGGCTGAAAATGGATTTTACGCAGATGAACTTGATTTCATGTAGGTGGTGCTGGGTCACATCCCAGGTGTAGGCTGTTAGTGCAGGGCTGATGAAGCTCACTCTGCTTACTTTAGAGTTACAGCAAGGTTAAATCTGGCAATATTTACTATTATGAACTGAGTAGAAATAGCTGAACTGCTTCCAGATCTAACCTCTTCTTGGAAATAACATGGTCTTTGGTATGGTATTGTGTAAATAATCAAATAAACCTTTTGATCTCAGATAACTCTGGGTGGAGGAAAGCCCTAGGTGTCCACATCTGGATCTAATTCATACGTAAACTGATTAAACCCCCCTCGGATTGGTCAGATTCGGCTTTAGTTTGTCTTTCAGGAGCCCTGTATGTTTTGTGATCTAGCTTCCTCTTCTGACTCTGTAGGAGCTCTAAGCCTTCACTAGTACAGGCAAAACCAAAAAATGTTCGGATTAGTGGTTGATTTTTTTTAACAGAAATTATTGCAGTGAGAGGCAATACAGTAATTTTCTGGAAAACTATGAATGTTTAATTCTAGGCACTGATAAATTAGGGTTAAATAGCTACTTTGGATATATTTTAGGACTCATTGGATTAAAATAATGAAGCAAAAAAATTGCATCTTTGTCTCATTTAACTTAAATTACTATTTGCTTGGACCGAAAGGCACTATTCACTGGACACACACAAAATAAAGAACAGTTTATTATAGACTCACCAAGAGTGAGAGAAGAAAATAAAAAGATATGTAGAGGGAGGTGAAATATTTAAGGCTCACTCTTGAACAGATAATGGACTCCTAATGTCATTCACTGTGTGCTAATAGGTCAAGCCCCTTCTCCTCTGCCTAAGTTAGACAGCTTTTCTTATGTTCTTTTCCCAAGGGAATTGGAGGATATTGAGGAACACAGATTAATAGTCTGGAAAAATCTAGTTTTGAATAAAGATTAAAAACTAAATATGTACAACTCAGCTAAATGATGAAGTAGAGCACTTTTTCTTAAGTCTATTATGGCAGTACTCACTGCATTTGTATTGTGGTTTGATTGTTCTGTATGATGTGGCATGTGTTGTACTGTGTTTGCTCGGAGTAAATTTAATCCTTACCTGTAGTTAGAAGTTAATAGAATGACATCTTCAGAGTTCTGCCAGATGTCCTTACAGAAGTGAAGACATCTTTTGAAGTTAGAGTTTTTTCTATTAGAAAATCAGAATTATGGTTCATTTTGAAGGAAACTCCACAGAAGCACCTCAGAAGGTGTTAATGAAACAAGGCAGAAGTTTGACGAACTGAAATAACGTTAGGTTAAAGATGTTCACTAAAGAAACTGTAAAGGGTTTTGATTTTTTTGAAGTTTCACTATATGAAGAGAGGTTTAAGAATGTAAATTTTAAAATAAATGTTAAATCACTTTTATTCCTGCATTTACATTATGGTTAGGAATACTGGAAATATTAAATCTGTCCAGGCTTGACTGGAAGATATATTTGACTTCAGAACATACATGAGTGTTTTCTGTTCACAGCTGAGATGGTAGGAGGCAATGTCAGAACGGTAATGGAAAGCTGGCCTGCATGAGGAAGTTAGCATATGTGCTTTGCCAGGATTTATGTCTACTTTACTTCAGTTTAGCTTCTCATGGTTAAGTGACTGGCACATGTGAAAGATATTCACATACTACGCTCATGCCTGTTTAACGAAGACTGATGTTACACTAATCCCATTGAATGACTTTCTGTAAGCCTCAGACTCCTCTGGTTTGCAGCTTCCTACCATTCAGTCTCTTTGGATGCCATATTCCCACTCCACCAGAGCAGTCATGGTAAGAAAGACCTCGGTTTCTGTGAATTAAAAAAAGTTAGTGGTTAGCCTGTTCTGCATAATAGTCCTAAGTGTATGCATAAGAAGAGGCTTAGTGTTTTGCAGGAAATGTCAGGAGTCCTTTTCTCCTGTTAAAAGTAAAATTGGAGTTGCAGTCTCTCACAGCATTTAAGGATGAAACACTTACATGTCTTTTTATTCCATTCCTTCTTCATTAATTCTTCCATACAAAAAAGATCTGGTGTGGTTATACTGCCTTATTCTGTTACTGTCTGTCCACTTCTAGCACTTAGAGGAGCTGACATGGTTCATTGCTGTTCTGTCTATCCAGTAAGACGTGCTTTCAATGCCACTCCATGTACGGTGTGAATCTTTGTTTAAATAGTATTGTCCTTTTCTAGGAATGTTATCTTGAAACCGATCAGTTAATACAGTTCTAATTCTTTAAAACTAGCAAAGCACCAGCTGATGTAAACAGATAGGAGCTACCACTCGGAAGCCTTGCAAGACCTGGGCATCTGATGAGAAATTTTTTCTGGGGTGAGTTCTGTCTAAATGACTGGGACAAAATCATGCCTGTCCTGCTGGGCTTAGCAGCTTGGGCTGTTGAATCAAAGGTCCCCATATCTTTCCCATCACAATAAACCTACCTGTCTATCATCCTGTCACTATGGCACCTTTCTGGTAAAATGTCTGAGTTTTTCTCCAGTCCTCTCACAATTTAACTGGCTATAGATAGTATCCCAAGTGTATTAATTCAAAAAAAGTGTGTTATTTTGGAACCTCAAAGGGCTGTTCATAATTAAAATAGGTGGTTAAAAATTACGGATTTCTTGGCCATAGTTTCCTGGGTTTAGACAGACTTTTGGCAGTAGCTATATAAATGTGAAAAAGGATTAATTATTTTTCATATCTTTGGGTTTGAATAGTCATAGTTGCATTCTGCATTCTTTATGAATTTCCTTTCTATAAAATATCTAAAAGTTGACCCTTCAGTAGAAGGGTCCTGCGGATACAGAATAGCTAACCAATTGCTTTTTTAACATTTACAGGTAGTGCTAAGAAATTAAAACATTAGCCTAAAAAAACATAACATTCGTATTTATACCAGGTGGAAGGATTTTTGGCAGAACTGTTACCCTGCTTATTATATGAACATGGTTGTCCAATCTAAAGGTAATACCAAGCATAAACTTTGTATGTTCCCCTTAAGTACTGTCTGGTTTCACTTCAGGTTCAGAGTTTGTTTTGTGGGGAACAACTCTACTGTAATTGTCTAAATTGTTTTATAAGCCTTTGCAGGAATATCAGTGCTTAATGCATTGTTGTTTAAATTACAGTGTTGGAAGGAAGAGCAAACTGGAATATGAGTTATCCTGAGAACCTGCATTTAAATTCATCTGGGAGGTGTCAGCTCTCTTTGAGCTCTGTACACTAATTCTAATATATTTTGCGATGAATGCATATTATGGGTGAGTTTAAAATTGTTTTTTTAGCTCTGTGTGTACTAGTTTTTGTTTCTTCTTAAAATAAATGCCATGTTTGATGGCATTACAATAGATAGCATATTGCTACCACAGTGTTGTTTGGGTTATCTTGACACATTTATAATCAAAAGGCATGCTACGCTTGAATGCATTGGCTTAAGGTTGTATTTGTGAGACAGAAATGTGTGGATTGTAGTTCTTTTCATTCTGCTTAAAAGCATATACAAATAGTAATTGCTCTGCCTCTGAAGAAATTATCTCTATAAATTCACATTTTTAGCATTATTATATTAGTGTAATAGAAGGATTTTAATATAACAATCTGTACATTGTATCTTGATACTGATACTGGTTTATAAGGTTTTTTGTGGGGTTTTTTGTTGTTTTAAGATGAGCAAGATTTACATGATTTTCACTTCTGACCTATTGGGAGCAGGTATCTATGGGGCTTGGTGAAATGGGAGAAATCAGATAAACATGCTCTGAATATTTCTATTTGTTTGGTTTTTTTCTCATGTCGGTAAAAGCTTGCAGAAAGCTCTAATAAGTCAACCTACTTTGGATCCTTAATTTAACTTAGTTTTAAGGTTGTAAGATTTATAAATTGTTTGTATTTTTTCTAAAAACCTGCTTATGGCATTGAAATAGTTGTATTTCTGCTATTTTTTTCTCTTCACTTGGAATGTTGAACACTTTGGAGAATGGGGTGACAGAATTTTTTTCATAGATTCCAAATATGTCAGGCTCTTTTCTGATATTTTCCATGTCTGTAAGTTGTCAAACTGTGTTCTAAACATGCAGAATTTTATGCAATTGCTTTTCCTTGTATCTACAGAGGCTTTAATTCTTATTGATTCCCTTATGAAAGAAACTATTTTTACTGACTAAATTAAGACAATATAACCTTTGGAAGTTAATATAGTCATAAAATGTTTCTTTAAAATGTATTTGATAGCATTTAATGTGTTCCATGGTGTGGATCCTGACTTTGCACGTAGATCCCTTTTATACCTCTGTTACTTCTTTAGTTGCTGGGAAGAGAATTATATTCTTGTTTTGAAGAATGTTAATTTCTATGCCTCTGCATTGTGTGAAAGGTAATTAGTATCAAAATATAGCTGAGTTGGCAGTCCGTTGTGGCCGTTAGAGACAAACTGACTGTAGGTTTCTATGTTAATTCTAAGCTGTGCATCGTAATATGCTATTTAGAAAAGACATCCTGTTTTGTATCTTGAAATTGCAATATGGATAACTTTTATCTACTCGGTTAAAAATATAGCTCTGTAAGAAGTAACATCCTCTGTTTTGGTGCCAAGTAAAATGACCGTATTACTCTCTGAGGTAAGGTTTTTCCTGCTGTGCTCCACCGCTGTTGCCAGCTATTGACTGAAGGACATTCTTTACAAGCGCACATCCTTGTTACAAGACAATATTCGCTGAAGATGACTAAGTAAACAAAAACACTGAGTGTTGGCATCCGTATTAGAAGAAAGAAATACTAAGCCTAGCATAGACTCAGATGTGTAAATGCGTGTCTGAAAATGGGAAAGATTAATGGAAATTAATAGAAAACAGGCCTGGAAGGGACTGTCATAGTTGTCATGTTCGTCCCCCTGTCCTCAGACAAGATCAGCCCTCCCTCCTATGAATATTTTTGTGAATTTTAATGAAGCTTTCTGATTTTGATCGACTGATTCTCTGGTTGTTCTGCAGGTTGTTTTTGTGGCAAGTACAAGTTTATAATGTAATTTACTTTCTCATTTGAAAAGTGAGTTCTCATATGAATCTGTTTGGTTCTAACCTGTTTGGTCTGGCAATGCTAGAAGTTGGTGTGTAGTCTGGTGTATTAGAACTGCTGGCCTTCAAGAGTAACAGCAGTGTGTTACAGATGAATCCACCTTATTATAGTTTATTTCCACAAATAAGTTAAGAAAATAAATATTCCTTATTCAAATTGGGGTCTTTTCATGGTAGAACCGCATCTTCAACTTATAGAAAATATTATTTGCTCTTATTTAAAAATAGATGTGTATTAATTCTCACTTCAGAATCTTACAGAGATATTTATGAGGGCTGACATGGGGAAGCTTGTCTCCAGTGGTTTCTTCTGAGATGGAGAAAGAATCTGGCACATCTTGACTTTGTGCGTTGTCCTCTAAGTGGTTCCCCCAAAATGTTGGTCTTACATAAGAAAGAGGTATCTTACGTCACTGCATGTTTCAAGCTCTTCATTTAGAAATTAGCCAAGTGCTGTATTCTATTCATGTATTTCTGTGGAAGCTGATTTTTTTTAAAACAAATCTGCCAAACTCCTTGAAGGTTCCCCAAGTGGCAGAGAGTAAAGGTATTTATTTAACTTATAGCCCATGATCTTCTTATAGGCGTGGGTTATGTCTACAGAAGAGCTGTATGTCAGTGGAAATGATCAAAGGTTTGTCGAACATTTTACCTCTTTAATTGGAATGGCCAGGTTCTGGTCCATGTCACCTGAAATGACATCTTAGTTGTGTCGAGCTGCTCAAGATGATACTTCAGACCTGGGCTACCAAGCAACCTTTGCTTACTTCCATGTGGCCTTCCTTTGTCTTCAATAAACATTGTGCTATTTTTTTTCTTTTATTTGAAGTGGTTTACCAAATCCAAGTTTTGATAATCTGACGGACCCTGTTGACACAGCAGAATTTCATAAACTTTACAGAGGTGAGAGACCTGGGGCAGTGCATATGTAACACAAACTTTTGAATTTTACCTTTAGAGACATGCCTATGCTGCTCTAAGTGGACCTCTCATTCTTTGTTATGATTTGACGAGAAGCTAAATTGAATTTTATTTCTTCCTAACATTTTAACCTGTTTCCGCATACTTTTAAATTGGTTTTGCATTTCATTTTTTCTCATGCTTGTCATGTCCTCTAGAGAACTCATGTTCTTTCAACATCTTTGGTTCTGATATTTAGTTCTTTGCTTTTCCCTTATTCTATAAAGAAGGAAACTAGCCTAGTAGATCAGGACATCCAAACATAGGCCTCATTAGCAAAAAGATGGAGACCTCTGGCATGTCCTGTCTCCTCACAGAAAATTGCCAGGCCTTACTAGTCCCCTGCATGCATCAGATTTTCCAACCTCTACAGCCATTTGAAAACTTATGTCAAGAAAAATACATTGCTTTCCTTTTCATAGAAAATTGGTACCTTCAAGCAGTCTTTGATCTGGTGGATACAAACATACCATCTACTTCCTGTGCAACCCTTATTTGTAAAACCTTTGTATAATTTTCACGGATCCCTAGGAAGAAGAAGGCAAACCCTCAACTATCAAGACAGCCCTTGCAGATAGGCTTTTTGTGCAGGTGATGTGCTGAATTCATTCAGGGTTGCCATGGCAACCTTATTCTTCTTTATCCAGAAGACTGCTTTATCAGTAAACATACCCTTTCACAGTACCCTGTGACTTTTGTTCAGGTGTTTTATAGCTATTAGAAGCAATAGGTGGGTGGGTCCTGAAATTAGCAGTGTTGTGGGCCCTCTTGTGCATCTTTGCTCACTAATGCTCTTTATCCTTCATCTGTAAGTATGCCAGTATTTATTTTCTCCACTGTCTCTACAGTTTCTTTGGCAAAAGACTGTCCCTTCCATACTGCATGGGGGCATATAATTTCAGATTCTGGGTTTTGAGAACTATTATTTTATAGCTAGGAGATACAGTTCTCAGTCTGTTCCCCTTGTCCACTTTCTGATCTCAAAGAGTTCTTGGTCATCATCTCCAAGAGTCTATTTTGTTGTGCATAACTTCTCTCCTGCCCCTGTTTTCATGTCACTGGCAATTTTTCAGTGATAAAAAAGAAAATAGGAGGATGGAAACATCAGAGTACTGAGGGAGCTGGCAGAGGAGCTCGCCAAGACACTCTCCATCATTTACCAGCAGTCCTGGTTAGCAGGGGAGGTCCCAGATGACTGGAAGCTTGCCGATGTGACGCACATCTGCAAGAAGGGCCAGAAGGAGGATCCAGGGAACTACAGGCCTGTCAGCCTGCCCACAGTACCAGGGAAGGTTATGGAGTGATACATCTTGAGTGAGCTCAAGATGTGCAGGACAACCAGGGGATCAGGCCCAGCCAGCATGGCTTCATGAAGGGCACGTCCTGCCTGACCAACCTGATCTCCTTCTATGACCAGGTGACCCACCTAGTGGACAAGGGAAAGGCTGTGGATGTTTCTACCTGGACTTTACCAAAGCCTTTGACACTGTCTTCCACAGCATCCTCCCAGAGAAGCTGGCGGCTCATGGCTTGGACAGGTGTACTCTTCATTGGGTAAAAAACCGGCTGGATGGCCGAGCCCAGAGAGTTGTGGTGAACGGAGCTAAATCTAGCTGGTGGCCGGTCACGAGTGGGGTTCCTCAGGGCTCAGTGTTGGGGCCAGTCTTGTTTAATATCTTTATCAACGATCTGGATGAGGGGATCGAGTGCACCCTCTGTAAGTTTGCAGATGACACCGAGTTGGGTGTGAGTGGTGATCTGCTCAAGGGTAGGAAGGTTCTACAGAGGGACCTGGACAGGATGGACTGATGGGCCGAGGTCAGTTCTATGATGTTTAACAAGGCCAAGTGCTGGGTCCTGCACTTGGGTCACAACAACCCCATGCAACGCCACAGGCTTGGGGAAGAGAGGCTGGAAAGCTGCCCAGTGGAAGAGGACCTGTGGGTGTTGGCTGACAGCTGCCTGAACATGAGCCAGCAGTGTGCCCAGGTGGCCAAGAAGGCCAACAGCATCCTGGCTTGTATCAGGACTAGTGTGGCCAGCAGGAGCAGGGTAGTGATGGTGCCCCTGTACTTGGCACCGGTGAAGCCACACCTTCAATACTGTGTTCAGTTTTGGGCACCTCACTACATGAAGGACATTGAGTTGCTGGAGCATGTCCAAAGAAGGGCAATGAAGCTGGTGAAGGGTCTGGAGAGCAGGTCTTATGAGGAGAGGTTGAGGGAACTGGGGTTGTTTAGCCTGGAGAAGAGGAGGCTGAGGGGAGACCTTATCGCACTCTACAACTACCTGAAAGGAGGCTGTAGCAAGGTGGGTGTTGGTCTCTTCTCCCAAGTCACTAGCGATAGAATGAAAGGAAATGGCTTCAAGCTGCATGAGGGGAGGTTTAGATTGGATATGAGGAAAAATTTCTTTACTGAGAGAGTGGTCAGGCTTTGGAGCAGGCTGCCCGGAGAGGTGGTGGAGTCACCATCCCTGGAGGTATTTAAAAGATGCGTAGACGTGGCACTTCAGGGCATGGTTTAGGAGACATGGTAGTGTTGGGTTGACGGTTGGACTTGATGATCTGAGAGGTCTTTTCCAATCTTAATGATTCTATGATTCTGAACCCAAACCGAGATGTAAATGATGATACTGACTGTAATAAACCAATCCCCTCCCAGAAGTAAGAGAGTTATTTCTCTGCATATAGATCTCATAATAAAGTGATTTTACTGTCTCAGAAAATTATTCTTGATTTCTAGCTGGTCAGGATTACTGTGACTGTAAGTCTATCCCCTTAAACCATGGGGAAGGTGCATAGGCTGTACCTTATTGACAGCGGTTTAACAGAGTGATGGATGGCAGCTTAATAAATTAATGTGTGTATTTTTATATATTTCCACATACGCAAATGCATATGCATATGTATTTTTCTACAGCAAATAAACCATCTTGCCTACAGATGGCTCTTGGGATTAAAAGGATTGGAAATAACAACGCATCTCTATTTTCAGTGAATAAACCTATTTTGCAGTTATCCAAGTCAGCAACAACAATCTGTTGAATGTTACTTGGGCACTGCCCCACCAAGAGGAAAATTACAGGTAAAATGTTGTCTAGACTATCATTACATTTTTTATGTAATTATCATTAATTTACATTATATTTTGATTTCATGCTGTTTATAAAACAGTTTGTGTAGTAAATCCAATAAACGATCAAGACCTCGTCTCGTGGTAATACCACAGAAGAGGATAATTTCAGGAAATATATATTGTGCTTCTGATTTTTTGAGAATAGTGTACAAAATGGTATCAGTATTAGGTATAATATCTCAATGTTGACATAATACATATAATATCCCATAAAGATATCTCATTTTTAATCATCTTCGTTGTACAGGCCATGAATTGATACTTGTGTGTTGTAGGGTCCTGAGGAGATGAAGGGCAGGTTTGGATGGCCAGTGACATCCCAGCCTTCACTGCTTTTGGCCTCTGGGCCCCTAACCCAAATATCCACTCCTATTTCAGCACCAGCCTTTGTGGCTTGCTAGCCTATGCAGTCTTTGACCCAACTTTGGGGGAGATGTTACAGATCTCTGATGGTACCTACAGAAGCTTCTGTGTTGAGGTTAGGAAAGGTGTGAACATTTTCTCCTCTACAAAGACACAAAACTCTGATTTAGGAAGAACAAAAGAACTTAAATGCTTGTCCAATCACTTTGCATCCTGCAATGGAATAAGAAAGGTCAGACGATAACTTACGTTAAAAAAAAAAAAGACTTCAGTAGAATGGATTTGGTTTATTTAATAGTAAAGGTCACATTTTTGTTCTTTTATTCTCATGTAAATTGATTTTGTAAAGTTGAAGTTGTTTTATCACCATTTGTGTTCTATGGCTTTGTTATTTCAGTAATGGAGAAAGGTCCTCTTCTTAGTGGCTACCTGATATTCCATGGTTCATTAAAACTGCATTATTTTATTCTGTTGAAGCTGAAGTTCTTTTTATTTCTTGCATTTTTTTCCCCTTTTCTTTTTTCCCCCCTAATGTCACCTATCCCAAATCAACCCAGCTCCAGCTGAGTGCTTTTGTGTGCAGTCTGGTATATCAGAGGTGCCTGCATATGATTATATCTTTGTTTTATTTGGGTTATAGAAACTTGAATGTCTTGTCTGTGCTAGCCTGATATGCCATTTAGATTCACATAGATTTTTTCCATGTTTTGTTCACTGTGCAAGAGCTCAAAGAGATTCCCTCTCTAGTATCTTTCCTTAGGGGAGCGAATTGCATTATCTGTCTCAAAATAGTCAGTAGAAGACAGTGACTGGGTATTTGCATTCTTATTGTTTCATTGACATCTAACTTCTCAACATGATGCTGCTCCAAGAACTGAAAGCCTTTGTAACAACTCAGTCTATTTCCTCTTTTTTTCCTTTTTTTTTTTCAAACTAACAAACACACACAGACACACAGACACAGACACACACACCCCACCACCCCCGATTTCTAGTGGAGATCTAGCTAAGAAAATATGAGGGCATCTCAGGAGTGAGTGAAAGTATCTGGGAAGAAAGAACCAGTTGGGGGCTTGCAAGACTGGTAGTAGTTAAACAAAACCAAACCAAAAAAGTCGGAAACCCCAACCCAAAACCTTGCGACCCTTCTGTCTTCTCTAGCCTTCATATTTTCTCTGTATATTCAGAAAATACTGCCTGGAATCACAGAGACACAACACAAAATAAAACTATATTACCATTATTAGTATAATGATATTCTGTAGGATGACACTTCAGTCCTTATTGAGAAGCTTTTTGATGTAGCATTTATATACTGTAAGAGGATTTTTTTTTGTTATTGTTGAGAGGCCTTTTTATTACTTTTGACATAGAGGTGTAATACTAGCATCTATAAAGATAATGGAAACAGATAAAGACATTATGCCAGTCTTGAGCAATTTACAACTGAATAAGTATTAAATATTTTTTCACCAGAAGGGTGGCTTTTTCTGTTCTTAATGCAAAGTGTCTACAATTCCAAGTTCTCTTTAGTTCTAAATGTAGTTCAAAGTATGCAAGTTGGTGAAAAAAACAGGACAGTCTAGAGGAAAAGTATTTGCATACTGGAATTCAAGCTGACAGTTTCTCCCTCTCCCCTTTCATTTCCTTTTCCATTTCTTTTATTCTTTCTTTCTCATTTCTCCCTCTGTCTCTCCCCCCCACCCCCGTGCTTATGTACCTTTCCACCTGATTTCTTCACAGGTCTGCAGGGAGGTAGGAATATCTCTCTGTAATGTGCCTTGTGGACTAAGACAGAAAATTAAGTCTTTAATGAAGTAATACCAAAGAAAATGTCCAGTGCAGGTTAAAATAAGACTTCATTTCTTTAATTTAATTTTCTTTGTGTCTCAGTAGTTATCTTTCGAGTAGGTAGGATATGGCATATTTTTGCAGGAGAAAGGAAATGCATACTAGGTGTTGGTTTTTGGTGCAGCTGGCTCAGTATGAAGGTGACTTATAACCCTTATGGTAATCAGAATAATCTGCTAGAACAGAAACCTATCAAAGCCTCTGCTGGAATATGCCATCAGCTGTGGGCAGCACATCCAACAAACGGAGAGATCTGTAGTGTGTAGCCACGGGAGAAACTGATACAGCTCAGCAGCAAAGTGTGTGCAAATCACATAGTCTTCTGCTTGCAACTCTATGAATCTGTTACATCCCCCCATGTAGCATGCCCACTAACCTTTGATCAAGACTGTCTGTTGTAAAAAATTGGATAGTATTTCTATTGTAAGGTCACTGAAGAGCTTCATGAAAGGGAGAATAATGTATTTGATGTATCTTTAAAAGCCTGTATTTCACCAGGCCTTAACAATACAGGTTTTGAATTTTTAATAGAAATGCTTGATTTTAATGCTCTGGGGCATTTCACAATTTTTTAACCATCATGAATGATTCCTTAAAGTGATAAAATGCATTTGTACCTATTTTGACTTTATCACAGCCACTTCCATTTCAGATAAAGTTATAAATCTTCCAAATGTCTTCTCTGCAGCTCCCTCTAACACTTTTTTTTTAGCATTGTTAATATACAGCAAACATTTTACTGAGACTTAATGTAGTCCTTGAAAATGAATTCTCTGGTCAAGGTAGGCGTTATCCTTGTATACTCTCGAGAATGCTGCCAGTAATCATACACTGATACCTTTTTAAAATTTTCCTCTGGCATACAAAATTTCTAAGTCTTGTGCCAGAAAAAACTATCAGACATCCTTGTGTATCCTCTGAATGAAAAAAGTAATACCTAACTAGGTGTTTCAAGGTCTTAGCCCGAACAACTTCTTGTTCTTAGAACTATTGACCCAAATGTTTTTTTCTTTTCTATGTTGATTCCCACTATAGTGTGGTGCCTCTAGACACTTTTGTAAGCATCCTTTCTCTGAATCTGGCAGAACCAGCATATGGAGCTGATATTGCTAAACTGGAGAATGAACTGGTGGCTGGAGATCATGGTTTGGTCATTAGAGTAAAAGAAATAAATCATAAGCTACCTGTAAGTACTAATAGCACATCATCCTTAACAGAGCTCAAAAAGTCATCTGTTGAACATTATTTTCTACATTAGCCAGAAGCATGAAATGCTTAGGTTTACATTGCAACTCATAATTCATGATTTTGCATGGTTTTGAAGACTACAGAGGGGTAATAGTGTATTTTTTGCTGAGCACCTTAAAACTGAAAAGTTAGTGAGGGGAAGACTTACGGTTTTGGGTGGATACTTTGTGACATGAATTACAAAAAGAATGAGTGTGGAGTAAAGAAAGCTAAATACAAAGCAATTGGTCTTTGACTAAGGCAATATTTTTTACATGGAGTAAGAAAGAAAATCAAATGTTTAAAAATAATTGAGGTCTGATGTGAAATTTATAATGTGACTCTTCTACAAAGGAAATAGCATTTTCTTGACAGCCAGCTTATCACTGACTATTTGTTTGACTTCAGTTTTACTCAAGTGGTCTTTGAGATGGTTAAAGAGGAACTAAAAAAGACTTACTTCAATACGCTCATCAAATCAGAGGTGTTAGCCAAATGAGTGTCAGTGGGGAAAGGCTTAATTTTAGGGTAGTGGCAGAAAAGAAAGCGATCATCTTTGTTCTTCCTGGGTTGTCATAGTAGCATAAAGTAGTGGCTTGAGAAGTTGCCTGTCTTTTTAT
This sequence comes from Phalacrocorax carbo, assembly GCF_963921805.1. Lineage (NCBI taxonomy): Eukaryota > Metazoa > Chordata > Aves > Suliformes > Phalacrocoracidae > Phalacrocorax > Phalacrocorax carbo. The sequence continues at coordinate 46,087,646 of NC_087518.1, read as the reverse complement.
CAGAAATCACCATGCAGGTCTTTGCATACTCTTGTTGAATATAGTGAATGCCAGCACAATAATTATATGTGAGCACAATGTTCAAACTGCCAAATATTTTTGCTTTATACTAAGTACTAGTACTAATGATCAGGTGCCAAAGGCTGACATGAATTCACATATGAAAAGTTATCCTGTGTATTTTTTTCTTATAGTTTCATTTCTTCTGTGAGCAGCACCTGTGTGTAGGTACTTGGAGGTTAAAATTCCTCCTACAGAAGATGATCCAATAATCTGAATAAGTGTCAGCTGGGGTCATTCCCCCTCCCAGAGTTCCAGCCCAGCTGCCCTTTGCTTCTTTCTAATTGCCATTGGTTTCAGATCACTCACATTTCACGCTCTTTCCTTACAGTCCCCCTCATCTTCTGTGGAAGCAAACTTTGTTTATACTTTGATTAGAGTTTAGACTGTTTTCATTTATTTCCTTTCTTTTAAAAAAAATGTTGGTAGAGAAGAGGAGATACTTGAGGCTTGCTGCTGCAGGGGTAGGGGTAAGTAGACAAAACTGACATGGTATAAGAGCAGTATCAGCCAACAAAATTTCTGCTTGATTCAGAAAGCATAGCTTGCTGGGGTCAGAGCTTCCCTGTAGCCCAAAAGAGCAAGAGATACCTAGAATCTTCTTCAACAGACTGAGGGAAACCATTGCTGAGTCTTTCGAGTAAAGACTTGGATGAAGGTAGAGTGCGCTTTAAAAGGGAGATATTAAACCAAAGATCAGTGTATTCTGTAGCCTTCATAGCACTAATAACTATTGATGCTACAAATTACCTTGCCTTCATTAGGATTTTGTCTTGAATCAATTCACTGAAATTAAAAGGTTTCTGTATACTTGCAGATTAGAAGGTGCTGCTCTGGTATTTAGGATTAAATTGAGCCTTTTGTAGCCTGCTGTATAGGTAGCACAGACAGTGCAGAGGTCCCTCAGGAAGGAGGGATATAACTGTGCATCAGATAACTATATAAATATATATCTGTGCTTTGGCTAAGATGTGAGTGGGTGTTTGATACTTTGCTGTCTGTGCTCCCTTCAGAAAGCTCCAGTTCACTCCTCCGGCCCATCCCTGCCCCGTTCGCTTCTGGGTGGTGGATTTGCCAAACACGCATCTGCTCTGAAAGGTGAAAACTCTTAATATAACACCAACTCTGAGGCGACAGCCTATTATCAGGTAAGGTACTAGAGATTTGCACGTAGTCATACCTGTAGGAGTTTGCTATGGAGTCACAATTTAAAGCACAATCAATGCAGAACAAGCCTGCGCGGTCACTGTGCGGGGAAAGTGAACTGGGTGATAGTGGTTTTGTAAGCAGTTTCTGTGTGCTTACTAAAAGCTTTAATGAAATTGCAGCTTGCAGTATGTGGTGCATTATTTTGGATATGTATTTATTGCTTTTCCGTACGGCAGCCACTGCAGTCTTGGTTTTGTTACCTTACCTTTCTTGCCAGTTGATGCTTCTTTTCCCCTTCAGTTAATTCAAGTCTTCCCACCTGTGCAGTGGATCCCAAATGAAACCATTTGCTTCCTGCCTTGAAAGCACAATGGGAAAACAGAAATTGTCAGCTAGTTGTTTTGAATGATAACTTGCCGAGCATTTAAAGCTGAAGTCTGTCCAGACTGGGTTTGTTTGTTTGTTTGAGGCTGGGCTGAAGAGTTTAAGAGAACGTGTTCTTATGGGATTGCTTGTGGTAAGCTTTGACTGTTCCTAGCAAATCTTAAAATGCTTATTAGTGTGTATAGGCTGCATTTATATTCTGTGCAATGCTTGGTACTTGGAAAAATAATGGTTGATATTAAGATAGGTCATAACTGATGGCACCTACCATTGTTACAGACTACTAGCACTTTTATGGTGTAAGTACCTGGGACTGTCGTGGTATGGTTCTTCAAACAATGCATTGTTTCACTTAAGAATTAATAAATATTTATATTATAAAATATAGGTGTTTGTGAAGGCTAATCTCTTCTCTTATCGTGTTGCAGAGACATAGATTTACTTGTGTTCATATCTTCCTAAATCAGTGAGGATGGGGGAATCTGGGGAGAAGTTTAGTCCGTTCTTCCTTGATTTGACAAGGCTTGTCTGCAGGGTCTGAATCAGCGTGGGTATGGTAAAATACCTGCTGCTGTGAACAGGAGTACGTTTTGACTAAATTCTAGTGGTATTTCAGATGCACATGGAGGATCCTTGTTTCAGTATCCTGCAAACCAAGGAAACACTTGGATAAACTCGCTTTAGGGAGGTATAGCTCCCATTAAGCTGTTTTTTCCTGAACAATTAGTCCCATATACCTTGTTGCTATGGGAAACCGTAACTGTAGCTAGTTCCTGGAATAGTGTAGCTCAGAGTCCAGAGTAATGTACTACAAACAAATGCAGCATCATCACTAGATGCTGGTGTCACAGCTTCTCAATTTATCTTGGTCTACAGATGGGCCCATGTCTTACCTTAGGTTGCCTATAAATCGGGCTTGGGGTGCACCCCTATCCGTGTGTATTTGTATCACTTAGAGTCTGAATCTAGGCCAGTGATCATACTTTGAATATCATACCTTTTCTAATTTGATAGTTTTGGTGCCTTATATGTTGAAGCTATAAGAGCTTCTGTAAACTTGGTAACATGACTGAAGAACTCCCGCAAATGTTGTGTATTTGGTGGTTGTCCATGTGAGTTGTAACACTTAAGACATCATTGTTCGTTTGTAGTTATCTCCTGGGCAAAGAGTGATAGCTAAGGCAAAGGAGCAACCTTAACTGTCATCTGGGGTTGTGTGCCAAAGTCCTAGGTTTTTGTCCCCTAGTCTGCAAGAAACAAAGTAGGTACTCATGATCAGAGTCTGTACTGATAGTTCTTAAATAGCCAAAATGGGGAGGAAAAAAAAAGTAAGAAACAAAGGGAGATGTAGTTTGGAGAGTTCGTGCCTCACTACACTGAGATGGAGCTCACATCTACTTAACCCCAAAAGGGTGATGGGATTTGAAATTTGGCCTTTCCTGCAAAAAGACCAGTGCTCATAAATGATGGTCTCTCAAGGCATCGTACATGCTGAGAGAACAAACTTACTCAGCTAGCTGAACTATTTAAAATGTCTTGTTTTTACAATGCTTGTATCTATGGTACAGTGATGCAGATCTTGGAAGCTCGTGTTTATCCGTTAGTTTTGGGAACGAAAATAATTTTACACAGTTGTTTAAAATCTCTGCTGTGTACCCTCAACCATGTTTTGTAATGTTGAGATTGCTCACACTGTCATTTTTAAAATTCCTTTTAGTAAATAGATGCTTTTTTTTTTTCTCAAGTCCATTGCCCTTAAATTTTTGCTGTTCCCCTTTGCTCTGTAAAGATTCTAATATTGATAATCAAAAGCTCTGCGTGAACAACAAAACCTCCTAAAATACCTATTTTGAAATTATTAACATTGATTAAAAAAAAAAAAGTAAACATTTGTTTGTTAAGCACCATCAGTTTTAGTGCCTGAGCAACTCTGCATGCGTCTCTTTGGGGATGATGCATCTGTTTTGAAGGCTGGTACTATTTCAGAAATGGGTTTGCAGTTTCACAGGGCTGTCTTAAAGGAAGAGCGGAAGTTATTGTGTCTTTTGGTAGAGTTACTGTATGCACTGTACTAGAGTTTCTAATTTGGCTCATAGGGGTATGATTAACAATATTATGCGATCAAAGTGACTCTATTGAGTATTGCCTTTTAAACAAGGGCTATTGGGTATTTTCTGGAGAAGGGTGCTCCAAAAGAACCACAGGAGGCAATTGAGAGGAGCAGGAAGGCAGGCACCGGTGTAGAAGTGCTACTGTGACCTTAAAGGCAGCCTAGAGATAAAGGATTTGGTCAGGTGTTGCCTGAAAGAGGTAAACTGTGAAGGTTTTCCTTCTTCTGTAGATATGAAGGAATAAAGGAAGGAAAAGTGTGTAATTGTCTGGTGTGGCTAAGCATGGAACCAGAGCTGCCCTTGAGGTCCATGAACTACTTTGTTCATATGGACAGTAAGTCTGTTAAGCTTCAGTTATTGTATTTCCTAAAAGAATTTCCATGTTCTACAGTAAATAAGGCAATGATTAAAAAAGAAGGAAAAGCAAATATGAGAAATTACTCATCTGATCATCGTGACTGTCATATTGGATCAGACGAATTCCATTTACCCCACCCCCTGTCTCACAGTAGCCAGTAATGGATACTTAGAGAAATAATTATGCCCTGGTGCTTTCTCTGCACTGTTAATGATTTTATATATAGGTGTTGTACATCCTCTCAGTTGAGTCTTTCTGAGTCGAAACTTTGCAAAATGTAATATATTCCACCATTATCCTTGTTGACCTTCTCAGTGTCTTTTCTAGCTGTGTTCGGCCTTTTTAAGGTGGGAAGATCAAGGTTGTATGCAAAATTAAAAATACACATTCACCATGAGTTTCCTCTACTGCAACAGATTCTGTTAACATCACCTGCTCTTTTGCAGGCTTCCAGTCTCTGATGTGTTTAAAAAAAGTTATTAACTTCCTCACGACCTTTATTGCTGCTGACGACTTTAGCATCGAAGTAATATGAAGTCATTTTATGAGGTCAGGCTTTTAAATATGGCACACATTTCCGATATGGCTAATAACAATTTAATGTAGATTTCCAATAATTTTGTGTCAGTTTTTATTAGTACAAGAAGTCTAAATGTCAACTTAGCCTTTGTAAGAAAATTCCTGTCATCAAACCTTAGACCTAAACATTACTTTCCAAGTATTGTTTATCTTCTAAGCTTTACTGCAAGGGGTTCTCTTTGCTTAGATCGTATTGAGGTCTATGCCTTATTAGCCAAATGTGTAGATTCAGGGCTTTTCCTTGTACATTTGGTCATAAGTCTTTCCATTATCCTATACGTATAACGGTTTGAATTAAATGAACTAAGTCCCAGTGGGGGAATATATCCATGAAAATAAATTACTATAGTTGGAAGTAATTAATTCCTTAATTGGCAGACTCAGCAGATAAAATCCTGGATAGGATAATGTGAACATCTTTGTTATTTGGCCTTAGTTGTACCTGGCCAAGAACTGTAGTTACAACCTCTACTCATCCACCTGTGTATCCTGTAGGCGAGGAGTGAAGAACTGAGCTGATGTGAAGACAAGAAAAAAAAGTATCAGTTCAGCCTCCTCTTTGCTGTAGTCCTGTGCCAGCCATCCATGTAACCAGGCTAGCGCCTACCAAAGCATCAGGGAGATTTGCTTGTTACGCTACCATAACTTTTAGCTCCCTGCTGAGATGGCTGCCCCATCACGACTGACGAGATTACAGTGGTTTCCTTAATAGTGTGGAGCATTTAGCAGGAAGCTGCAGCTAATCCGTTAAGAAAATGTTCTCCCACTGAGGTACATAGTGAAATTTGAATGCTGCAAATAATTTGAAAAAAGATTATTTTTTTTTTTTAGAGCATGTTAATTCTCATTTTGCTTGTTGATCCCTAGGTACAGCTACAAGTTAGCATTACCCGCGGCCCGTAAGAGCCAAGAGCATAGCCTTAACTATGCTTGTTGGTTTGTTCTGGTAGGTGCTACCACTGTTGGAATGAGAAATCTCTGAGGCAGACGGCCTCGCTTCTGGGGACACTGTTGTGAGGTCATCTTCTGCGACCTTAATATTTTGTGTTACTGTGTCTGCTGCTGTGATATCAAAAGCCACAAGTTAATATTTAGCTGTGTAAAATTTGATCCTGTGAGACTTGTGTCTTGGCTGGCGAGTCTGCGCTTGTAGCCATACAGGTAAGATGAGGTGTGCTAACTCAGGTGGTTTTCTGCTGATCAAGGTGCAACAAGCTCGGTAAACTGCTTGCCAGGTGCGTGTACTCCTGCTGAGACTAGCCAGTTCAGTCTCTGGCACGACCCTGAAGGGAGCCAACCGCCCCTCCCCCGTTTTTCTCTTACAGGGCCATCACATTGGTTACTTAAATGTGTGGCTCTGCGTATTTTCATCCTGTGCCAAGGATGACAGTGTATGCCTTGCCTCTAGCTCACTGTAGCAGATTAGGGGGCAGGCCTACGCTTCATGTGCAAAAGCTCAGACAAGCCTGTCCCTGGCACAGCCTTTGAGCGCTCCTGTTCATCCCAGATTTACCACATTTCACCTCATCATGAAGTGCCGGTCATGGCTAGGACATGCTTGCTGCTGCGCTGTGGGACTGATTGTTTGCAACTTATTGCAGAAACACACAGCTGCAAAGCTGCAGCCTCTATGGGGTTTTGTTTTTGGTGTGGTTTTTTTTTTTGTCATCAGGACAAGCCACAACAACCCTCAAACAATGACTGAAACCAACTCTGTCAAGCCATCACCTGGGCCTGTGCCGATACCGGCATCAGCCAGCGTGCTGTTTGCGGGGCATCCTCGGTCAGTGCAGACCGCGCCCAGCCCAGCAGCGCTCCTGTTACAGCTGTTAGAGGGCACGGGACCCACAAAGTGCCCGTGGGTGCTCTGAGCTGGCACTGAGCACCCAGCGTGTTAATGTGCGCATGGGCTGCAGCTGGAGTCTGAGAGGGGTTATGTAGCCCACAGCTGGCGTCACTGTCTCTGTTGCTGCCCTTCTCCCTTTGAGTCCTTCTAACGCTGAGACTGTGCATTTAGGCGTGAAGGCGGCACTGGACTCCGGCACTGAAGCAGTGAAAAAGCTGACAATAGACCATGGCTAAAGCTCCCTTTTTGAAGGCAAGGGTGTAAATTAGAAAGACAGATTTAAAGCCGTTTCACCAAGTTAAAGGACTGATTTGTGAGAGAACAAGCCCAGTGTGAGGCACCGAAGCATACGTACTCCTGCAGCAGGCAAAAAGGTAACCGAGCTACAGGCATTACCTACGCTACACAGATTTATATGTGTGCATGTGGTCATACAGCATCTTGAGGGACGTAGGCAGCACAGTCTTGCGATGGGTTAGCTCATCCTGTACCGTTACTATGTGTACAAAGCAAAACAAAAAAATAATAGAATTTTATTGCTAATACAGCATGGAGTCAAAAAAAGTTTTTTTTTTTTTTTTAAAAAGGATTGTTTTTGCAGGCACACCTCGTCCCTCAGTGCCCCAGATAGGTTTGGGACTCTCATATGAGGCTCTTCTTTTCATTTGTACGTCCCTCTCTGTTTAGATCTGGAGAGTTTTTGTTTTGTTTTGTTGTCAGCTTTCCTATTTGCTACCATATTACTCTGCTAAAATATTTAACTGAAATGGAGAAATATTTTAAAGGAAGACAAACCTATTCAGTTAAATAGAAACTTGACCCTTGTACTTGCCAATATGTATGTCCATATTAGTTTGGTAATAACCATTTGTGTCTGAAAGGAATGCTGCGAAGCAGCCGACACTTTTAAGAGCAAAAAAATTGACCGAACATTACTTTCATAAAGCCTTTTAAGTGGTGTCTTTGCTAACAACTCAACAGGTTCTAGTATCTTCAGTGCACTGGGTTCTAATGCTTCTTTGAGTATATCCTGCAAATTACCTGGGGTAGGGAAATGACCAGCCATTTGGTGCCGTTTGTTTGTCTTTATTCCCCTGGCTGATGACTTGAATTTTAAGTGACGTTACACAGCAGATTTCCCACACAGACAGACCAAAGGGAACATCCAGCACTACCTAAAGTGTGAGGAGTCTTTTAAGCATTTGAGCGCCTGCTCAGGCCTCTCTCTGCACAGGGAAGTGTCGTATGTAGGTTTGCATGGGGCCCAAACTGCCCGTCCGGTTCAGAAAATGCCTCCAGTCGTCCCTCCTTGTTTGCAACATCCTTGTTTCTTATCTAGGATTTCATTTTCAGCAGTCTGGGAAGAGAGAGCAAGCTAACTGCACGTTTAGTTCTGACGCACTTGTCTCCACCTAAAGCCATTGTTGAACTTCTAGAACAGCAGATTTAATTTCAGCTTTATTTCCGTAGAAGAGACTGTATGGTTTTTTGGGGGGTGGGGAGCGAAGGCTGCCTGTTGTGATTCCAAGACTAGCAGTATTTCTGGCGCTTTTTTTTTTTTTTTTCAGGATGGCAAAAGTACATATTTGGCTGTAACAAGTTTTTCAGCTTCTGTAGATCTGCTTTGCTAAAAGCCATACGAAGAAATGGAGTAGTTTGCAACTTGCCCTTGAATAGTCTAACACGTAACAGTTCGGGTTACACACCAGTAACCCACCAGTTACTGTACACACCAGTGAGTACACCCACTTTTGACACAACGTTCTCTCACACCGGGTAAGGACTAGTGTACTTGTACCACTGCAAGTTTTACTCACTTATTTTTGTCACAGCACCCATCTAATTTTTCAGCTCAAGGACATTATGAACCCGGTCCTGTTTTCCATGTGATTTGAAGATGACCAAAACCAAAGTGGCAGAGAAAGATAATTCGTAACAAAAGGGTCTGTTCATTTGCACGTAGCACGTGAACCGATTTCAGTGTTGCTATTGTGGAGCTGCAGCTACTGCAGCTACAGAGCGGAACTGTACAGAGCAGAGCTGAACTGCACAATAGGGTTCCCAACTCCCACTTTTGGTTTGGACAATTAAGAGTTAAGGAAAACTCAGACCAAAATATGAACCAGCCCCAGGTCTAGGACAGCATTTTAAGCACTACAACGTAATTAGCTCAGTACTCCCAGGTAAAAAAATTTAATCTTTCTATAGAAACAGTGCACTGTTTTACAAATGCGTTCATTTGGTTTTCAGTAATCCGCGTGGATGTACGTACAGCAAGTGCTACGCAGAGCAGATCCTGCCCCTCCCTGGTCCTTTTGTCCGTAACGTAAAAACTGAAACACAAAAGGCACCAAGCAAGAACGTACTCTAACAGAACTTCAGTATGATGAGACAGAGATCAGAAATGAATACAATGGTAAATATCATCCTAACAATCTGAGCCATTATTTAAAATAATTAATTTCTTAAAAAACAAATTTGGTGTTTGACTTTTCAGTAGTTACAAATCTGTAAAGGTTGAAATCAACACTGCACATTGAGTTCATTTACAGTGGTTTGAAAAAAACTGCAGCCTTCTATACATGGTTTATACAGGTTTATGTGTACGTGTGCTTAAAAAAGTATCAAAACTGTAGAGCTTTCAAATGTATTTACATTCGTCTGTTAGTTACAGTGTTATCACATACAGCCTTGTCTCAGTTTTTTTTCTTCGTGTACACAGTGCATGGATTTGTAGAAACACCTTCATACCTTAAAACAACAATTGGATACCTCTATCATTTTTTCACTGCCTTAAAATCTAAAATTTGAATGGAAGGATGCGTCATTGTTTATGTATTGTCTATGCATGAAGTACTTTGAGAGCGTGTATAACGTTTGTAATGCGTGCTAGGTCTGTAGACACTTTCTTCCTTTCCTTAGTCAAGAATCAACTTCCAGCTCACATTAGACTGTGAATTTATTCTAAAAGACCACCCCCCACCAAAAAAAAGGAAAAAAGGAAAAAAACCCCTGAGTTTCTTCTACTCATTTGAATACTGGAAAAAAGCTTCAACTGACGTAAGTATGGCAGGAAGATTTCTCTAGGTTCAGGGAGGTATTAGTCCATTATGCCATGGTCACTGTGTGTGTTTGCTTCCGTAGAATTCCCTGGGAATCTTATAGGATGAGATGAGAAAAAACGTTTTTCCTGCAAGGTGTGGGATGACCCAGCACAGACACTGACGTGAGGCTGTGACCTCTTACCCTCCTTCAGCCTCCTCACCCAGCGCTCTGCGGTTTGTGAGATCTGCTGTGGCGCAGGTTGTCCCATGGGCAGTAGTTTGGAAGGCAAGTGCTGCGCCTCAGAGAATTCTACATATGGTGAATTATGACACGGCCCCGTAGCATCTCCTGAATTTGGACTCTTCATGAGTATGAGCAGGGGAAAAGGGCAAGGAGGGAAGGAATTAACTTTTCTTATTGTGGGTTTTTTTCCCTGATGAGTTGGTGAAGAGTGCTCACTTCAGGTGCATGGAAGTATGTGGCTAAATCTTTGTTTCCGCTAATTCTAAGCTGACTTGAGAGATGCAAGATTCCCAGTAGGGAAAAGCATTTAGATTTACATTTAGAAACAAACAAAGCAAGCTACATCAAATCTGTACCAAGCTGTAAAAAGCAGCACTACAACACAAAAAACCCCTGGGTGCCATAGGAGTTTCTCCTGACAGAAATGCTGTAAGCAGTAGCTCGTCAGTTAGAAGCGCTGGAGCTGAGTCTGTCTGGATAGACTGGGAACGAAAAAGCAACCCTGGCGAGCCCGCCTGGGCAACAGGAGCTCTGTGTTATGGGAGTGCTTCATGGGTCCGCTGGCTGACAGGGCAGCTTGCTCTTACTTCGTGTCTTTAGATTTCAAAGCAAACTTCTCAAACATCCTGTAAAAATTCAATTATCCCTAATTTTCATAAACATAGGCTAGTAGTTTTAAAATAGATGTATATATTTTTATATATATGTATATATTTATATGCCTATATATCTATCTAGCCTAGATAGATATATACACAGATAATCTATGCACAGCAAGCCAAACATACAAAAAATAAATACTCTCACCCCTCTACTATATTTACAGAACAGATTTTATAATCCAGATTTTGTTAATAAATATTTCTAAACTGCCTGTACAGAATTTGTTTTACTTATGTTGATGGATAGCCACAAAGCATATTCAACATATTTACAAAATAGCTATAAATATAGTCTTAAAATAAAGCAATAGCTACTGAACCTTCAGCCTGGCTGGTTATGTACACCGAGTTAGTAGCTCAGCTGTTGCTTATTCACTATCACAAATGGGTAGTGCAACAAGTTAAAATGTGTATAAAAGATTATACATACAAAACTCTCACATCCTTTGGATGTTTGCAGTTCATTATAACTTTGTGGTTACCCTTCTGCAACATAAATAATGATTAAAATTAAGAAGCAGGTTCTGTGATCCAAAGCAAATCTGTTGAGTGTGGTGTTTGGAGCAGCAGCTTCATCCTCATGGCAACCCGTCATCTTCTAAGCTTAGTGCTACACGCTGTGAAGGAAGGAAAACACCCTTGAGGAGGAGGTTTGAGACTCGTGAATTTTGATGCAGAAGCACATTCTGATACTGTTGCTAGCGTGTATTTCCTGTTAACAATCTCATTGTTGTCCCCAGTGTAATGGTGACAGAAGTCTATTTTTGATTGGATTCTTTTCCCCAAATGGGGTTGCTCACTCAAGTGTTTCTAAAGAGGTGTTGGAAAGTTTAACTGACTTCTGAATTACATGGATAAAGTTCCTTGTAAGGGATAACACCTTCTTCTAGTGTGATCTTTAGATAACATAGGGCATTACCTATATGCCTGCCTGCCTACAGAAGCTATATTGCCTTCACTCATTACTTATGGATCTTTACACTTTCTTCTAAAAAGACAATGCGGTTATAACTGCCCACGCTTTATCTCACCAGGGCGGCTGCTTTGGAGGAGGCTCCTTTACAGGAAAACAGGTTCTCTTTCTTCTGCATACATAGGACTTGCTGTCAGAATGAGTGTTTGCTTTTGGAAAGCTTAATCTTGCCAAGGCAAATTTCCTTAACTTCTAACAGAACCTCATTCCTCATTCAGAGGAATCTGGCTCCTCTTTATACTGCTACATTATACAGAAAATGCTCTCCCTGGTTTGTAGAGAAACTCAAGTTATCCTTAAGATAGTTCAGACACTTGGTAGCAGTCTAAGCACAGGCACAGTGGAATCCAGTAGAGGATAAGTAATCAGCTGTTGAGCTCTTGAGATATCTAGCTTTACACTAGCTAGCTTATTACATTTATCGATTAGGACAATTATTCTCCATTTGAACAGAGTATCTTATTATGTAGACCACTGTATTCTAAGACAACTGCATGAGCTGCCCAGAAGTTTAGGCTTCTGCCTATTCAGGTCATTATATGCCAAAAAACCAACACCGTAATCGGCTGGAGATAATTCTGTATCTAAACTCTCAATAAAATTAATCTTCTCCATCAGCAGTTTCTGCAGGTACTTACTGCTGGGTAGACATGTCCAATTTGGGCCGTCCGCCCAATGTGGATTTCGTCTTCATCTTCCTCTTCTGTTGTCTTCCTATACACTGGATTATCAAAATTCATGCTTTTAGTATTCTTCCGTTTCCAGTTTCTCCAGATGAGGTATCCCCCCATGCACAGCAAGCCAATGACCACTGAGGAAAGGGGAAAGAGAGGGCTGTTAGCCAGGCATGAAGCTGCTGGGGTGTTCCCATGTAGATATCCATCCTTGAACAATGTTCTTGAAGCCAGGCTGCTTCTCCCCACTTCAGCAGTTCCTGTATTCTTTCCCACCCCAACCTTGAGAGTCAGAAGAGCATATTTACACCAGCATTTTGGTATGCTCTCCTTCAGAGGTTAAATGAAATAAGCTTACCAACAGGAATGACAATTCCAATAACAGCTGCTGTCACCGTTGAATCAAAGCCTTGGTCGTTATTTGCATCTGTAATTACAGAAGTAGTTCTGATCATTTAACTCATTTGCTGGTTCTAAAGCCATGACTAAAGAATGTTTTATGTTAGTAACCATGTTGTTCTGCCCATCAGAAAGCTTTTGTAATCCAAGAGTTTAGGAAAAGTTCTGCAATTAAGTTATTATGAAGAAGATAAAAAGCATATAAACACAGGTCTGGGATAAGCTGAGCTGTTTTTTCTTAGGGACAATAAACAGCCTGGCCATAAAGTGCTACAGCCCTCGCAGGATTGCAAACTACATGCCAGGAGAGCGTGGCCCGTTAAGGGAAGCACTCAGTACAGTGTTAGCACATAGAGAATCTCTAACCAGAAATGAGTAAGTGACTGTACTTGTGCTTCTAAGTTTTCAAGAACAAAAAAGGAGGTCAGTTTTAAAAAATGTGACATTTAATGGAAATCCCATGCATGGATCAGGGGATGCTGAACAGTGCTCTTAAAAATCCAAAGTAGAACACTTCCTAGTACAACACAATTAATGATTTATTGAGCTGTCAGAAGAAGAACGGAGTTCAAAGCCATCTGCACAACTTGTCTTTTTAAGTTGGTTTTTTTTTTTTTTTTTTTTTAACAACTAAGGAGTTAGTCAACACATATACCACTCATTGCTGCAGCCTGCCTCAGCTTTTCTGCTTTGCCTCGGCAGCATGATCCAGAAGGGTTACCTGTTAGCACAGAGACGGGAGGTTGGTGTTTCACTACATACTCATTTCGTAGGGTGAACTTTAAGAGAGCCTATTAGTGCTCTCCATTGGGGTACTTTTCTAATATTGTAATGAAAAACTTCAAATGTCTGTCCTGGGTCAGGCCACGTTATCATGCAAAGCACAGCCATGCAAAACAGATGCGGCTTGTCTTGGGCTGTAGTAATTCCAAACATCCTGCAGGGCTGAAGCTGGATGGGGCATTTTTCACTCACAACTTGTACTGGATCACATTAATAATTAAATAATTAAAATAAGCGAAGTGCCTGTAGAATCATCCATATTACAGTATGCAGCACGACAGCAGCACAGAAGCTGGGATGACCTAGCATTAGGCATGAGGCAAGGACCAGTCTCGGGGCCTCATCTCTAGAGTCAGCTTTACGTGCGCTGGATGAAAACCTGACATAAGTTCCTTAACATCCTGAGTGACTAGAATCACATCAGCCATCATAACAGAGGCGCCTGCAGAAAGAATACCTGATTTCTCCTGCTATGCCACAGGATGTGCCTGCATCTGACTTGTTTATTACGCACACGTTAGGTCAGGTCTCCCACCAGCGCATGGGTTTTTGTGATACAGTATATATAGAAAAAGAAAAGAGGAATCTCATTCTCTTACAGTGCTGTGATAAATTGCTGTTTCCAGTGGTCATCTCAGGATCTAGAAGGATGGATGTGGTCGAAGGTAAATGAAAACTTGGGGTGGTAATTGTAGCTTCTGATACAGCTTTGGGGACGACTTCAGGGGTGTTATTGGCAGTGCCAATAACAGTTGCGATGGTCGTGGTACTGGCAGTACGGGATGCTGTGGTTGTAGAAGCCAGTACAGTCGTTGAAGTAGTTGGAAGATCTGAAAAGTAAGCAAACGGGAAATTTGCTAAAAGTAAGTACACAAAGCAAATCACAAATGGTGATAGAAATCTGGGGAGGATTGTTATGTTCACTGATTAGAAGCAGAAACCAATTTCCAATTCAATTTACCAGGTAAGTGGTCTATTGATAGTTCTCCGCCTAAAGACACAGAAATGATTTCCTGAAGTCAGGCTTTATTCACAGTAATAAAGCATTCTGGATGGGCGGCAGTTAGAAGTTCAAAAACTTAGGGTTTTTTTCAGTACCTCAGAAGATACTGAATTTGTACCAGGAACTACTTGCATGTTAGGGAAAACTACATTGAAACCACCTGTCTCTTCAAGATATTATCAGCAATGACTGTGGCCTCTCCAGATCCAGAAACTATGGGGTAATACTGTGGCAAATTTTTATGATATTGCCCATTCACACTTGTAGTGCTGGGCTTTATCACTTTTTCCTCTTCCTGCTGTATCTTCTTCTGGTTATGCTTTAAAAAATAAGAAAGTTTTCAGTAAAGGACACCACACTGCTGTGTTCAGAAGGCAGCAAGTATGTGGAATACAAAAGCTAATGTTTGTGTTCCACAATCAGGAAATATATTCATTCCAAGTATCATTTGGTTGGAATAGCAAAACAATGACATGATTGTCTTTACCTTTGTAGCACTTTTTCATGTCGGGACCCAGCCACATGTTATCAGGACAGGCACATGTATACTTGGGAGAATGGGGAGAGATCTGAGGTGCGGGAAGACATAAATACTCGCAGCCTCCATTTGGCTGGGGGCTGAGCTCACAGGAATCTGGAGCTGTTCAAGGACGGAAGAAAAGACACGTTATTTTTCTGATTATTTCTTGTTCTTGGCAAAGAAATAGCAGGTCGTCTAAGAAGACTCTCTTTCACTCCCTACCTCAATTAACCAGGCTGCTTAATTGTCTTTACAGTTTGGAGTAGAATGAAACCTTAGGCTACTATAAAAACTGCCCAAATATATAATGAATGGCAAGCATCACAGCGATGAGAGCAGCTCACTGTTTGATAAGATGCTAATTATACAGCTATTAACAAATTGCAGACTTTTCAATAAATGCTGCTGCTGAATTAATTATGCAGGAACTTCAAACATTAGGCATTGATTTCACATTATTACCTGTACTTTCCCTCTCATCAAGACCATCAGGAAGCATTTCATTTACTAACTAAACAAACCTCATTTAGGGCCCTGATACCCTGAGGACATGTCTTACCTTTGGGCTGCTTTAGTTCGTGAAACACCACGATGTCATGAGGATTGTTGAGATTTTCTGCCAAAACAGAGATGTCCAAGCCATTCAGCCTGTTTGCACTGAAGATTGCTTCGTTCTCCAGGTCAGTCCAGAACACTCTGTCCTGCAGGAAATACATAGGATTTCTGACCTGGCCCTGCTCAAATTCAGCTCAAGTTGTATTAAACTCCAGTAGTCATAAAGTCAGCATACTGTGTTCCTACCTTGGGGCACCTTCAGTTCATGCTACTTCTATCTGCAGCTTTCTCTTTTTTTGGACACTGTCATTTCTAACGTTTAAAAGCACAGCAGTCCTACTTGTTTATAAAGTGCTTAGTGATTCTGAGTAGCTATGAGACTGAGACAAGAGAGCAGAAATTTGGTTAAGTACAGAAGCGTTGCAGCCATTCTGTTTCTGAACCATTTTTGTTTTTTAAAGACAGGGTGGATCATGAGCAGAACCAAAGGGCCATACCAGAAGCTTCTGTTTTCTCCTTTCCAAAGATAAGAGAGGCCAGTGCCCACAACGCACCTGGAAGATGAGTACCTATTACTCTTTTTTTTAATAATAGCTTTTGCATGGCATGCTATGATTGAAGAAACAAAATAACTGGTCAAGGAGGTACAAAGGAATTACAGTTATCAAACAGTATTTGTTTGCTTGGTCAGCTATGTGTGCTGCTACCTGCTAAAAACTACATGTATTTCAGTAAGGAAAGCCATAATGCTGGAGAACAAGCACAAATTACCAAAAGCAAAAGGGTTGTCTGTTATTCTAACCAGCCATTCAGCTGAGGAAGGGTATACAGAGGTTGAATAACCCAAAAGATCCTTCTGAACATTGCTGATGGGGATAAAACTGAAAAGCAACAGTGTCTTGGGGAAACCTGTGCCCAAAGTTAGATGCCTGGATAGCACACATATTGCATGGGAGGAATAAGGATTTTAAGGAAGAGGGGTTTGTTGAGTCAAAAGCCAACCTAGTTAAATGAAACAAAAAGAAAGGAGGCTGTGACACACACCTTGACAGGGAGCCAACCAGACACCCTTCTCTGCTAGAGCTTACCTAGAGTGAGGTGCTAAAGATGAAGCTTTTGTTCCCATAATAATTTAAACAATCACAGAAAGGAGCTTAGCTACAAGAGAGAAGACTTCACTGCCCTGGGCTAGTGATACTTGGCAATCCTCTACCAGGGGAGTAAGAGTTGGATTGTCTCTCTGCTTCCACCCAGGCAAAGCAGGGATTTGAATTATGTCTTCCATACCCCTGGAGTACTCCTGATATAGGATGGGGAATGAAGAGTTTCAAATGCATGCTTAGCATGAGATACAAACTGCAGGGAAGCCATTAGCCCTGGGCCCTGCCACTGGGTAGCTGTGTAAACTAATGGCAGAAAGGTGGATGCCCATTTACATAGTAATTTCTGCAGATCTCAGCAGGTCTTAGTTCTTCCAGGATGACATTTGTGGATCTGAATTATACTATTTATTTAGTTACTGCACTGCTCTTAGTAAGGCTACACTGTGACACTGAATGGTACAAGAGTACTGAATTTACAAGACTAATAGCGTTTTCCATGGAACATACTCAAGTAGGAGTTGGAAGCCTAATGCCTTTGTGAAAATAGGCTTATGTCTTTGTAGGATCACAGCTATATTTTTTTTAGTCAGGGAAGTTTCTCTGATGTGTGGCAGGGTTTATGTGTCATAAGTGGAGCAGTTCAGCCTGAAAGAGAATTAACTGACCCTTTCAGAAGTAGGTGAACAAGCACCTTTTTAATGCCAAGTCCCCAACCTCAGCAATGCACTGGTGCACAGTGACTGCAGGGGGAGCCCTGCGAGTGCCTTGGTGGCACAGATATCCCAGGTGAAGCCCTAAGACAGGTGAAAATGTTCTGAGGATAATTCTGCAGATGCTGGGTTGGACAACAGCAACAACTAGCCAACGCAGCAAAATTTAAGGGGCTGGACTCCCCTGAGGTTTCTGTTGGTATAAGAAAATGCAACAAAGGTATGCAAAGATGGTGTGAAACAAAGCTGCTGAGAGCAACAGAGTGCTCCACTGCAGGCTGAGAGGTTGCTCTGAGCCCATGCAGCTCCCCTCAAAGGCTGACTTTCAAAAACGAGATGTGTTGCAGTGGCACTCAGTGAATGGTTGTCCCACCTGCTGATCACAGGAAGTGGCTTCTCCCTACCCTTGTTAATAGTTCTGGCCTTTGTATGAGCAGTTGGCTCAATTCAAATGAAGGGAAACCCATTACCCATGTACCAATTCTGTGGGAGGTGTCACCCTGGGCACCACCTGCCCCTCACGGATGCACTAGCACTACATTAAGTAAAAGCATGAAACAACACATTGCTCCTGATTAAGGGCTTTAGAAAACAATTTTTCCTGCTGAACCCACACCAGGTTAATCGGTTTCTATAGCAGCAAACGCCCTCGCTGAGCTTTCTGTGCTATGCAAAAGGCAGAGCTTTTAATCAAGAAGAGCTCTGAGACCTCTTGCAGTCTCCAGTCTGTTCTGCATCCGTTTTTGACTCTTACCTCAAACACTGCTAAGCCGAAAGGATGGCTCAGATCGTCAACAGAAGAGATCAGAACTTTTCTGTTGCTGCCATTGAAATCAATGCAGGACAGTGAATGCAATTTGGAGTCTACCCAGTAGAGACGCTGATTCAGCAAATCTGAGAAGTGAAACACAATGAAGCAAAATTACACACAGCCCCTGCAACTCTTTTTCTCTTGCCCAGCATGTTTTTCCTGCTGCCAGCATGACTAATCTCTTTATTATTGGGCCTTTTTGTTGGTTGGTTTGGTTTTTTTTTAACACTAGTTCTGATTTTGAATCAGTGCCCAGATATGCTGGGATAAGACCCTATTAGAAAGATTAAAAAGGAGGAACATTCTGGTGTTGTGTGTGGGGGGAATGCCCGACTGACAGCTTTGTACAATGAGGTTCCTTTATTACCAGGTGATGCAGGGCAGCAGCAGTTTGGGCTTCCCAGAGTCAGTCCATCAGTGCCTGAGCAAGAAGCTTCATCCCTCTCAAGGCTATTTAGTCCTTGTCCTCTTGCTGGAGAACAACTACTGTGGTTCAAATGAAACACCCCTCTGAAGGAGCTGTGCAATTTACACATTTTCAGTGAAGAAGAATCCTGGGTCCAGAAACCCTTCTGGTGCTGCAGGATCGGGGAATGCTGGTGGTGGGGACACTCCTACCACAACTGGCCAGGTTTTGGGCAGGGTGCAGGGAAGAGTGGAAGGGAAGGATCCAATGTTATTTAGAATCCTAAGCACTGAATTTCTCTTCCTGGAGCAAATTCACTATTCTTGGATGAGATTCACTAAACAGAATGCAAGTGGATGAGCGCCAACACAAAACAAGTTCTCTAATTAAACAAGTCATTAATTAATTTCTTAATTACTAAAGGATAACATTATTTGTTCACAGCAGTAGCACTTCACCACTATGCAGTGGTAGCAGCATTTTCTCCTACATCCTTGTCATGGCCAGAGTTTTCCAATATAAAACCAGAGAACCTCACCTCTGGATGGTGTTAAACACATATGGCTGTAACTCCAGAGGAGGGTGTCCCCTGCTGCCCTATGAGGGCAGGAAGCCTCCTTTCCACTCCTGCAACTTGGTGTGGCAGCAAGAATGACCACAGCCCTCTGTGAGCCACCAGGATACGAGCCAAGGTCGCTTGCACCTCTCTACCCCCACCCAGAGCAGCTGGGCAGGCATGCCGACAGGGAATGGGTTCTGCAGACTCTGTCTCTTGCCATGATGTACCATGCATTCATCAGTCCAACGAAGTATCTTGACAATGCTTCTCAGACATGTCCAGGTTCAGGGACACTCGCACCAAGGACTCTCTGATGCTTCCTGGACTTCCAAAGTGTTGTTGCAGCTCTGCATCCTCCCCTACAATTCCCTTTGCGTTAAGACACACCTAAAAGCAACTCAAGTCTCCTGCAGTATGAAGTTCTGACTGTGGCAAGACTTACTGCCTATGCTTGCTACTGAAATAAAATAACTCGTGTTGGTAAGCAGTAAGTGACAGGGTATTTCCAGGATTTTTGTGTGCAAGTGCCTTTGCATATTTATAATTTTGTTTTCCTATCTAACAATAAAAATAATTTTATGTTAGACATAGTGGATGCTGTAGCTCTAACCTGGGCACTTACCCAGGGTGATGCCATTTGGCCACTCGATGTTGTCAGTCACCAGCACTTGCCGACCCATGCCATTCAGGCCAGCTTTCTCAATCTTGGCTTTGTCTCCCCAGTCAGACCAGTACATGAATCTGAAAGAGACAGATGCAAGAAAACAGTAAATTGGACTCCAGTGTAAGAAATCTGTACTACTAATCGGAGTAGGAAGTGCCCTGTTCTCTCCCTATTATAGCAAAGCCCCTCAGCCACTTCAGTTAATTCTGGTATGCACCTCGTGGGGCTGCATACTGTCCCACAGGGTGCTCTGCCACAAAACTTGCACCAGAATGCAAAATCTCACCTTAGTAACACCATGCAAACTATCTCCTGGTCTGTCTGCTAGGCATGTGGACTTCACTTATCCAAGCAGCCCATACACACCTCAGACAGACTGCACTGTTTCCCAGCACAACCTGTGTGCCCACACCAGCTCAGGCCCATTGAACACCTGACCTGACCATTATTTTCAGACCTTTCTTTAACAGCAGTGGCCTTGCAAAGAGTTAGTTGAACCATCTCAGCAGTCGCATTTAATTTCAGTGGGTATATCTATCTTAAAGGGCATCTGAAGTCTTGATGAGATGACAACCGCCCACCAGTTTGTGAGAGAGACAGAAGGAAGACTGGAACATCTCTGTTGGTGAAGGGAGTGTTTGCGGTCTTTACACCTACCTCCGTGTGGGATCAACAGCGATGGCTCTTGGCTCACTGAGATCACTGTTGAAAAGTGTCCTCCTCCTGCTTCCATCTGCAGTGGCCACTGAGATGGTCTTGTTTCCAGAATCTGTCCAGTAGATATTCTTATGAACCCAGTCTATTGCCAGTCCTTCAGGAGAGTTCAGCTGGCTGTCTATCAAAATCACCTGCTCAGCTGTGTCACTTGCTTTGTCTATGTAGGCACTGCAAAGACAGAACTTGTCACTGGACTGATGCATGGTGCAGAGAGGGCTGTGCACATGTGCATGGAGTTGGACCTCAGACAGCTGAGTGCCAGGTAGCACTACTGCAACCCCAAGGAAAGAAACTGCACGTGTGGCAGCATCATTGACATAGAAACCCTTACAGCTGCATGCTGCAACCTTCTGCTTTCTCCTACAACTTGTTCTTATTTCCCTGCATCTGGACAGCAGGCATTCCCAGAATAGCAAACCGTCCTTTTATTTTTCTACCTGCTTCCTGCTATAACTGCACAATTCAGCAAAACATTTGACTTCAGGCATGTTAACTTCAGAAGCATTGATTCATGGGATTCATGGACATTAGAAATATAATCTCCCGTGCTCTGCTGTACAGAGTTGAACTTAGCATGCAAATAAATGTGCTTAAATGTATTGCAGAATTAGGACCTGTGTAACTAATTATGATTCATCAAAGGAATTAATGGAGCTGGGCTAATTTGGCAAGTGATCTCATTAGATACAAAGAAAATGCTCACTAAATATCAGTGGCAGCTTCAAAATCTTCCAAAACACTAATGAAAGGCAGCAAACTCCACATGGATGTTTCATAAATAACTCAGTATTGCTCCTACAAGCACACAGGCCGATTCTGCTCTGTTATCCCTACACCAATATCAATTGCACTGAGTGAACTGAAATGGAGTTATTCTGAGTTTGCATCAGTGTTTCTAAAAGCTTATTCTGGCTCTTGGAATAACTTGGTACATCTTTAAAAAGTTACAGAAGAGCAGAAAGCTTCTGCCTCTCCCCGAACATTTGAAACTGCAAGATGGTTTATATCTCCTGTTCACTGCCCATCCTGCCTTTGGTCATGGAATGAGAAGGTAAGTCATATGGGAGCTAAGGTCTCAAGTCTCAGGTTAGAGATTTGGGAACGTGTCTAAATGCAGGAATTCTTGATACTCTTTTATGGTCTGCGGCCCAGGCTGGAACAGCTTTGCAGAGTCAGCGGGGATTAACAGCATACTACTGCATCTTCACTGGAAGGAACTGTATTGGTTTCTCTCTGACCCAGCACCAAATGAATGGGATCATCGGGGTTTTGCAGAGCATCTGACAATGTTCCCAAGACACTGTTGTTTTAGTCTGATGAGGACCACATGTTCTAACTATACAACTCCCGGTCAGTTAATTCCTCCCCAGTGAAACAGTCATGTTCAATACTTCCTGGCAGCACTGCAGTGAGCTGCTGTGCTGTACCCTCAATGTGACTTGCTGCACTGGTGGGGAAGCAGAGAGAAGCTCCTGCGGCTTTCAGAATGGGAGGGCTGAAATACAGGTGACATGTCAATTCTCCCAGTAACTAAATATTGTAAAACATCATCTGACACCCCAAAGGGAACATCACCTCAATAGGAGAGGATCTGGAAAGGCATGTGAGGTGAGAGCATTAAGAAAGATGGGATCTCTTTCCAGCAATTACCACCTGTACCATCATTTTCACCTTGCGATAGCCTCTCAACTATAGACCGCTTTCCCCCAGAGGACTCTGGCAGGTGGAGTCCTGTTCTCAGCTGGAAGGACAGTGTTTAGAAGTGTTTGATATTAGTGCTAGTAGCAGTATCTTAAATAGGAACATTAAATGTAAGTTATAATTGCACAGCTTGCTCTGCAGAAAAGCTGGGACTTGCAACAAAGCTAATGCAAACGGGGGTAAGAAAGAGAAAAATTCTGCTGTTTGGAAAAAAAGAAAAAAGACTTGGTATAGCCATGTTCAGGGTATGAACACTGTTCAGTGGCCCCCAGCACCCCAGGGCATCCACTGTCAGAGCACTGCAGAAGGAGCACTGTGTCTTGAATAATTCCCTGTGTATGAATATGAAGCCCTTACCCACCCATGCCTGTGCCTACAGAATCAGACACGGTGAAAGCAGCCAGCTTTCTTCTGAGCCATCGCCCCATTTTCAGAGCCCCACAGGCCAGCTCAGGGTACCTGCCTAGCTTCATACTCAGCACAGCCTGGGCGTATTTCCCTGCCAATGGCATGGGAGCTACCACAGCCGGCAGAAACCCTGGCTTGGCTCCCCCACACTGAAACCAATCAACCTTTGCCTGATCATTAGCTAAAATCCAGAACAAATCACTGTAGAAGCTGCAATAGGGTGCAATAGCTATGCAAATCAGAATATACATGGGGGATTTTCAGTGCATAAATTAAATGCATTTTTGACTAGGCACACTCACAAGCCCCAGTACATAATACTGTGATGGATGCCATAAAAACAGCTGAAGGAGGAGGGAGAATGACAATTACAGAATGTGTTCTGTGGTCAAATGCTGTGAATTTAAATCCAGTCTACCAGAGGCTACAGTGGGCAGCTAGTATCTGTGTTGCTACTTCCTTGCTCCTACCATTTGCCTCCTTTGTGCTTTCAGATGCTAAGTCCTTTATGGTTTCACAAACAGCAAGCACACAGCACAGCAGCAGTCTTATGCAGCATCGCTTAACAATATTATGATTCAGTAAACAAGAGTCTATGTGTAATTGCACAAATGCAGCCTATTATTGACAAAAAGCTTTCCTGTATTATCAAACTAAATAACTGCACAAGCCTCTGTTTTTTTATCAATTCCTAAAAAAACTTAGAAAGTCTGGGCCACAACAGGTAATCCAGTAAGGGAAGAAAAGCCCTCAGGTTCACTTGACCCTGCATAGTTGTCCGCAGATTACCCTTAAGGGGTACAGCTTGAACCATAGCTTTGGAAAGGTACCAAAACACACATCCTCTCTTGCCCCTTACCTGTAGATTTTTCGGTAGAACAAATCACACCAATATATTCTGTTTGTTGACACCTCCACGTCCAGCGCCACGACATTCTTCAGCATGGGAATGATGCGAGAGTAATCCCTTTTCACCAGGTCTATCTTCCGGACCTCATGGCGATTGGTGAAGATCAGGTACGGACTCTTGCCTACCACAGAAAATAAGCACATTTGCCATTTTAGCAGCTGACCCAAGGGCTGGATTCAGCTTTCATTTCTCTGACAACAACAACACTATCAGTCACTGATAGTTCTGCTTTGTAAGGAAGCTTTATACCACACCAGAAGCAAGTGTAAATGGCTTCTGGAGGCAGAGCTATCACACGCAGACATGGAGGACCGCAGCACCTCTGTGATCACCAGAGGCACACTGGCTCTTGGTCTGCCCATTCTCTTAAGCCATAAGCAAAACCCTGGGGAATAGCCTCACCTTCAATTACACATTTTAGATACAAAATACTTGGGCCAGATTTTGGTGACTCATGGCCAGGACAAGGAAGAGACAGCCCTCTGGGCCGGCTGGAGGGAAGGGAGGCAGCCAGACTTGAGGCATGATAGAGCCATATTGAATCCAGTGTTGCCAGGGAGGAATTTTGGACTGTCACGTACATGCAGAACTCACAGTCCACCTCAGCGCTTGCGCTCAGGCAGTTCATATCTCTTTGTGGGGCCAGAGCCTGCAGCCTGGGTGCTGGTGATACTGCTGCTGCAGTCATGATCTCAGGCCAGCCCAGGCCAGAGCCTCTCAAAAAGCATAAAATTGACCTGAATTTTCCAAAAGACAGGAGAGCAGGACACCTAGAAACCCAATAGTTATTTTTCTTAGACGACCAGAGCCAGCACCTTAGCCTCCACAGTTATTCACAGTGGGCCCCATGGCAGCCAGTTTCCTACTGTAGGAGGCAGACACCTATGTCTCCAGGCTCAGACCAAGAAGTGCACATCCTTGCCCTCTACAAGTATCAGAGCGTGGGATTCTCTGTGTTCTTAAGTGTCACTAAAATAAGCTGCAAGTCAAACAGCTAAAGCTTTAGTTTGCTCTTTGTGCACCTCCCTGTTTGAGGTAGGGACAAGATGGGAGGCTCAAGCACAAGCTTTAGTGGGCTAGACTGGTTTGTCTCCCACAGTGGCCAGTAGAAGATCCTAGTGAAGAGCATCTTTCCACTGGGAAGGACAAAAGGGGATTGAGGAACACGATACTGAAAGGGAAGAGCAGGGACAAGGTTTTAGCTCTGGAATACATCATGCCGCAGGGCTCCCAGCACAGAATCTCAGGCACAACAGAAAAAATTCTGTTGTTGGTTAGAAAACTAACCAACAAGCAGATCAGTCCCATGATTTGGGTCAGTCCTAACTCACTGCAGATGTGAGACTAACAGACTTTATGACGACAGCAGGACACTGTGCATACCATATAGAACACAGGAAAGAAGAGGCTACATGGATGTACAGGATAACACTAGAGAAGCAATTTTATATTGTAGGTAACCCACCCTTCCTGTAGAGAACCTCTACTTCCATTAAACAAACTGCCAGCATGGCTATTGCGTAGCCTTGCACAATTCAACTTTCCTTCCCTCTGACATTAATATTCATTTTTGCAATAAGGTCAAGCAAACTGCTGGTGTCCATATTGGTATTTGTGTAAGCTGGCACGGTGGAGAGGTGGCTAACCTACTATGCTTTAATTGGGATATTTTCTTCCTTCTAATACTACTACCACTAAATGTTTTTGCTGTGCTGTTTTTAACAAAACCTGTCAAGAGAGTTTCTTTTCTGGTTTCAGCTTCAAACAGCCAACCAGTGACTGTAATCTTCCTCTGTACACTGTTAAAATATTCTGATCTGCATGATCAGTAGTTCTTGCCTAGAGATGCATCTGCTATCACTGCAGCAGTTCTATGCTGCTCAAAATGAAATGTCTTTGCTTGCCTGCTTTGCTAGTTTCCTTTTGTTTCTGTTCCCCCTAGCCTCAGCCCTACAAGCGTGTTTTCTTATCAGAGTTGTGATGTTGAGCAAGCAGACTTTAAGTGCCTGTGGCGTTGTCTTACCTACGGCTTTGCAATTCTTGGACAGGGTGTCCATCTCGTATCCCTCGTAGCACTCGCATTTGTAGTCCCCCTTGTAATTAATGCAGATCTGGCTACAAGCGTCTGGATTCTCACATTCATCTATGTCTGAAAGGAGTGTTTGAAACCCATCAATAACTTGAAATCAAACCATCTGTGATGGAGCAATGCTGAAGTGAATATAATCACGTCTCTGTATGGTGAAACACAAGGGACTGCTGTTTGCATGTAAATTACCTCCACACGTTTTTTTATCCAGAAGCTTGTATCCAAGCGGGCATTCACATTCATAACCAATCTTCAAGTCTTTGCATATGTGCGAGCAACCACCGTTGTTCATAGAGCATTCATTAATACCTGGAAGGGATATACAGATTATCTATAACAAAGGAGGGCTTTTAGTTGTAAGATTGAATAAAATTAAGAGAAATTCTCAGAAATTTTCCCGTATCTATCAGCTTTTGGCAGCCAGGATCTGGCCCCATAGAGCATACGAGTGACTCCACAGATAGGAAGCCACCACCATACTACTTTCTTGCTCCAAACCAACACTGTAGGATCATTTTGACTGAAAGCTAGTGGCTAAATGAACAGGGAGCCCTGAGGATAGAGTGTATACGAATCTCTACACCTCATCCCATCCAAGAGCTGCTGCTTTGAGCACGTTCTGCCACATGTGAGAAACTTTGAAGGGACCTAAGGGCTCTCTCCAGGAGACTCCTTCTTCCCCATGTGCTGGTTCCTGTTGACTTTTCTGAACAGTCTCTCTAAGCTTTAATAATTCATGCTGGGGGAGTCTCATCTCCCAGGGGCCAGCTAATTTGAAATACTGTACTATTTTCCCATCTAGCTCCAAGGAATGATCTATATGAAAATTCCAGAAAACACCAAAGTACAGTCTGTCAGAGATACTCCATTTGCACTGAGATACAGTCCTCCCACAAACACCTCCCACATGACAGTCTCTGCTGGCAGCCTGCATCAGCCCAAGTGTGCAATTTATGAAGCAACAGCTCCCATCCTCTCCTGGGTCCCTGTCTAATCCAAGGCCACCTCTCTAATCCTGATTTCAAGTGCTGAAATGGAAAAGGATCCTTGGAACTAGAACTGAATGAGAGGTTGAGGAAAGCTGGTTTCCTGTCAGAAACATTTCTTGTTGTTGTAGTTAACCTACATAAGGTGAAGAAAAAGTCTTCTCCCTAAGTAGGACTGCTGAACAGAAGCTGTGGGATTTCAGGGATAGTGGGCTCACTAGAACAAGCAAAACTGATTTGCTTCGATCTATAATGTGATTTAAAGGCAAATTTTTTACTTATCTTTTACTTTTTCCTTTCTTGCACACTGCAGGGGAGCAGTACAACACAGCCATTAAACCAGTGCTCTTGGAAGAAAATTAAAACAACCATATGCCAATTAAGTCAGTAAGACTAGGAAAATACCATGCCAGAAGGAACCCCATCTCAGCTTTGGGATGCCTTCACCTTCCTATCAAAGACACATACCTATAGATACCAACACATTAATAGAGCAAGTTCACCAGGCTCCAAGGTGTCCATACTGTCCCATCATGTGTTGTCACTGTTTGATGATGTTTACTAATGGATATCACCTATTCCTGCACTTGAATAGGCCTCTAGCAAATTGGGTCACAAACATGCACAATTGCTCTCTGCAAAATACTACAAAGGCTGTTTTAACTAACAAGCAAACCCTCACTCAGATGATTCCCATGGTTTCAAAAGTGCATTGTGGAATGGATTTAGAGACTGTAAATAAAGTGCTGGTTCACTTGCTGCACTTCTCAGTAGGAGCTGAGGAGGAGCCAGGCAGAGGTGTTAGCTGGTTCTCTTTCTGCTGGGCAGCTGCTGCCCATTACCCAAACTTCAGCAGATATTCACTGCCTGCCTAAAGTAAGAAAACTGGTTTCTGTCTTCTGCCATGCTTTTTTGGGGAATCTTGGAGGGCACTGCAGTGCCTAGCACACAGCTAGACAGGCACACCAAGGTGAGGAGCACATCCTTCACCTCCTGCCTGCTGAGTCAATTACTTGTGTGTGGGCATTATATTCACAGCAATCCACATCATTCTGCACTCTTAAAGAAACGTGTTTCCTTTGGGGGCTATTCTCTGCTCAGCTTTCTAACTCAAATGACACCTCACTGTGAGCCTGGGACTGCACCAAGTCAGCCATGGCACCGGTGTAAGATTGACCACCAAGCTCAGCTGTGCTGTGCCACTGCCCAGTCTCCTAAGACAAACTGGGCTGCCAGCTTTGTTGGTGTTGTGGTTTAGCCCCAGCCAGCAACCAAGCACCACGCAGCTGCTCGCTCACTCCCCCTGGTGGGATGGGGGAGAGAATCAGAAAAGTAAAAGTGAGGCAACTCATGGTTTGAGATAAAGACAGTTTAACAGGTAAAGCAAAAGCTGTGCACACAAGCAAAACAAAATGAGGAACTAATTCACTACTTCCCATCGGCAGGCAGATGTTCAGCCATCTTCAGGAAAGCAGGGCTCCATCACGCGTAATGGTTACTTGGGAAGACAAACGCCATCGCTCTGAATGTCCCCCCCTTCCTTCTTCTTCCCCCACCTTTATATGCTGAGCATGACGTCATATGGTGTGGGATATCCCTTTGGTCAGTTGGGGTCAGCTGTCCCGGCTGTGTCCCCTCCCAGCTTCTTGTGCACCCCCAGCCCACTCACTGGTGGGGTGGGGTGAGAAGCAGAAAAGGCCTTGACTCTGTGTAAACACTGCTCAGCAGTAACCAAAACATCCTTGTATTATCAACACTGTTTTCAGCACAAATCCAAGACACAGCCCAATACTAGCTACTATAAAGAAAATTAACTCTATCCTAGCCAAAACCAACAGAGCTGGGAGACCTCCACTGACAGTTGCTACACCCACTCAGAAAGACAGGGAGATGTGGATTAGTGTGGGAGAAAGCAAGGGCATACTGAAAGCGTGCCAAGGTAAGAGCATCCTCATTAGGCACACACACAGAGTTCTTGCCTGATACAGAGGAGAGACTGACTGTTCTTCCTGAACATGAGTTATTTAAGCTGCCCGCACTGAGCTCCATGCTGCTGGTGATCCATGTTAGCATGGGAAGGGATGCCTGTCTGAGACTTTTCTGCACTGGGATAAAAAACAAATGAATTTGAGTAATATTCCAGATTGGGGCTGGTGCCCACAATGCCTGGTGGGAAAGGTGAGAGAGGGGCTGTCCTGGGGAGAGCGGCACAGCTCTCTGGCCAGGGCTTTCTGTTCTGCTGACAGCCCTGATGCAGACCTGGCTTTTGTGGCTTGCACATTCTCACTAGCCCAGTGCTGGCGGGACACTGCAGAGAGCAACTTGCCACCATTTCTAAGGGAAGTAGCAACAACAAGTAAAATCCAGAAACGGCTGAAGTCATCCCTCAGTGGTTGCTGCCTCTCTATGTGTTTTCACCTTCAAAGCATGTTCACAGTGCTAAATTTTTATGATGTTATCATCATCCTGCAATTCAAAGATAATTTAGACAATGAGGCTAAATAAACTGGTCAGTGCTGTGGAGGACACTAGTATCTGGGGAGAGGGGGAATTCCTGGTTCCTAGTCCCATGCTCAGTTCATACAACCCTCCAAGAATAAAAGCTGAGCTGAGAAGGGCACAGTTCAAACTTACAGATGATCAGACTAGGCTACTAATTATATTCATAGGAAGGGTGATGAGAGAATAAAGGCAAGGAAAGAGGAGCAGAGTGAGAAATAGCATTAGCAGCTACATGTGGTTACACTCAAAGCTGTGAGCACCAGATGGAGGAGAGGGGAAGCAGTTACAACAGGAGCAACACGTAGAAGACAAGTACTGTACCACATTCTTTCAGAGGCTCGTCAGACCAGTCCCTGCAGTCTCTATGTGAATCGCACACTTTGCCTCCGTCAATGCACTCTCCACTCTTACACTGAAACTTGCTGGGACTTTCACATGCTGACTCTGTCATGTCGGGCAAGAGAGGAAAGCAACTAAGTTAGACGAGGCTCATGACAACAAAAAGCCTGATATAAAGCTTCAAGAGGGTGTCATTAGCAGAAACGGGATGGGAGTAAGCAAATGAACATTAAGCCAGAGTATCATGCAAGGAACTTTTCAAATCATGCAGTCTGCCTGGTCAGCACAATCATCTCTCCCAAGCAACCCCACTGCCAGAATGGCTTAAAACTCTCTACAGGAAGCAGCCTGCCATAGACCCGAGGAGCAGCACAGGCCTCTTCTCTTTCCAGTGGCCACACAGCCCTCACAGGCTTACACCACGGAGCACGAGGAGTGTGGAGCCATCTGTACCTACCTTGGACACAGCCTGCCTCATCGCTGTTGTCAGGACAGTCATGCACCTTGTCACACTGCTTTGCTCCGTGGATACAGGTCCCATCGCCACACTGGAATTCATCTGGCCGGCAGGTCACCAGAGCTTTAAGACAACACATTCAAGCATTAGCCACACAGGACCTGAATCTTTTGTGTCGTACTTTTTAGTCACGTACCTCTGACGCTGCTGGAGTTCTGCACCATCAGCAAATGTCACAGAGCATCATCGGCTGCTTCCATCAAAGCAACAGAGGCAGCAGCTGCCTCAGGCACTGATCTCCTGTGCCCCTCTGCCACCCCAGATCACCCTCTACATCCTTGGGAAAAGAGCCCCAAAGCCCATATTAGCAGTTCTAATCAAAACAGAATCAGTGCAGCCAATGAAGCTTCTTGGGTGAGACACAAGAAAACAAACAGGAAGCAGAACTATCAGCAGACCTCTAAGGTCTTTGGTCTATGTGAGAGGCCAGGCTGCTTTCCAACTAGGAGTGCAGAGTGGCACTGCGGTAGGCAAAGGCAACTGCTCCTCAGCTCTCCTACCTTCAGGAAAATTTATATTTAAGAAATATGTCAAAACATGTTCAGATTAAATGCACAGGCAAGAGACATGTCTCTGCCAAAGCCAACATGGTCACACTAGGGACAAAGCCAGAAACACAGACATGATCATTCTGGTTACTAAATGCCCGTGGGCTAACAGACCACTGGAAGGCAGAAGAGCTCCACTGCACTGCGGCTTGGTGTTTCTTGGGGTTACAAGCCAAAAATATCTTCACAGTGTCAGACCATGTTTCAAGTCTGAAGCTCATTTGCCCAGTTTAGATTATTACAGACTCAAAACAGATCTGATGAACAGCAAAGTTGGGGAAAAAAATTAAACAGACAGCTGCACTGACCATACTAAAAGCAGTTTCCCTCCCCAAGGTTACACTAAGTGAGAGACCTCCCTAGCTGGGACCAGACTTGAGCTGACAAAAGGTACGGGCACTCACTACCCAGCAAAGGACTGTGGCCTGTAGTTCACTCACAAAACAGGCTACTCATTCCTGGGAGACGTTATGCAGCTTACTTCTGAGAAGACCATCTTACAGATGTTTTCTTAAAATCCTATTAAGGCAGTGCACCCTGGAGAGCTCTTGATTCTACCCTTTCCATCTTGCTGATTGCATCCTGGTATCACATGACAGAAAATCACTGCCTCTGAATAACTAGAGGAGGTCAGCACTGATGTTACACATGGGAGGTGAGAGCTACGTGGCAGACTTTCCTTGACAATTTGACAAACTGGTTCTAATACAAAAATTACTACTTTCAGATAACCCAGGAAGAGCCATAGACATGAAGTGAGCTAGCATCGATACCATAAAGCATTAGTTGTACAAAGGCTCAGCGTTATTGGTGATTGCATCCCACAGCATGCAGGATCCAGATTCATGACTGCTTCACTGGACTTAGCTCTAGTGCATCTTCAGCAGGCGAAGGGCACAAGAGACAGAGAAAGCCACAACTGCAGGGCTGGTGGGGGAAGGGAGAAATCCTGCCTTTAGAAATACACAGTATTCACATGAGGAAAGTTTGGAAATAGCACTGCTCCTTGGAGAGGAAGGCTATATGTACTATATTCATAAAAAGCTGCAAAGCAAGAAAAAAATCCCAAGCAATAAGCATAGTTATGGGACCAGCTGTGTCACCACATTTCGGCTTATAAGCCCAGGCAAAGAAATGGGAAACCCCAGTGGGACATCTGGGACAGGAGCTCCAAACTAGGCATGTGGGAATGCTGCTCTAAATGGAGAAAAATGAAGAAGCAAAGCTGTGGTCTGGGAAACCACAGATCTGGAAGTGGCACTGAGAGCTCCTGCAGGGATGCAGAAGCACTTGAACCGTTCTTGCCGTGTACAATGACCTGCCTGGAGAAGCCCTGATGATTGAGAGACCACCTTCCCCCTAGGCAATCTTGAGCTCTTCCAAGCTAAACCCTGACCATTGCAAACCTTTTCCTAGTGTCTAGCTGAAAATGCCCTTGCCACAATTACTTCTTGTCTTCACCCCCAACATGAAAAACAGTTTACTTCATCTTTTTGTAGCAACTTCTATGTGCAGAGACAGGAAAGAACGGTCCTCCATTTCTGACTATAAGTATTAGCCCCCCACAAGAGCACAACGTGCAATTAAAGCCAATGGGTTTTTTTTCTTTCCAGGAGCAAGAACAGGTCTCCAGTTTATCAAGTATATCTGCATGACAACAGCTACAGATTTGGAAGGCAGCTGTTATAAAAACTACTAATTGTCCTCAATTAGATTCTTCAAAGCTCTTCTAAAAGCAGTTACAGCTAGATGATAGGAATAGAAAGGTTTCTAATCCTAAAACAAATTCAAATGTAGGCGAATTTTGCAGGAACTGCAAAGACAAGGCTGCACAAGTACCACAAGACTGAGAGAAAAATGACAGCACAGCTCTTAGCTTGGTTGCTATACAGGGACTGCAGAACACAAATGTAGGATTGTACAACATCATTGCACAAAGTTTTTGCTTCAAGAAGAAGAGACAGAAGTTCGGAGACCAGGCTTGGTTTCCTGGCTCACTTCTCACTCCAGCAGAGCTGTGGAAGCTCAGACCTTTGAGAAATGGCTCCTGAGCCTCTTAACAGACACTTAAAAAGAGCAGATAGAGTAACAACTCTTACTGATCACAACAATATTAAAACGCATATACAGCATTTCTATTTTTTTGGTGTATTTTTCAGTAGGAGGAGAGAGAATGCCATGTTTATGCCTGGCCTGGAGAGCATAAGTTTGAGGGGAGAGGGCCAGGAACTTTGTTATCCTGAAACTGGGACACAAACCCATCCCAGCACCACTGGCAGAGTTGACCAGCAAGTTGCCATCAGGGCCCTTCCCAAAGCAGAGCAATATCCCAAGAAGAGGGAAGAGCTGTGCTCCTTATTTGCTATTTTGGAGGGTTTAAATCAGTGAAATCTCAGCAGTTTCATAGCCATCTCCTCTGCTCTGCAAATCAAATATGAAACAATTTACCAAAGCCCACTAAATTAACAGGCACACTCAAACAGACACACTTCCCATTTGCAAATATTGGGCACAAAGCTGTATTGCTCACATCCAGCAGATATATTCCAGATTCCAAGTCTGAACCTGTGTTTCTTCCATCTTCTGGGGTGTCCGTGTCATCCCCCCGCCCCCCAAAAAATGAACCTAATCTCAAGAAAACCCCAGTATTTGCAAAATACATCAATCTCATTTTGCAGATGGGAAGTCAGAGGCACAAAAGTATGAGGTCAAGTCTCAAGGATCTATTTCCAACTTTCAGTTGTAAGAGTTATTTATTCTCCCTCCTGGATGCCCTAATGTGAGTTGCACAGGACATTTTAAAATATAACCATTCTAGATTTGAAGACAAATCTAACCTAATGTTCATTTTATAAATATATATACATATTTGAATATACATGCCAGGGGTAAAAACCCAGCCAGTCACTGTTCTCACACAGCTTTCCTGAAATGACTCATTCCTTCCTATTCATTTGCTGTCTCGCTGCCAAAACCTGTTCACCAATTGTCACCCTTCATTTCTGCTCTACTCGTTTATCACCCCAAAATGATTATAACAAATGACTGGTGATGGCCTCATGACATTTTTTTAAAGCATTAGCTCCCATCCCTCTATTTTATACAATGCAAACCCTGTATCATTCCCAATTGCAAGAGAAGATGTAGTGCTGGTATCTGCGGTTTTAATCAATTCAAACCTAGTGGTACTTCTGCCATCACTGTAGCTAAGGGGATGGAGCATTATCACACACCTGTAACTCCCTGCGTGCCACGTGATACTGATCTCAAAAAGAGAATTTCTGGAGAGGAAAAAAATATAATAAAGGTCAATCCCTCAACTCTTCAGTCCAACAGATGAACAGGGATGCTGAGTTTCCAGAGCTCTCAAATGTCGCTTTCTTACTGCAGGCATGTTCAGCCAAGCAACAGCTGCATTTAGGATGGGGAAGCAACATTAGTTTTGACTCTGACCCAGTCAACCCATCAGCTACACAAGCACTCAGTGCTGCAAGTCCTCTCCTGGCTACTACCTTAGAGATGTCCCTCCCCACAGTGTAAACAGCAGCAGGCTTACACACTTCTATGGCACTGGGGTGACTCCTAGTTTGCACGGGTGTAAAGGGCAGAACCAGGCACTCCATACAGAGGAGCACTGCAATAGCTAAAACACGGGGCTTTGAATCCCAGTGTTTCCTGGCCCACAGGACTGAAAGCACCAGAAGCCCCTCACGTGCTCATTTCTCCTGAGTAGATAAGCTGCACATTGTGCTGCTCTGAGACTTACTGGAAAAAAACACTCCGGTGCTAAATCTCAGCTAGTTAGAGTTGTAATTGTCTCAAGTCACTTCTGCCACATTTCCTCCTTCCTCCACTGGTTGTCAGCACTGTGCTGCGCTGCAACCGTGTCCAGCTGGATCCTCTGCCCTAGGGAGGCTGCCCTTGGCATATCTGGAGGTGCTACTTGGTGAAGCTGCTCTGTACCTGACGGATGCTGTCAGAGCTGTGCTCCTTTTGGGCCTCACATCTCGGCAGTTTGAGCTCAGCTGGATATTACTGGTGCCTGTAGGGTCAAGGAAAGAAGCTGGGGAACAGAGTGCTCCCTCTGCCTCAGCAAGGTACATGGGCCCAGTCCCACTCCTCTCAGCCAGTGGAGTGTCAAAGCAAATGGGGCCTGTAAAAGGCTTAAAAATATTCCCTTCAAGCTGAACAACAGGGACTGAAATTTCAGAGACATTTCATCAGAAAGTGCCATCTGTAAGCTGCTCCTCTGTCTCACCACTTGGAAAGAGAAAGAAGCTCACCTTTCACTCTCCTGAGTTGTCTAAACTCAGCCATCCTGCCAGGTTGCTGTCACTGCAGGGAATGCAACCTGTGGGACAGAGATCCGTTCTCCTGGGAGTCCCCTGTGCCAGACACCATTTCTTCACCTGTGTTTGTAATGTGGGCCTAGCCACTGCCTCCTGATTCAGAGGGGATACAAGTACAGGATTGTCTGCAGGAGATCTCAGAATGAAAACAGGCACCAAACACAGGCTGCCCCAGCTAGCAGTACACATCTCCACCAGACATGCTGCTGCCTGGCTTTCTTGCAGTCACTTTGTACTGAAATGAATGCCAGAACTAGCTTTGTCTCCTGACTCCACTGTCCCTGTGACATTTCAGACCCTGTAAGTACTGCCTGTGAACCTGCTGCCCTAGGGTTCCGTCAGCTCCTGTACCCCCTTCTTGGACATGGAGGAAAAGACATCTTACCTAATCCATTCCTATTTGCAAGGGGGTTGATGGTGATGATATCCTTATACCCAGCAGTCAAAGCCGCTCTCTTCCTAACAAAACATATTTGGCTTCTCCTACTCTGCTCTCTCCTCTCTTAAAAGAGTCCTTGGCTCTTTTAAAGCCACAGCACCTCCAGAGTTACCTGTGGCTCATCCCCCTGCGCCCCTGCAGTGTGAACAGTGGTGTCTAGGACTTACTACATCCTCCTGCTCTTGGTGAAGAAGTCACTGAAGTTAATTCTGCCTCTCTCTGCCTGGGAGAGTCTGATCCCCCGCTCCTTGAAGGGCTTTCCCACAGGGTTGCTCTGAGCTTACCAGCCTAGACTCAGTGTTGTCCAAAGTACGAAAAGATGGTGCTGGCAAAAGCGGTAAATTTTCTTAGGTACCTTCGCAAAAATGTCTGTCTGTTGCAGCTGGTTGCTGCCTTCCTCCCCCAAAGGTGGCCCAATGTCAGAGCTGCTAAATATATACAGCTATGTAAATATTTTATTTTATTTCAATCTTGTGATTATGAATATTTTAGCAAAACATTTTGCTCTTATTTTCTTGTCTGTCTCTCTCTCCTGCCTCAGGTAAGTGACCAGCTTGACAATTTAGTGGCTAAAAATGGATGAAACATTAAAAATACCACGCACACCAACAACACCATGTTAAATGTATAAAGCCAGCTGAAAAGAAATCCATTATTTATTAGCTCTGTGCCTTTATCTAGCCAAGCTCAAAGCGCATTTCAAACTGGATTCTTCAGAGGTGCTGCTCTTGACTGCCTTGCTCAGTATACTCTAACTTCAGAGGCAGAAAATTATTTTTTTCTGCTGATCATATATTCCCTTTAGTGTTGCGGCTTCTAACCTCCAGGCTGTGACCCCACCAAGCAGCCTGAGGGCTTTGAACATTTTTTCCATTTTCTATTCCCTGTCTTTCTAGTGAAACAGATCCCTTCTGAGGCATGGTACCATCCAACAGTTCTTGCACCTCCTCTCTGAATCCTCAAGGAAAAAGCATAAAAGGAGTCTAGAATATACCTGACCCTGCTGGGCTGGGCACCCAGCCACGGCATTTGGGACACAAACGCTCCTTGTCAGGCACACAGTTGCTGCATAAACATCAAAGACTTGTCTTAAAACACAGCCCACAGCAGACTTCTGGCCCCTCTCCCCCACAAAGAACACCCAGCCCTGCCCTACCCCTGCAGACACTCACGGCAATCCTGCTCATCAGACTTGTCCTTGCAGTCTTCGTCCCCGTCGCACTTCCAGTTCAGGTGGATGCATTCACCATTGCCACACTGGAACTCATGAGCTGCGCAGGTGTTGAGGGCCTTGGCATTGTAGCCACACTTCTCTACGGACTCGTCTGACTGATCCTCACAGTCTGGCTGATTATCACAGACCCACAGCTCTGGGATGCACACACTATTGTTGCACTGGAACTCATTGGGGTTGCAGGTGAGAGGGGAGCATTTTCTTTCATCACTGCCATCCCCGCAGTCATTGTCACCGTCACACACAAAGATGATGGAGATGCACGACTTGTTACTGCACTGGAACTCATTGGGAGAACAGGCTTGGGAATAAAAACAAACACGTGAGCTGTGAGGTCTCCAGCCTACCCCTCACCACTGTGCCAGCTTTACCACATTAGGAATGTCTGAGAGAGGGAGAGGGCACAAAAGCACTACCTTGGTTGTCCCAAAACATTTTTCCCAATGGTAACCTACATGGCAAGGAGCAGGTGAAGACACAGTGGTCATTTCCCGAGCTGTGCCACAGGATGTATCCTCTACAGGCCAAGGGCAGCCCTGAAGAAGTGGCAGCAGGGCTGCGAGAACTGCAGGTAGGAAAAGTGAGGGCCCGGCTGCAGTGCTACCCTGGTGTTGAGGCAAGAGCAGCCAGGCAAGCCCTGGTGTACGGGGTG
The DNA here is from genome assembly GCF_963921805.1 of Phalacrocorax carbo. Classification (NCBI taxonomy): domain Eukaryota; kingdom Metazoa; phylum Chordata; class Aves; order Suliformes; family Phalacrocoracidae; genus Phalacrocorax; species Phalacrocorax carbo. Next base: position 46,050,658 of record NC_087518.1, on the reverse strand, counting down.
ACAGCACAGAAAGAGCAGGGAGATTGCAGGGCAGGCTGCAGGTGTGCTGGCACGCACTGGTGGACTTGCACAGTGATTTGCTCTGCTCTGCGCTGACATTACCAGCTTCCTGACTTTCACAAGCACAGAATCAGGTTTCAGGATTTCACAGTGTGCCTGGTTTTGGACATATTAAGTGGGATGTGTAGGGTAAATATTTAGTGAGCTGAGCATCAATTTAGCTGCAATCTGCCAGTAAGGCCCTTTACAACACACTGAATGCCTTCTCTGGAAATCACAGCTCAACATTAACATACAAATGAGGTGTTTGTCAGATAGGAAGCTGAGTGAAGTACTCTCCTCTGCAAGCCTAATGGACAGCTGAACCAGAGAAGCTTGCTCAAATTAAACTTTCAGGTACTCCAAAAATATGCAGTTCACAGTCACTTTATTTCATCAAGGTGTGGGGGAACCAAAACCCTGGAAGAAATTCTCCATAAGTACTTTTAGATAGTTACTTAAAACAGAATTCTGCTGCTTCAGTTTCATCCCTGAAGAAGAAGGGGCAGCAGGGCTGGGAGAACTGCAGGTAGGAAAAGTGAGGGCCCAGCTGCAGTGCTGCCCTGGTGTTGAGGCAAGAGCAGCCAGGCAAGCCCTGGTGTAAGGGGTTATAGCACAGAAAGAACAGGGAGATTGCAGGGCAGGCTGCAGGTGTGCTGGCACGCACTGGTGGACTTGCACAGCACTTCGCTTTGCTCTGCGCTGACGCTACCAGCTTCCTGACACAGAATCAGGTTTCAGGATTTCACAAGAAAGTTGTGGCTTTGACAAATCACAAATACAAGAAATACATACAAATAAATTACAACATTTTTTTTTCACGTTGCACTTGGGAATCTTTTTGTCTTCAGAACCAGAACTATTTGCTGTTGTAACTGCAGAGCCCCTATGATGAACCGCACAGTTCAGATGGTACTGATTGCTGCAATGAAATGCATCTGGAAAGTGGCAGAATCTCTGTAAAGGAATTGTCATATCCCAGCTTTCAGCCAATGACAGGAACCCAGTGGTATTCTACTGAAATATTACATCTATTTTATACTTGGAAGAGAAACTCTCTTTATCTAGCAATTAAGAACCTGTTCACTTGTACATGGATACTTATTTACATCATAGCTTGCAAGCTTGCTGGGCTCTGTCTGCTAACCTAAGCAGCCTGTAGTTTTACATCAGTGTGTGTCAATATATATATTTCTCCCCTCCTCCCTGTGCTCTGTCCCATTTAGTCCCAGGTTTTCCAGGTGTTACTGTGTCTATCAGAGCAGCAATCTGCCTGATTAGAAGACAGAGGTTTGCCTTCTTTGGTGCAATACCGCTGTCCACTGGCTACGACCCAAGCTCCCTCCAATGGAGATAAACGTTAAAAAGAATCTCAGCTGAACACTGCTGTGTGCCCAACCTGACATCAATAATTAAATGCATCAGAGTGTGATCACCAAAGGACCACTGTTACACACTGAAATATTATCTGGTCCAGGTCAGTTGCTCAGGCTCCTTCTGTACTTGGTAGAGTATTTTGAATATAGAGAGATGCCCTCAACAGGCAACTCCTGGCACCTAGCTTGGGATAAAAACTGTCCCTTGGAGGGGCTAATTTTTATCCTCTCCAAACAGGGGGAACTGAGATTAGACAACTAATATTAGGAGATGAATCCCTCTCATAAAGACCTGAAATATGAGCTCAATCTGGTGGAGAAGCATCTGAAAAAAAAAAATCCCAAAACTCTTTTGTATGGCAGAGTCGAGACCATTGAAGTGCTCCAGTTTTCACCCAAATTCTGCTCTTTTTCTTCAGTGAGCATACTTTTCTATAGAAATAAAATAATCTATTAACCCTGTACACAGATGTATAACCTAACACTCTCTTCAGATGATGCATAATATGGAACTGCCAAGTAGAAATTTAAGGTAACAGTTATGATCTTACCAATCTATTTAAAAAAGGAAGTGAGAAACAGGAATATTTCTAGGACTATGTACAGTTTCTGTAACAGATCAAGGCTGAGAAGAAATTGCTTTTCTGGCATTATTTTGATGAATCTCAGAAACAGATCAGTGAGCAAAATTTTGCATACTCCTTTAATCCCTAATTTTTGGGCAAGGTTGTAATGATTTGCACACCCCTAATGTGCATTAATTTCCTTTCCCACAACTGTAATGAGCCCATCTTTTTTCCCCCTTGTTGTTTTCCTGGTCTCACCTCCACCCCTCCTTCTGTCTGTACGTTTTTCCCTTCAGAAATCTGCTGCATTGGCAAATTAGCAACTGATAAACATGAGTAGGATACAGACAATGGAAGTTTGCACAAAAGTTCCTCCTCTACACCTACAAATCCCAGTACAGATATAAAATTACTGATAATCGCAGCCAGAAAATAGAAGCAATTCAGCTTTTGTAACCTCTCATGAGGACTTACTCAGTGAAGCTTTTGAATTAGTAGCTAGAAAAATTGCATGGTCATGATTATTTTATTTCTTTTTAAAAATTAAATTTAGTGTGATGACAGCACTACAGACTACAAGTTTGTCCCCCACTGAACAAGTGCAGCAGTCTGGCGGTTGCTACTCCCCCTTCCCACCACCGCAGTCCTTAGGTGGGGATCAATCTCTGCAACTCCTTCGCACAGCTAAAGCTGGGGGCAGCAGCATCAGCACTTTCAGGGCATCACCTGCACTAGGACAAGGCCTAAGAGGTAGAAGAGCAGGCCTTTGTGCTCAGCTTTTCCTGCCTGCAATTACAGCAGCCACACGCTACTGGGACAGCCAGTAAGATTGATGGGCTGCTACCACTGTGCCATGAAAAAGAGGCCACTGGACAGCCACCAGAGCTGTCACAGGGGCCACTGCAGTGGTGCACTAGCAGCCAGTGGCAGTGCCAAATGGGAGCACAAGGTCCCTCACTACAGAAGGCTGCTCTAGGCACTTTCTAGTGAACTCAAGAAATAAAAATGCCCTTTCCTTCATTCACAGACCTAATGACCCATCTTTAGGCGTGCTCAAATGGGACAGTTCCTTCTGGGTCACACATGCCTCCAGCAGAGACCTCCATCTCCATGTGCAGCTGGCTCTCCTGCTGGCCACGGGAAGGCAGGTAACAGCCCAATTCCTCTCACCCTTCTGTTATCCTTTCTGACAGCTCAAATCCGCAGGGCATGCCAGGATAAAGCAAAGTCTGCAGCTTCCAGCCACTTGGGGACTTACTCTGGCACAAACAGGCAATACAGGAGAAAAGCTGCTTACAATCCCTCTGACCTAGGCAAGCGCCAGCACGCTCATGCTCTTCAGGGTCCCTGCTGCATGGTTTGGTGCTGGTTTGAAGAACCTAATAAAAAGCAGCACTACAAATTATCTTACATAGCACCTGGAGAGAGGAGGATGGGGAAGTAAAGTCCCAGGGACAGTTTACTTCACACCTCCGATCACAAATCTGTCAGGGTACCTAGGTAGTCCCATCACTACAGCATTTCACTGGCTCCAGAGCATTTCAATAGAAAATGTGTGAGTAGCAATTAAATGATCACTGGGGTATTTTTTATTTGACTTGAACAATTTGTTTGCATTCTCTGATTTTACCACCTGTCCTATTGTATGCTTATTTGTTCAAAACAAAGGAAATAAATATTAGCTTGCTTTCCTTAGTGCCATAGAAATTAATAAATGTTGTACTCTAAGGTGCAAAACCTACTTCAAATATGAAGTGATCCCAGTAGAAATTTTGGAAATGTTGTCAAGAAGTGTTTAACCAACAGGACTCAAAGCAATAAACAAGCATGATCACAAAAGCAGTTTTGTAGAGTACTGTAATCCATTAAGGTTCTTCAGTTTTAGGAAGCAAAATATCACATCTAAATGATAGCATGCATGTGCTTTGGCCTATAGACAATATATACCAGAGATGTTCTGCATTAATTTCTGCCTTGTACTATATGCCAACACATAGAGCACAACTGTCACAGTTTTTGCCTCACAGCCTCCAGCTCCAGTCTTGTCACATGTCTTGAGGAGAGTGGAACAGAAGCAGTCTTTGGATAGAAGTGTTTTTAAAAATACAGTGTGTGTGTGTGTGTGTGTGTGTGTGTGTGTGTGTGTGTGAGAGAGAGAGAGAGAGAGAGAGAGAGAGAGAGAGAGAGAGAGAGAGAGAGAGAGAGAGAGAGGAGAGAGAGAGAGAGAGAGAGAGAGAGAGAGAGAGAGAGAGAGAGAGAGAGAGAGAGAGAGAGAGAGAGAGAGAGAGAGAGAGAGAGAGAGAGAGAGAGAAGAGAGAGAGAGAGAGAGAGAGAGAGAGAGAGAGAGAGAGAGAGAGAGAGAGAGAGAGAGAGAGAGACTGCAATTGTGGAGTTCGTGTTTCAGTACTGGCTAGTTCTCTTCTGCCCAGAGCCAGGATTTAACCAGAGGCTTTAGTGAGCAGTCTGGTGCAGCAGGGTCAATCTTACCTCAGGTGTGGCACAAAAAAATTAAGAAAATTCTACCACATGCTTCCTAAGTGCTTACAGAGAAAAATAGAATGCTCTAAAGATACAGGGCACTCTGAGAACTATAATTAAAAAAAAAAGAAAGATTTGTACACAACAACATTTCTACAATGGACGTCTCTACCAAGCACGGATCCTCAAATCTGGATAAAACTCAAAATATGAAATGAAGAGGATATCCATCATTAATAGGAGCTGGGAATTATGTACAATGGACTATAACCGATGCCACTACTAATCTTTAATTAAAGATTTTTCTAGCTTTTCAGTAAGTCAGTTATTTAATTAATCTCTCTCCTCCAAAAAAGTCAGTTCCACTTGAAATTATATGAATGGCTTAAAGAAAGATAATTATTTGGTAAAACTTGTGGTAAAGTGGATAACAGCAATTACTGATGCTGATGACAAGAAAATAAGATGAATTATTACATTGCATTTTTCTAGCACTCTCCCCAAAGCAACTTAAAAAAAACACGTCTCAAAATTTCTTGGTTTGGTTAAATCTGATAATAGATCTTCTAAAAGCGGCAAAGGATGATTTGTTCATACTAACATTTACACTAGGGAGGGAGAGATCTGCTGCTGATTTATCACTGCTTCAGCACTGGCAGGAAAGGCTGGTGGACTTCAGAAACTCTCCTAAGCTGTGAGGTTTAGGATCTGAGCTCCACATGGCTGCAAGAGTGGAATGCTTGAGCTCCATCTGCCCAGGTATTCTGTGTGAAGTGAAAATCCAGCTACCGCAGCCCATATAAATTAACCTCCGAGCTGGACCACGGATAAGGAGATCAGAGAGTCCAGACAGGCTAAATTAAGTTGAAACTCCCAAGCCAGTTACCAGTGCTGTCATCATGTTAGTTTTATTTAACTAGTATTTATTCTCAGGCTTAATTGTAGCTAAATTATTTGTCTGCAGACAATTGTTGTTCTTGCCAAATATCTGAATATTTCATACAGATCTTCAGTCAAATGCAAGTCAGATTCATGCCTAGAAGGACAAGTTTCCCACGGAAAGCTGCGCTCCAGGAAGGACAGCAAAAGAGATGGAGGTAAATGAAGATGACCTTGAAGCACATTGCTCAGAAAAAAACCAGGCCTCCCATGGAGGGAATAATGCAGCAATTCATGCAGTCTCACTACAAACAGTGGTTGTTGCTATGGTGATTGATACCGAAAAGCCTATATAGATGAAGACTGCAGAAGGAATAGTAATTCCTGATATTGTTCAAATCACTAATGTAGCTAAGGAGCCATCTCACGCACTCTTGCAAATTAATATTTGCATGTGCTTACTGCCTTTGCCACACTGCTCTCCTCAAACACAAATGAATTATTTTTCTATTCTCTGCCGCTGTATTTGCATAGTATTAGTTAATTATAATCGAGCAACCAGATGCCAAAGCCCCTGCTGATAAATAATAGTTGGTTCAAAAATGTATTTAATGATTTCAAATGAATTTCCTGAGAATCATATATTCATTCAAAGTGGTTTAATCTTCTGAAAGCAGAATTAATTATTACCCTACAATCTATGGAGAGAAGCAGCTGACGTACAAAACATATGCACGCTGTGAATTTCTTCCCTGTCTTTAATCTTTCTTATGTGCAATATGGTTGCTAACTCATAACTGCAATCTCCTCAATTTTGCTTCACACCAGGAAAGTGTTAGAAAGTTTATCACAGGTTCTTCTGGTTAAATGACTGAAAATGACCTCCAAATAAGAACAAGTGAGTCCAGTGTAGGGGGTGTAGGGGTAAAATGAAGCATCTTGGGAAAAAAAAAAGGATGGTCAGAATGCCTAAGGTTGCTACTGTGCTGCTTTTTCTAAAATCTAAGACACCCTATGGGGATCTTGTGGGGATAAAGACATTATTATTACTCTTTTATATTCTGATTGGAACATAATCAGCTGAATCAGATTGGAGATGTTTGGTACTAGCCAAAATTTAAATAGAAAAAAAAATGCTGCGATGTGTTTAGTGGGTTTGTTTTCTGACTTTGAAAATTGGAACCTGTATGGGCCAAGCTCACTCCTATTCCCTCAGACATGACTTGCTTATTAAAATGACAATTTTACAAATTACACTAATTTGGCAAATCCCTCAGAAACATCTGATAACATCCATGAAACTAACGGCTGCTCTATTATTATCACACAAAATTCTGTATTTCTGAGGAATATATAAATGCTCTTCCAGCAAACAGAACAGAGCATTAAGGAGCAGGGTCTTGATCCTGTGACAGTACCGACAAAAACCACACCATTGCATGCACAGAGCTCTTGGATTCAGCAGGACTCCCTGTCGTTATAAGGATTGCCTGCACAGAACTTCCTGCACAACCAAGAGTTAATTTTGCCATTGAAGAGTTTAAATCACAAACACTTTGCTAGGAAAAGCCTATTCCACGGATCTCACCTTCCATCCATTGGGCAGACTTCCACTCTGAGTTCATCTGCTAATACAAAGTCACAAACTGTTATTACACCTGCCTGGTATAATGGCAGTTCCAGCTAAACGGAGAAATGTAATTTTCTCCATTGCTTTCTGGTTTCTTATGTCCAGCTCAGAAGAGACACTTCATCAGAATCTTTAAAGCTACACTTTAGTCACATTAGCAAATGACAGTACAATTTGTTTTTATTCTCAGAAAATTTGAAAGCTCTGTTTTTTATTCTGACTGGGAAAGGCAAGGAATTCAAACCCCTGCCTGCTGGTCCAATCTCAATTCTTAGGCAGAATTCTTCACTGATGGAATCGATTGCTGTACAGGTCTATCCGTAAAAAAATAGAGCAAAGAAAAGCCATGTTGGCCACCCACAGGATACATTTCTGAACCAATGGGCTAAACAGGTAAGGCAGAGAGAAAAGCCTGGCTTCAGCCTGATAATCTGGTAGCTACAGCAATGGAGGATACACAGCTTTTAATTCAGCTGAGTAATGAGAGACAAAGCACCGCTTACACGGTAAGCAATGAGGTCACCGCCCTATAAAATTTCTACTTCCACTACTTTACTTTGCTTGATGGGAATTCTCTGTAAGAGGAGATATTTCTTCTTACTGCAGTTTGCTTCACTCAGACTTAAATATTCATTGCATTTAGAACATGGCACTACTAACTCTTCTGGAGCACAGACAAAACAAGGAAATGCTGAGGGTTGTCACATCTCACCCCCCACGTTTACCCAACGCGCTCTCACATTTCTCTAGGAACAGTGATCCAAAGTGAGTTTGAATATATGTTCAACGACAATTAAAAAGATGATCTGAAACAAAACAGTTTGTAAGGCAACTCATCTGAAAGGAAGAGTACCTTAAAACCGAAGCATTAAGGAAACGACAGACAATTGGCAGAATTCAGCGTAGCCAGATTCAAGGTTATGAATATAAGCACGTACTATATTGACCAAGTCTATAAACACAAGACCACTGCAGCAGTTTTGGGAGGGTGAAGGATTGACAGATTTTTCAGGAAACAACCAGCCCCTAATTATTTTCACTTATGTGATATTGTATTAGGGGGCACAGCTATTATAGGATGTAAAAAATGTACCCACATAATGTACCCACAATTCCACAAAAGAACAGCAATCATTTTTAGAAAAAATGTCTTAGATTTTCTACTCAAATGAAAAATTTAAGCACTGAGTGATACTCACTGCAATTAAAAGTGTAAGGGTCATGTGCTAACTGCACTCACTTTAATAGCAGTGAGATTTCTATGGCATTAGGATTTGCCCTTCAGTTTCTATGCCTTTGAAATAGAAGGCAGCGCTTAGCTGGATTTCGGTTGAGATGAAGCATCAGTTGTACAACATGAGCAATTATTTTAAACTTGTTGAAAAAAAGAAGTGTATTGAAGTGTATTTTATTGTGAGCTAAACCTTTCCAGTTATATTTTATCCAATAAACAAATTTCTTTGCAAAACACAAGCAAAGTTAATCTAACCATTTTATCTTCCTCTGTATGGAAACAGTATATTTCAGCCACTAAGATAACTTTCAGATACTGTTTTATCCATTAATATGACTCATAAACCAGCTTTTTTGTGTGTTTGGCATCAAACATTACTTAGTCTCCTCCTGTGTAGGACTGTACTGAGTTCAAGCTAACTCATTCTGATTCAGTCTTCAGATCATATGCTCAGGAAGTGTAACTGTTAAGCACTCATTAATTAGCGTAACATATATGTACCTGTGGCTTCCGAAGGATGGAACTCCTACCCACATATCTGCCATCGTAACAGGATTGTTGGCACTGACAGCTACAGGAGATTTCCCTTAATAGAACTAAACAGATTCTTGCTTTTTGGATGAATAGGCTCAGAATTATAGCTCCATTCTTATGAAGAAAGCACTTCAGGGACATGAAATACAATCATATCTGGCAATAAGAGTTACAATTTCTTGGCTATTTCAACTCCAAGAGCTCTAACTGTTGAAAGATAGACTGCCCAGAATATAAACATAACTACAGGCCAATTTTTGTTCCTCTGACGGTACAACACAAGAAATTGGAAAGAAGAATCAGAGACAACTTCTCCAGCTCAAGTACAGAAAAAGCAGCAGGACAAAGCTTTTGTTGTGTGTGCACACAGGTAACATGCAGTCCAGTGGTATTAGGCTTTAGTTTTAATTATCCACAAGTCTTTGTATAAAACCAGTTCTTTCATACCACTCTTCCACAAATCTGAAAAATTATCGTGTGGACTGGGGTGGGAAAGAAAAAGAGAGAGAACACGAGCGTGAGCTTGTGAATGTGTTCTTTGCATCTACGCTTCTACTCTTTTTTCCTTGTGTACCTTCAGGGAAATGTTGTAAAAGTACCACATTCTAAATTGTCTTGTTTTCATATTGTGTTTTTGTCTATTATGCTTTAAAGAACAAATTATTCATGGAACATACTGATATGGACAATTTACCTGTAACTGAGGGATCAGCACAAAGCAAATGTGCAGAAGTCACCACCAAAGCTTGCTGTGGTGAACGAGCCACCACTCAGTACTGGGAAACTCCATTTGCAGAATGTTACACACGTCTGTTCTTTTTTTAAACCGAAGCTGAAGAGACAGCAGTAGGGAAAACAAAGCCATTTTGCCGTAATCACTGGCAGGTAGAGCCGTGGCACAGCTTAGGTCATGGCTTTAGGGTTTAATTCTTGACTTATGCAATGACTATCTTACCTCTAACCTAAGTTCTTGCAGTATTTTACATTTAATTACATCAAGCATCCAATATATTAAAAATGCAACTACCTTCATTTTTCCTGTAAGAGTGCAATTAAAGGTAACTACTAATCTCATTTTTCTTCCTGTTTTGTTTTGAAGGAACTCAGGACAAATATGATTATGGGCTGAGATTCTTCCTAAATAACAATGGGGATTTTTTTTGCAATTACTACTGCTTTCGATGGAGCTCTAATACTTTAAGCAGTGATAAAGTGGCAGCTGTACATGTTTAATTTCTGAGAGCCAGGGCACAATGCACAAGCATTAATCCCTCCAGCTGTCCCGTAATTAAACATCATGTAAAGCCCAGAGGATATCACTGCTGTGCTACCTTATCTTATTTGTAAAAGACTTCCATTTGTTAAATCTATAATAACTTTCTTTCCATTCTTGGAAATAATTGCACATTCCTCCACCATGGCAAGTGTACTCAAGGTAAAGCTACCTTCTATAAAATGACAGGAATTTCAGGCTAGCCATGTCTCTCTTCATCACTTGCTGAAATAATCATTAAGAGTGATAGTAGATAAATATTTCCTCTACAGGCATGAACGAAATACTATGGGCTTCAATCCCATTAAAACTGGTGGATTTCTCAGGGAGAATATATGGCAAATCTGATCCTTTGGGTTTGATGTCCCTCTGAGCTGACTGAGAAATAATACATCACTGTGCACCTAGCCTGTTAATGAAGGTAACGAACAGAATTACAACTTTTATGAAAGCATGTATTAATCAGGCTGCAAAGGAAGATAAAATTAGTGCTACATTATCACCGAGTAAAAAGCTCTCAGTAGGATCTGTGGAGTTTTGGAATGAACAGAATCAGTATGGTCATATCCCCATAGGCAGCACTGGGAGTGTGACTCAGTTGCAAAGCACAGGTACCTTTTACTGCATCACGCAGAAAATGATGCTGAGATGGTATGATGCTCCCTATTGCTACAGGACAATGATAAAAGATGATGAAACAATTTAACTGTCAACAGAAAGGTGAGCGCCAGTGCGGCAGCAGTGTGGAGGAAGGTGGCTTTAAGTCAGCTTTGTAATTTCCCTACTTCAGCTGGTTCATCACTAGGGGATCTGCTGGAGGGATCAGACCAGCTTTAGCCTGCTTTAAATTCTGCCTTCTGCCAATGGTTCTCAGGTGATGTGACGGCTATTGAGCAGGGTATTTGCAAGATTTTACTCAAAGCTTTCTGCACTTGGACCTTCCAAGAAAAGGACCCCTTCACTTGTAGGCACTGCTGCTTTTTATGGAGAATCACATGCTTGCCTGGAGCTTTGCCAGAAAACAGTAACTGAAAAGTTCCGACCCCAAGGATCCTGTAAGTGATCCTGGAAGTTAAATATTTTCTGTGAGTGTAATACTTCCACATACTATGGAAATGTGAAGGCTGTGAGCTACCAGGGCAAGGACCTGTGGCTTATAGCTAAGCATGACTGTACTTACTGTTGTTTCCCATAATAATTTAAAAAACTTTAACCAGTTTGTTCACTTTTAGTTTAGCATATCATACTATAGGGCTGAAAATCTAGAACTAATTCTGAGATATATGGTCAGCAATGAAAAGCTGGAAGACCAGCGTCCAAAAGATACTCTCAATAATGAGGCTGTCACTGTCATGAGACTCCTGCAGGAATTCCTGGCTCTCACCCTTCAACAACTTTATGACATCAGTATAAGTATGTCCATTACCTGCACAAGTTCCCACGGACCGCTGCCTCTGTACTAGTTAAGCAGAATAAATCATGGAATGGGAAAATAACTTATTATGCTATCAATATGCCAATGAATATATCATTTTACTGTGTCTGACTATTGTAAAGGGGAAAATTGTACACTTCCAACTCCTCATCTACCAGATACAATTTCCATACTGGGTATGAGAAGTTGCCCAGGTAAGAACCAGTAACACAGTCAGAAGAGATGGGGCCAGAGCCTTGCTCTCCCTGTTGAGCATCCCAGAGTGCTGTCAGGAGGAACAAGCAATATGTGCATTAAAGGGGCTCAATGCCTGTTTCAGCTGTTACAGGATGGTAACTCTTCTGTTCTAAAGCCACGCTGAAGTGCTCTCTGCATTCCTGAGCAGCTGACAAAACACTGCTTAGTATGTCTCTTAGCAGAGACGTAACAAGCTCTGCAGTATTTTGCAAAGTCCAGACTGACCCTGAGCTATGATGCTTTAATTACAGTCTCTCATATTTAATTTCTCTTTTTAGTCTCAGTGAATGCATTCCTAAGCTTGTCCAATCAACTGTGACAAAGGTTAGGTATCCCGGGAGCAGAAAACCTCAACCAGGGAAAGACGAAAGAGGATGCCCAAACTGCCAAGCCAGTGATTTTTTTCTTTTTATATACTCTCTTAAAGCAGGTATTTAAATTTTCAAAAATTGTTTGTGCACTGGAAATTAGCAGTGGACTTAAAGCATACCTGCTGGAAGTAAATTATTTAGGCAGACAGGCACTTAGCTACCTCCATGCAAGGATTAATACCCGCAATTAATCCCTGGAGCAATTACAGCCTGTGCAGACACAAATCTGGATCCCTAATCACTGATGCTTTATCCACTGCAGGCTCAATAATTCACAGCTTCCACTGGTTCCTTGGGAAGTTCTTCTACAGGGTGAAAATTGCAACATTTTTCCTCCTTGTTCATGAGTGAACAACAACAACAAAGTGCATTACCATCCATTGACAATGGCTTCCAAGCAGTATGATGGGGTCAGTGCCTGGACTGCTTATGAAAATAACTGCTTTCCTAATACTGGTACCACACCAGGCCTAACAGGACAGCAAAGGCTGTTTTACACATATCTCTGAAGTTTTTGTTTTAATAGATTTTGTCTGTCAAATTGTTGTTCCTCACTCCAGACACGGCAAATAGGACCCTTATTTCAGATTAATACAATCTGCTTTGCTTACTTCTAAGGTTCGCTTTTTATAGGGCTGGATTGTACAGGGGGAGATGAGGAACTCAAAGGAAATATTTGACTTATCCACTGTCTGAGATGATGCAGTTTTTTCAGGATACCCACGCTCAGGTAAGTCCAGAGCTTGCTAACTGCAGTTGAACCCTCTGTCTAAAAGGGGTTATACAAGGACTGCACACAAGACTGCAAATTCTCTCATTCCTTGAAGGAAAGATATTCTGAGCACTGCTGTGACAAACCTTTTTCAGATCACACAGGGTGCCAAACAAAACAGAAGTATTCAACAGTGACCAAAAGCAAAGGAGAGGGATGTAGGGCACCAGTTAGTTTCCATTCATGCAAGATGATGCACCAAGGATGTGGCTGATAGAAAGCACCAAGGAGAACCCAACCCAAACAGAAGATTCTTATTCATATTCTACACTTTTGTCCCTGAATTTCTGAACAGCAGCTCTCTCCCTCCAGCTGGCCATGCCAGTGCCTACACTGAGTACATGGGATAAATTTCACGTTGACTCAAAACGCAATTACTTAATTTGGAGAAGAAAAATCCATCAAGAATTATCAAATCCTAACAGTATCTGAAAAGCAAGTTGTTGGAGGCCAGAAGCAGACATAGGAGGAAGAACCACAATACACGTGCACTCTTCTTACAGTTTTGGATGATCCTACCACCATAATGATTGTTTTCTCCTGCAGTAGATCATCCCTTAACTTGAATCATGATCATTTTGATGTAGGGACAGGCGCTTGCACAGCCTCAGCACAACCAAGCCCTGCTCCTGTATCTGGGTACCAGCACAATACTGTTAGTGGTACAAATTACCAATGCAGAAATGCAGGCTCCACTAATGTTAATGAACTCTAATATTAAGCTCTTTTGAAGAATTATAATACTAAGAGCCAATTATTCCTATCAAGAAATACGAGTATCCAGAGTTAAAATACGTTTAATGTGTCACATTAGCTTGAAGTAATAGCTTTATTAACCTGGATTTAGGAAATGCTTAAGAGTTTTTCCTCTGGATGCCTTCACTTACAGTGCCTTCAAGTCATCTTCCACTTGTTTATTGCACATGCAGGCTTTCACCATAGAAATTATCTTGAGCACAAATAAACTCCCTTCCTAACATTTATCCAGAAAAATGTGCTATTTATAGACAAGTTGAGCAGCTCCATGAGAGGTGCAGGCTTAGCTATGACAGGGTGCTCTGCTCCAAGGGGCTGCAGGTGACAATAAGTGCTGAAGCTTCTTTTAAAAGGAGAACAAAAACATGGGTGCAGAGGTTAAAAAAACCCAAGAACTAAAAACCAAACCAAAACAAAAAAGATCTAAATGTAGGAACAGATTTTTTTTTTTTTTTGGGTCAGGATCCTTTGTGTTGCTGAGAGAGAAAATGGATAAAGAAGGGTTCCAAACAGAGAAGAAACAGGAATATTAACAGAGTAGCAGTGGATGGACTTAGTGAGGTTTATCAGATTTGGATAAAGGAGAGGATAGCTATCAATCCTCCACAAGCTCTCAGAGTTTAAACGGCTAACATGTGTGTTCTCAACCATGATGAAAACACCTTGACAAGCAACCTCACTGAAAATACTCCCACTACAGCCATTCAGCAATGCCTCCTGTTTCCTTCTCAAAGTGAGTTTAATACCTCCGAAGGTGCTGAGCTGACAGATATTAGGACCAAATGCTTCTGACATTTGCCCACTCGGGAAGCTCCAAGTTTGCCTGCCAGTGCCTTTCTGCCTGGTCCCGCAGCCAGAGAACAGCCCATCCCACATTCATACTCAGCAGTGACCCCTCGGCAGGGATTGCCAGTGTGCACCCACAGATGCAGCAGCCTACGTGAGGACAACACTCAGTCATAAGGAACTGGATGAAAGTCACTAATTCATTTCACATGAGTTACCCAACAACCATCAGAAGATGGGAATTTGCCCTTGAATTAAATTTCCATTTTAAGAGCCTGCATGTGCACTAAAAATGTGAAAGATAAGCAAGAGTAGAGATGCTGAAACATCCAGAAGAGAAACACTCAGCCATTTCTAAATCCATTAATAACATCATTATGCTGAAATTATGTGGCATTCAGAAGATATTTACATTAATTTTGGGGGCTACCTAGAGCTTGAAAAAAAAAAAAAAAAGCAGTTCAAAGCAATTTCAAGTAGATTTTTTATTATAAATAAAAGACTCCATGGACAACTCCTACTGGCAGAGGCAGCAGCAGCACTAAATTAGTGGTGGCAGCTGCCAGTGTAAAAATTGTTTTAATACCACTAACTCATGTTGGGAAAAGAATATTTTTTTCAGTAGCAGTTACAATTATCTTCTGAACTTGTCTCTAATGCAAGCCTCCCATTCAAAGAAAAAAAATGCATATACTACAGAGACAACACTAAGAGTTTCATACAGAAAACAAATAAGAGACTTTTGAAAACTGTCAAAACATCATTAGCTTAAAGGACACAGGACCAGGGGGCTAAGCACATTGCCAGCTTAACACATGATAATAATTTATTACTTAGGAATTGTCCATGCACACGCACTTAATTCCACATGAAAGAGGAGGCAATGTAAGGCAACCTATGCCTTTTCCTTGCAAGTCAACCCAGCTGCAACTATGCCGCAGAGGCTCAGCACAAGCGCAGTAACCTGTTCCGTTATCCCTGGACTTATGAGTCACATGCAATATGGAATGGAGATGCTTTCAAAAACTTTGTGTTGAATCTGTAGTTCATTGGATAAGTGAGTCTCATTGAACCTTATACTGAGCTTCATACATAACAAACTGCATACTGGGTTTCATTAGCAAGACTGAGGCCAGCAGGTTGAGGGAAGTGTTTATTCTCCTCTAGCTGGTACTTGTTAGGTCATATCTGAAATACTGTGTTCAGTTTTGTGCCACCCTGACAGTACAGGAAAGGCATTCGCAACATGGAGAGGGTCCAGTGGAAGTCCAGCAAGATGGTTAAGGTGCTGGAGTACATGATGTACAAGGGGGGGATGAGGAAAATGGGTTTGGTTAACCTGGAGAAGGTAAGAGGGAGATCTTACTGCAATTTTCCAATATCTAAAGGCGTGATACAATGAAGTTGGAGGCCAACTCTTCTCAGAAGTTCACAGCAAAAGGAGAAGAGGCAATGGGCACAAGCTGTGACAAAGCAAAGTGTAAAAGAGGACAAAGAAAAAAATATCTTTACAATGAGAGGCTAAACACTGGAAGAGGTTGCTCAGACAGTAAAATCTCTGGTAAGATTTTGTTTCACAAAGCTGACTGCAAAGAAATACATGTATCCACATTTTACTCAGAACGACAAGACGTTCACATAAAATTTATTTCATTACACAACTTCAGTGAAAAGATAACGTGGGTTATGGACTGGCTAGGTATTAGAGCCCAAAATTCAGTTTTCAAATGAAGAAACATCAGTGTGTGCTTGCATGTAATCAGTCAACCCTTTCACCAGTAATCTGGAAGGAAAAATAACGTTGCTGATATACACAACATGAGAAATAGTGATGGATAGGTGAATAACTACACAGAGCAAGAAATAGCTTCTTAATAGTCTGGGATCGTTTCCACAAAACGAATTTAATAATGACAAACAGAGTTATGTAAGAACATATTAGAAAGGTGATTCTACTTCTGCATAGACTCGTAAGACTGATATTCCCTAAGTTCTGGTGGTCTGTACAAAAAGAAAATGAGAAAATCAGCTGGGATACCAAAGGGAGCCACAAAAAAGAGTCAAACATTCATTCAAAAGAAAATATTTGACAACAAGAAACAAAGAACTAAATATGTTTAGCCTATCAAAGACAGTTTGAGAAACGGCTTGATGACAGTGTAGGAGTTTTCATGGAGGGAAAACACTGTTAAAGAGCTCTTTCATTCAGCAGAGAAAGGCCTAGTAAAAGGCATTGGCCATTTAGAGACTGAATTTAACACAGTTTTAGTAAATAGTATATAATTTTCTCTCTGTCCAGTGAAACCAACAAGCTATTAATAAAGAAATGCCCAGGCCTATCTATTATATCCCAGCAGAAGCTAGCCTTAGTCTATAGGGCTATACTCCACAGGAGGAAGGACATGGTGGTAAGCTGCTGAGCTACCACAGAGGAAGGTCTGAACATTGTTATTTAAGTCCTTACCATTTCATCTGGGTATTAACCCTGACAATCATGTTCCAAACTGACTAACTATAGTAAAAGAATACTTAATTCTCCATAGAGTTCCAGCCAGCTCCAACTGGAGAATCCTTCTTTCCCCTCTTTTTCTAAAATTTACTGCTTAGCAATGCAAACATAGAGTGAATGAATTTGATGGCAGGAAAAGTCATCCCTTTACATGCTATTTGTAATAGTCACTCTAAGACTTTTATATTCCTAAAGATTCCTAAAGATGTTGCATATGTATTAAAGCATTACTCTAACTCACCAGGAGTGCAACCAGCCTCATCAATACCACTTTCACAATCCTTCTGCCCATCACATCTCCAGGATGACGGTATACACTTGTTGCTTAAGTCTCCACAGCTGATTTTTTCAGCTGGACATACTTGCTTGGCTGGAAGAATAAAATAAAGAAAAAAAAAAAACAAGTTAAACATAACTCTACATATTGCTAACATTGTTTACACTTTTAAAGTTACTTTTATTTTGTGAGGCTCAATCCTGAGACATCCCAAGTCAACATTGATTTTTGAGATATGGGTACTTACATGTCTTGTATGTGTTCCCTAAAAGAGATCACAACACTTTTATGTTGGGAGGGAGGGAAGAAAAAAAAACTTAAACTTTAAACTTAACTCTAAACTTAAAGGAATTAGGGGAGAGGAAGAGAAACCTGATTTGTATGTGATTTCTACCTAGCATTTCCTTGCAGCAGGCTGCTGCTGCTGGCCATCCAAGTGATGCTGAGTTGCAACAAACTGTGCATAGGCTCTGGGGGTCTTTTTGCACTCCTGGGGCCTGGTGGCCCTTTCCCACCTTCTCCTTCCTATCTCAATCTGTGCATTGGCTAGAAATGCCCAGCTTTGTGCTGTGACTTTCCTTTCTGCAACATGCTTCTGCCTCTTGAATCAGGTCTCCTTGCGGAGGCTACCCCAGAAACAAGACCTTCCTGTCCTTCCAGCCTGTCCCTGACCCAGCCAATCCCTTTCAGGAATGTAACCATAGAGAAATGTGAAAATAAAACAAATACCACCCCTCATTCTTATTTTCAAGCTCAACTCAACCAAAATGAACTGACAGAGTTGCTTCAATAGATCACCAGGGATTTTAACTAAGAACCTAGGGCTGGTTGACAGACTGGCAGGACTGGAATACTCAGTGTGAATAATGTTCAATACAGCAACAGCACTGCCCGTTCCTGACTGCCTCAAACCCCCAATACACTGTGCTTTTGCTATTAAAACACTAGCACCCTGGACACAGCAGCAGTAGTACTGGACAAACTACTCTGAAAATACTACCTCAAATTAAGTCAGGAAAAAAACAATTGCCTAGTTTCGGTATAAGGGTTTACTTATATGTTTGGTATCGCGAGGCAATTTCTAAATTTAATGATAGAGGCAGATTATGATCGGTAAACCTGGGGAAAAAGTAGCAAGCACAAGCATGAACTCACATATATTAAACAAACTGAACTGTAACTACCTAAATTAAAGGCAACTATGATCTAAGACACAGAGACACAGGAATACCCACAGAAGCAAAACCCCCAGTACATACAAGATTACAACTATGAAAAAAATTCTGCCAAATTTATCTGGAACCAAGTAAGCTGTGAAGCTTGTTCTCTTATAACTGTATTGCATTGCCAAATTTTTTTTTTAATATATACTAGTGTTAAGAGCAACAAATCTACATTTATTGTGACAAGGCTGCTTGAATGCATAACGTTCCACAGTTTAAACAATTGTTTAGTATTCTGGAATCATCATCCAGTTTGGCAGGATTTGCATATTAAACGGACCAATTTATCTCTTTACAAAAATTATATGTTTTCAGATAGTTCTTCCATTGGTATTAATGATGATAACGCTATGTATGGCTACAGGTCTACCGGAAAGGAAAGAACCTAATTTCTGAATTAAAACTTTCACATTACTCTGCCCTGGTAAAGGTATTTATGAAATGTCAATCAGCTTCCCAAGTGCTGAACAAAGGAGGATGAAAATTACACCTCTCCCTTTCCACCTGCACGAGAAGGCTGTAGAGGGGTATCTTACAGCCCCAAAGCATCAATCAAACACTTAGAAAGCAGTGCCATTTAATTTCAGGATTCTTCTCTCTTAGCACCTCGAAGTGCTGTAAGAAGCAGTTTCTAGAAGCTGTGGGCAACCAATATATCAAGAAAAATTAGGTCCTGCCACAGACAGACAGTTAATAACAGATATAATGAGGTTTTATAACCCTGAGGCAAGACAGCATTTTTGTTGAAATTTGCTCACTGCATACCTAAATAACATTTATGAATGTTGCATGATCTACAGAGTGGGGAAAAAAAGGGATCCTTACTTAGGCTTTTTCATTATTTTACCAGCAGGTCACTAATAAAAGTCATCTGACAATGGAGAGGCTCCACAACACCACCCCATCAGGATCAACATGTCTGCCAGCTCAGATTACTGCCCTGCCACAGGCCAGGACTCGTCCCGCATTTTCCCCACAACCGTGGTCCTTCTAAGCTGCAGGTTTATAACACATGACTGCAGGGTTGCTCAGTGGCACTGAGCACTCATGTCCTTCCCCAGAAGTCAGATAGCACATCTGAAAACCAGGTCACTTGCCAACTGTGCAAAATGGTGTAAAATGAGGTGCTTGCCCTCACTCTCGAGGAAGCTGGCATGCCTCACTGCAGCTGAGCTGTCTAGACATCGTCCCCTGAGCTGTATGCTGGGGTGCACCACCTTAAACACAGCCAAGTAATTAATGGGTACAGAAGGAAAAACAAATTTTGTGGCAGCTGACCGGAAACCAGCAGCCCCCTCAAACAAGAAAAAAAAAAGGGGGGGGGAACTAAAACAGTCCATTTGGCCTAGAAGTACCACAGCCCCTCAGCACAGAGGGCTTGCGCCCCAAAAATACCACTTCTGCCAGCCTTACCCAGCCCTCACAGGCGTAAGTGTGAGTCTGGGGAATGCAACACAGAGAAATAAAAATGTGCAGCCAAGTCACTATACATTTTTTTAAAACCTCTGCAGAGAGCCACACAAGGATTACAGACTGCAGTCTGGCAGGAGGAACCAGCAGGGGCGAGGGAGGGAAGGTGCAGAGGCCATCACTGCCATCAGCCCCTCTGAGAAGAAAGGCAGCAAATCTGAGGACAAGGCAGCAACTTCTCAGAAAGGGACAGGGATGGCCACAGGCCATGCATACAAGGCAGCACAGGAGGCCTGGGGACATGAGAGAGGGGCACAATGCCTGGGTGCAAGGAAGGGACCCCAACCCCAACAACATGGCTGCCTTGTCTTCTAGGGACCTGCCAAGCAGCGTTGGTGAACACAGGGCTTTTTGATAGAAATACCATACAGGGATGATGTGACTGGGGTCTCCAGCAGCTACCTGGGCTTTGCATTCCTCCATCAAGGCCTCCAAAGCCTCTCAGCTCTGAGGTTCACAGCTCCATGGCCATTGAAACCCAGCTGTCCCCTCCCAAACGCTGCACGTGGGAGTCTGCTGCTGGGGCAAGGTCACAGCTCCCCTATCCTGCACGCGGCTGCTCATGACAGAGCACTCACATGCTACTGAGCTCCTCTTCTCCCCCCATTCAATTCAAGGTTGGGCCCTGTGATGAGGTTTGCTTCTACACCGTGCTCCAAAACAAGTTTTACCATAAGCAAACACATGCTTACAATATGTGAGATAAAAATAACTTGCCTCACTAGATTTATTACTCCAAATGGACTTCCATGCTTTTACACTTCAGAAGTTTGTCTCCTGCCTGCATTTGTGCAGTGCATTCAAGAACAAGGTTTGCATTGAACTGGCATTCTGGGAAAACTGGGAGACCAAAGAAAGGCACGAAGACATTTGTTAATCAGGTTATTGGTCCACATTCCAAAAAACTGTTATAGTTGTTCTTGCTATGGTGACGGAAATGAAAATTTACTGTGATGCTTAAGTAGGACCAGCTTCTTAATCCTTTTAGTAAATCTCCATTGAGAACTAAGTGGGTCAAGATGCATAGGAATGCTTTCCAACACACCTGATTTTGAAGAAGGTGAAATATAATTATAAAAATGGTATTATAACATACTGGGATCATTAACCAGCAAAAAGGTTATTTATTAGTCACAGTTTAAGTATAGGCATTACTTTTGCTTGGCTGCTGTGGGCAGATGCTTAATAGCTTTGGGAAGCCGGAAGGTTTGGAAAGGTATGGACAGAAGACTCCTATTTATGGAAAGCAATCTCTGTGTTAATCATCTTGCTGACAGAGTAATTACAGATATTTAGAAAATGTAAATCAAAGCTTGAACTTGTAGGGATGCAGCAACAGAAACTACTGTTGGTCACAGTTCATCAAATCTCTGCGTTCCAGTGGTTTCTGCACCCAAGCAATCGTTGCATGGAAGCCAGCAACTTGTAAGCACTGGCAGATAACAGATATGAAGGATCTCCCTAAAACTCGAAGCAAAATTTTAATGAAGATACCTCTGCATTTTTTTCAGCAAGTTGGGTCTGTTCCATGTGTGTCCCCCCACTTCCCCGGAGATGCTGCAGCAGTGCAAGTGGACTGAATGCTGTTGTCCACGCTATGAAGCAGGCGTTTAGCTACTGCAATCCAGACTCGACGTTTCTGTTTCTGCACGCTGCTTACACAAATGCAGGCCTTTTGGTCTTACGTGACCAAAATGTTTACTTCCTACTTTCCTCTTCATCCACCCAGAAAGAAAAGGGTTAGCACTGTACGTGATGGTGAGTGCTCTTACCCTGGATATATTCTGTACCAACACAAGTTATAGCAAGATCTGCCTTTTCAGAAAAGCACCATTAAACAACTTGGTTGAAATGTCAGACACATCAAGACCAATTTATCACAATGAACTGCAAATGCCAAGGATGGACAACAATGGTTTGTTTATAAGGAGACAAGAGCAAAGAAGACAAGAAGGTTCCATTTACCCACTACCGCCAATGGCACATTCTTCTTTTTCTTTACAGGAGGCTACAAAGTCTTTCAGAGAACCATAGAGCCAAACTGGCGCCCCACTGTTTGCTTCCTCTTGTGCCACAAGCTGTGCTTTTCAGGCTCCGGACATCATGTATATTCAAGAAAGCCCAAGAAAACAGAATTGATTTACTTTCAGAAGACCATTTGTCAGGTTCTCACCAAACAGGTACTCTAAGAGCATACACAAAATGTAATTAAGCAGCTTCCACTGGTGGGAAACCCACAAGACTTTTCATCAGCAGACTGAAAAGAACACTCTTTGTGGAAATACATCATCTTACAGGTCTGAACAGTTTCTCTATATCTGCTGAAATAACTCCTCACCCTCTGCAGACTGCCCCCTGTGCTTTTCCTGGGTACTTCAGAAGAAAAAACTTCATTCTGCAACTGAGAAAATCCCATACTAAAATGGTTTAGTTCATTTCTGACATGACAATAAATTGTTTCTGCAAGACTTCCACTACTACCTTTACTATAGAACATAAAATTCGTACCTCCTTCTTTCCTCCAGCAATGGTTTAGTTGTTGACTTTTTTTTTTTAAAGGAATGGTTTTTAAGTACCTCCCCTCTTCAAATATTGTCCTTAAATCATCTTTTGCCATAGGTGGCAGTCCTATCTCAGAGATGTACCAAGAACAAAACAAATGTTCATACCCACCCATGTACAGGACTAGTATCTCTATGTTTCCAGCCAAAACAAGCACAATTGTTAAATGAGCAACTGTTCAGAAGAAAGAAGGGGAGCTGACAGGGAGAGATTGCTCACAGAAGTTCAGTACTCAGAGTTCCCCATTCCTGGAGATTTGTGATACAGAAAAACATCTCAGTCACAAGTTTGCATATATAGTCGGTTTTATATATATAAAAGTGTGTGTGCATATATATATTTGTATGAAAATATATATGTATGAATGTACATCCCAGCCTACACTCACTATTGACTTACATCTGATACTTTCCCACTGAAGTATTTAGGGTGCATAAGAACCACAGTTCAAAATCCATCTTGTGACTTAAGTTACTGTCATAGCTGAAGGTGTGTCTGCACTGGTATTTTCCTTCCCTTGCCTCTTCTCCCACTTCAGCATGGGTGGTCAAAACACTGGCTTCTACCCTATTCACCCACTAATTCACTCCATAGCTCAGGACAGGTTGCTGTTGCCTTAGTTTACTTCACTTAACCCTGCAAGACACATCAGATTTTATGCTAAAGAGCGTTATATAATCATATTTGTTGTATTTAGTTAATCTCCCTTATCTCCTCCTTATGCCAAGCCAAGCCCAAACCAAACAAAGTCAAACAAGAGCCTCATTTACAGCAAGAAGTGTTTGTGTGGGGACAGCAACATCCATGGTGGATATGTGTCAGGAATTTCTTTGGCATTAGTGTACAGAGTGCACACACCGTGACTACACAGGAACTCCCCTGAACCTACAGCTTCACGGGGTGCCTGTGTTTGTGTATTGCTAGCACATAGATCCAAAACAGAACATGTCACGGGGAACGTTAGTCACAGAATTATTTCCACAAATGTTAGGATTCTGCAGTGAACTTCCCCTTCTGTGATGTAAAGCATCACTCTACGAGCATCAGCCCGCTGGGATGGCAAGCTTTATGTGAACTTGCAACTTCTGAAGCTGGTGCAACTGCATCCAGTAGCAGTATTTGGTTTGCTCGCCGTATCTGTATTATGCATACACTTGAGGTCACTAAGAAAATAAAAGCACCTTTAAATTTCCAGTTGAAACCAGCCCAGGCCAAAATGAACGTCATGATCAGTGGTTTAAGTGAATTAAGATTACAGCACTTGGAGACTTTGAATGAGACCAAACCACCACCACAATTCATGCGTTTGTTGATGCAGGAGGCCGACCCATCCATCTGCTAGCACAGGATGGTATGTTCAGGTCAGAATTGGGGCAGGACCCAGGAACTTGGACCGCTGCTACCTTAGATTTTTGAATACGTAAGAACACATTTATGTGCAATAACTGTTGTGGGCAGGGAACTAGTGAAAACATATGCTTCCTACACAAAAAGATAATTAACTTATGGCCCTTACCTCTAAACTTTGAACATAAATTACTGTAAGTGACTCAATAGACAGACTAGGAAAGGCTATTAAGAAACTATGCTATAAAGGTCAAGAAATCATATCATAAACAGCATTAACAGTTGATACATCCAATAAAAACTTTGATTCTGTGGTGTGATTTGTTTGATGGTGACTTATGTTCAGAAGTTCCCAGGGGAATGGAAAAGGATTTACACAGATTTAACTCCATTGCACTGCATAGTACAGCCCTTAAGTCCATTCTCGTGTGCCTGTAAGAAAGGCTTCTTTACAAGAGCATGGGTTAGGAGTCTTCAATGAGTCTCCAACTCCTTCTCTACCTAGAAAATGGAGGGATAAAATAAGCTTAGCATACAAAGGGTTCAGCACATCTAAAATAGATAGCATGCGCCTTGCTTTTGTGCAGATTATCACATTGGTGATTATCACCTCTGAGATCAGAGTGAAATAATCAGGAACTCAAAACCCCAGGATTAATCCTAATTACTGAAACGTAGACTCACTGGCAGAATAAAAGTGAGGTAGCTTTTATAGGAAAAGCATGTTTCAAACACAGACGCTACAAACAACCTCAGTGAAGAAAATGATTCTCAGGGGTAGTGCCAATAGTTTTAATAGGTAATACAAACTGTATTCAAGCACAGTGTAAAGAGACAAGAAATTTCTATAGTAGACTGAAAAGACAGATGGCATCAGGTTTTATAGTAATGAATAACTATGCTTTGTGCCCCACAACTTGAGTCACCTGCCCAGGTCAGGAAGAGATTCTTTACCCAAGTTCAGAGCTATCCTGGCATGCTTATGGTTTGTTTTTAAACCTTTCCCAGAATACTCAATATTGGCACACCTCAAGATAGCATGCTGGACAGAAAGGACCAACTCTTGGGCTTTCAGCGCATCATTTTTCTTAAGATTCCTGATTGCTATGTCTTACCCATTTTAGAAGTCAAAACTACCATCAAACTTGGGTGAGAAAAGCATTCCCTTCCCTCAGTCAGACTGGCAGGACTTCAGCTGGTTTTGTCTTTCTGTAAACATAGTGAATGCTCACTTACTGCAATCATCTGAGCATGTCTCACCTAATTAATTTCATAGCTCTGCAAGCTATTGTTTTGATGGCACTTCTGTTTACCTGATATCCTGAGAACTGAAGTCCTTTAACTCAAGTCACTTGGCTCATTTTGAGTAAATCCAAGTTAACGTTAATCACCCATGGTAATGAGGAGGTAAAACTAGATGATTTCATAATTCTCCTTGCCCTCAAACTATAGGAAACTTGCAATACTTCCAGTAGGAGCCAGGCAGCTTTTTAATTGATTGTTTTTAACCTATCCTCATGGTCACACTTTCTAAAGTTTCCGAATTTACAGACTAAGATCAGATGTTTAACAACCGTTAGGTTGTTGAGCCTCCTTAAATTCCCCCTTTTTTTTTTTTAACTATCTAGCACTTGTTAAATGACAGTGTTAGTGGTGTCTGTACAATATACAGTGACCTTCCCCCGCTGTCAAATCTGTTTGAGCACAGATTTTTAAGTATGAGAAAGATACAATACAGTAAGGATTTTCAACTCCCAAATAAACCACATTTCATATCTGCCATTACACACATGAGAATTTAAGAACCTATGGTAAAGGCTCATTCCCTACAGCACCTTTTATGCCCAAGCAACTTTTTACAAAAAAGTTCCCTTCCCAGGGGACACTAAACACCTCCAAAAGAGGCTTTGCAATTCCTCAGCGAGGTCAGTCCTTGGACTGCCTTGGCCTTTGTACTCCACCTAGCTCATTCAGCCCAGCTTCTTATGATCAATACTAGTACTTAGATGTCTTAGAAGTTAGTTAAATGTCTCTAAGCATTGATTTGGTCAGAGATGCATGAATCCTTTAATAAACTTGAATGAGATGTAACATAACCCAGGGATTGCAATGCTTGCTACCATTTTATATAGATTCTGGACAACAGTAATATACAAAACAATACAAAAACTACGACCACCACCTACTTGTGATGTGACGGCACTAGGTGTTAATCCTGTAGCAGAGCTGAGTATGAAGGGTAAGACTCCATGTGGCAAGGCAGAACAGGTGTACAACAGAAACAAGGTTGGTGTAGTCCAACTCCATCCGAGTAAAACATTGTCATAGTGTGTGTACCCACATGAGATACCATGAGCCTCTTGCCACCTCTAAATGCTACAGAATTTTCTGTCTTTCCTGACACCACAGCCATATGGTCACGAGAAACGTTTATTCAGATTAATCCAGAGAATAAATTAATACAGCCCTGTAATGACAGGCAAGTGCCTAGCTTGATCACTATGAAGCACGGCCCTCACTGCTTAGGGGAGCACAAAGGGAATTTTGACAAACTGAAGCCTGAGGCCATCTGCCAACTTTCTGCCCTATTTCCACCAACTTTGGCCCTTTGCAGGTCTTACCTGTGGATGAGACAAATCCATTATTTACCCTAGACTTAAAATGGAGAAATGTTGAAGCACACATAGAAAAATCCTGGCCTAAGAAATTTGTTGCTGATTTCAACTGAATCAGGAATCAAGTCACAGATCATGTTGAGAATTTGCTAAAATGGGTCCAGCAACTGCTCCATCCCAGCTAGTATCTCAAAGCCAAAATTAAATATGGAAACCAATCAAAATATATCGTTACCAATTGTGCCATTTACTTCCTTATATTAAGTCACAAAATTATATTACTGATACAATGATTTTTAAGAGGAGAATAGCTGTACAGAACATTTAGTTTGTACTTTTATTAGCAGCAGTCATAAGGCAGACTAGCCCTTTTAAACATAAGTGGGATAAAACCTTAACTTCCATCTGCTTACATGAAGAGTTAAAGGTACTAATTTAAATCAGCACAAAAGTAGCCTCTGCTGGTATTCATGGATAAAAAAGGGCAATGTCAGAGACCTCAAACAGATTGGTGCTACAAGTGCCACTGAAGCCCATCACATAGCCAAGCAGGACGAACGGGCACTGAGTCAGAAGTGGCTGCATGCTTCTCCCTGCCTTGCTGAAACCTTAACACGGTCCCTCCCTGTGAAATCACCAGACCTTCATGCCCTTCTTTCTGCTACACCTCTAAGCCAGGGCAGAACTTGTCTTCAAAAGCAGTTGTGACACACTAAGACATTTTCTGGCTACTGAAAACCTGAGTTTCCATATTAGAGCTCTTTAGATCATTTTACACTACTTAAAATTTTATTTTCCCTTCACTGTTGGGCATCTTAATAGGATTTAGGACCCAAGGGAATGGCAGAAAGATGTGCTGGGGAGGTTTAGGTTGGATATTAGGAAACGGTTCTTTACCCACAGGGTGGTGGAGCACTGGAACAGGCTCCCCAGGGAGGCAGTCACAGCACCAAGCCTGACACTCTTCAAGAAGCACTTGGATGACACCCTCAGAGACATGGTGTGAATTTTGGGCTTGTCCTGTGCAGGGACAGGAGTTGGACTCGATGATCCTTGTGGGACCCTTCTAACTCAAGGCATTCTATGATCTCTGATCTCAGGTGTCAGCTGGCCATGCTCTTAGACTGGCACAGAGGAAAGGAGAGAAGATATTAGTAATAAACATGGAAAAAACTTAGTCAAAGTAAAAAATGAGAATAGCTGAGGAACCACCTGTTCTTGGTGTACCTAAAGGAGCAATGTGCACTGCTGATTTCAGAAAGTTTAATAATTTAATAAACTGACAGTTGACTTAGTAAATATATAGGCCTGTTAGCAAAGCCCAGGACTTATACATTTTCTTTAAAGATAATTTTCTAATAGAAAACCTATTAAATATTCCCTTTTGTGACAGACATTTTTTCATGCTCAACCAAAAGTGAAGATTAAAAAAAAATCCAACAAAGAAATGGCTTTAAGAAGGTCAGTTAAAATATTGCCCTTTTTTCTCTCCCGAACATAACATGTTTTTTAAACTCTATTGTTTTTAGAGCTAGTTTGAGAGAGAGAGTGATGTACAACATTGTCCTGTCAAACCTCCCATCCCACCACTGTCTACATCAATAATTACCCTGTCAGTCTGTGCACACATTGCAGTTGTAATGCAGTTCAGCCTCCCCTCCTTTTTGCATTAACAGTAATGGCTGAGGTCAGGAAAAACACAAAAAGGAGGAAAAGGAAAAAAAATAAAATTGCCTTTCCTATAACCCAGAAATCAAACTGAACTCCAGTCCTTGGCATGGATGACAGCAGAGCTCTGTTTCTCAACACAGATCATCTAACTCTGCTTCTATCCAGGCTTGCCTACTGTGAAAAGCTAAGCCTGGCTGCAGACAGCCTTTAAAATCTATCATGATCCACTGTGTATCCCCCATGATAAGCGATGCCTGATGCTTTGAAGGCAATTCTGATTCAGGCAAGCCTTAGGAGAACAAAACACTCAAAGGTAACAGCTGACCCAGCACAGACTGGTAGCAATGTAGCTGGGAACCAGCAAAGTTCAAACACAGACATGTTACGGGAAGAAAGAACAACGTCAGAGAAGAAATGAGAGTCAAGAGGTTAAGGTGGCACAAGCTAGGCATGAATGGAAGTTGGCTAATTAACCCTGAGAAATGCAACTTTTGAAAGGAAAACTTGTTCACTGCCCTAGATCAGTGATTTCAAAGCCTTGTGGGCAAATATAGTTTTGAACAATTTTGAAACTTTCTCACGCAGCCACACAGCTGACAAATTGATGCATTTAGCTGCTGAACACAGCATTCGGGGCCTACAATGGCCTTGCTCAGCAAAGGTGCACAGCTGGAGAACGACTGCCTTACCCTTCCTCCACCGAAGTGTGACTTATTACCAGTCTTTTGTCATCTATTCAGCTATCAGCCTGGCTGTGTCAGCCATGTGCCTAAGTAGCACAGCCTAAATCCCATTACCTGGGTGTCCCATGGGCATATCAGACCCAACTCTGTAGCCCTGACTTATGAAGCCTATCCTTCACGGCCTGACTTAGCAGACACTGCCAAAAGTGCTATTCTGTAGAGAAACACAGGTAATAACTATATTTTCCTGATCTGTAGTAATACAGTAGTGCTTCTTCCTCTATTCCTAGGCTTTTGGTCTAAATACATTGCAGCTTTATGAACATCAACCTTCTTCACTAAAGATTCAGTGATAAAATACTCCAGATTGCAGCATACAATAAATCAATCATACCTCCCCGTGTGATTTGTAACTCAGCAGTTTGAAAGCATCTTGGAACAATTTCTACACAGATACTTTTAGACAAGAGACACACTTTTTATTGAATCAAATGTTATTTGACTGTGTTTGGTTTACAGATATGAAGGACAGAGTTTTCTAGACTCTTTTCAAATGTGTGGCACTGTGACCCTGAACTGTTAAAAGTGAGTTTCTAAAAAGAATTAATTCTTTTCACTAGCAGTAATCTCGCTTAGTACAAAGACTACCAGCCACAATCACCTTGGTCAAATGTCAAATTCTTATACAAGCAGCTGAGCACAGCACCAGGACTGATTTATTTTTCTTCCCATATATTAATTTCTAGAATTCCCCATAATATGCATACTAGAGCGCTCCATTCCTATTACAGCAAATCCAGAAAAATTCCAGAAGGCGGCCTATTTCATACACATTCTGGCACATTTAAGCTCTCTACTTCTTTTGGAGCAAATTAATGCTCAACTCAAAATTAGATGTTTAAGCACAATTCAAAAACCAGTTCACCAGCCTGTATCACACAATTAACAAAAATCAGTTACGAGATGTCAGTATGACCTTGAAGACACAAAAAAGATCATATTTTCTAAGTTACCAAAAAATAACTTAAGTTAGAGAAATGCCTCTGCAAAGGTGTCTCTGTTTTATGGGGCAAGTACCCAGACTGGAGTTGAGAGTACTAAACAGACCAAAGCAAACATCCAGAACAATACTGGGATGAACCCACTGGCCAGCTACCTTGGTAAAAGGGGTGTTGTGAAAACAAAAGATATGAAAAAACCTGTAATGATCTTCATGGTAAGTGGCTATACACTGTGCCCATTTAGCAACCACATAAGCCAAGAAGTATATGGGGCCAACTTCCATCTCCAGTTCTTCCCAGAAAACGCCACTTCCATCAAGGCAACAGGAGAGTACTTAACCTGTAAACTGAGATATAGAATAATATATTTACATCCCGGCAGATAACAGATATGTAAACTGCATTATATAAATTTTCCTGTGGCAGTTACTGTCTCTCGTTCTTATCACTTAAGGAATAACTAGGAAATTTATCAGATTTCCTGAAGTCAGTACTATTCTGAAGATAAGGGTAGTTTGATATCTGATGAACTCCTAATGAAGATACTGTTAATTGTATAACCTTCCTTCAGTACAGTAACTTTTCTGTTCATCAAGGGCATGGAATAAACAGCTTCTCTGCTTTAGCGCATCCTTGTAATTAATAGTATATTCTTCTCACTTCTAAATATAACCTATAATGAGATGCTTTAAAGAATCCAAGCTGCACCTTTCACCAAGCACTTTTGATCAGAAGAAAACGAGCCAGAGTTTGTTCAGACAACGGAGCCTGCTTTAACTGTGACTGTCAGCTTCCCAGCAGGCCCAATATGAAAGGCAGCAAGCCTACTTCAAGCAGGTCATGGCAGCAAAACCTGCCGACAGCAGAAAACACCTTCCTCTTTCTAAAACACAGCGTCTCTTTATCTCTGGGGATATTCTGTGCAGATCAGAGATGAAAAGAAGTATATATAGATACATTAGATATAGATAGTATATATAAAGATAGTATACATGGAAATCTATTAGATAACTTCTGCTTGGTGAATAATAATTAACTCCAATGAAAACTCTGCCATCAATCCGCTTATCAGGCAGCAAGCTAATACATTGTGCAAAATCTCACCAATTACATTTTCGATCCATATTATGTGCCCCCTCTCAGAGGTTTCTCCTGGTTTCCCTTTGTTGATGAAAGGCGTATCTCCAAGGATCACAGAACAGAAAAAAGGGTTTCTTGATACCTCTGACTGTCTTTGGAGATCTACAAATGATGATCTGCGGTTGGGGAGGAGGAAGGAGAGTGGCTCTCCCCAGCCAATGAACAAACTATTCCCTTTCAAGACAGGTATCTACTTTGATTTAAAGATTTCAGTTGGTAAAGATTTTTGGACAAGTCAGTCCACTTGTTTATTTACCACTACTGTTAAGAGCTGTACCTTATCTCTAGTTCTAGTCCTTATCTCTAGTTCTCTTATCTAGTTTCAGCTTCTGTTCACTGGATCAAACAATGCTGTTTCTTGCTAAGCTAAAGGAACAACTGTGTGATGACACCTCTCCTCTGAGGAGACAGGTGTAAATCGATATAGGCAATTCTCAACCCTTTCTTTGACAAATCAGATAACCTTCTAATAAAGCATAATTTATAATTCTATAGTCACGTGAGCCTTGCAAGAGTGTTCACAACCCCTTGTCTTTATTAGACAATTTTTTTTCCACTTTATATTTTTGTAGCAGCTACCCATGTATTTTACCACCTCTAAGTCACCTGTTCTTCAATTTGTTTAACATGGTCTCTAATTATTTTGTAAACTACTTTTTTAACCTTCATGCTTAAGTCAAATCACATATCATGAAATATACATAGTAACTTATTAACATGCACAGTATCTTATTAACAAGGTCATGATTCCATCAAGAAACAGGGAAAAGTGAGACAACTCCTGTTTTCCCTAAAATGTTGACATAAATTCTTTCTTTTTTTTTTTTTTTTTTTTTTTTTTTAAATCTTGCTGCATCATTGCATTATCAGCCTTTCTATAGTTTTGTCCAAAACTAAGAGCAGCACGATCAGCACATACAGCTCTTGGAGCTGAATTACGTGTTGCTGTAGCAGTCAGGAGCTTAACTCTTGGACTGCAGACCTTCTACAGTAAGTTCTGTACCATGCTCTGTTTAACCTTTTAAACTACCATGAAAATACCAGCTTCTACTAACTTACTGAAACTTCTGCCAATGGTCCAACAACTGTTAAAAAAAAAATTAAAAAAAACCAAAAAACAAAAAACAAACAGATCAGAAAACTCACTGGCTGTGTCTTTCAGTGAGAGTTTTCCAGTACTTCTGTTTTTAAAAAAACCACACCAAACAAAACTTCAATAGCTGCTGTTCAGTAGCAGGCATATTGTCAACGTGCAAATGTATTTTCTTCCTCCTCTTTCTGAACAGAACTTAGAAATGCTCTTAGTGTTTACTCATTTTCTGCCACTGCAGCTTACTGTTTCACTCTCATTGACCAGTATCACACTATACAGATTTGCTTTTCATACAGCTAAGCAATTCCTTAATATACCTGGCCATAAACTGTTCATGCATACTACTTTTCATACATTTCATTTTGTTCAATGTTTTTATTATGTCACTACCCTTTATACGTAGACTGTAATTGTTTCAACTCTCAATATTATTAGGTCCTTATGCTGATTTCCTATGGAAACAGTTTCCATAGATGATTCAAAAAATCATGAGAATCTATTTCTTTGCTCTCATAAATTCTAAATGCAGTGGCCAAACCCACACCGCCCCAAACCATCCCCCAAACCCCAACAAAAAAACAAAACCCCAAAAGATATGAGGTCTCAAGGGAAATTCCTATAAGGTTAGTGAAAATACATGACTGGGCAGGATTCTCTGACAGAACAAAAGGCTGTCATGTAAACTCAACCTATATTAGAAGACAAAGAATCCACGCAGGAGGAAACTGCGGAAACCTTTTAACTGGAATTCTTACCCTCTTATGCACCAAAAAGGCAATCAAGCCCAGGACATAAAGCTACAGGGAGGGGGATAGGAAAAAAAAAAAAAAAAAAATCAAACTTCCCTAGTTCTGGTGCTCTTGAAACTATTTGCTAACCCAGTGATTGAATTATCTTTATTTGTAAGAATCCAACCCACAAAGCAAGCGGAGAAAAAGCTCACAGAAATATAATATAATATAATATATAACATAACATAACAATATAAGGCACTGGTTCTTAAGGGCTGGTACATAGCTTTAACTTTTTCAGCAGGAAGACATTCTTTCTGCCCTATGTTAACTAAGAGGTAGAATAGATCTGAGACAAAGTTCTGTTGCCTGTCTAGTAGGGTAAGATTGCATTTGGTCTAGATAAAGTAATTTTTATGACTTTCAAGTTGAAAGGACACCTCATTTTTATGCAGGTCAGTTCTTAATTTCCTATGCAGCCACCTAAGACTTGAAGGAGTCTGATGTCAGAACATTAAATAACTTGCTGCTCTCGCAGTGTCTGACCTTTCCAAAACCTTCTCTGACAACAAGATAGAGTTGTCTTTAGGTAGGTTTTTTCCACCTACTGACTGCAGAACACACCTCAAGGGAAGAGGGTCTAGCAGACTGTAAGAGCTTTGCTGTAAGGCTCAAAGCACCCGTCCAGCCCTGCTTCACACTGAAGACAAGAGTAGCAAGAAGCCACCATTGCCGTTTGCTAACATCAGGAACACGGGATGACTGGCAAGCACATACACACCTTCCATTAATCATCCTACGCCTTGCAGAAAGATCAGCTATACAGCTGTGAGTCAGCTCCTCTGCATTACGGGCATCTGTGCCATCTTCCCTGAAAAAAAACCCCAGATGCCAGTCTGCTAAACTGCATTTAGCAGAGGAAAAGGATAGCCTGGCAGAGATTTTGATCTGTGTCACAATTAGAGTTTAGTCCTGCAGCACCACACACTTCTACTGATCCCAGGCTGCAGTTAACAACAAAGGCTGAGCTGCACCAGTATAACCTTCAAAATGTAAAAGCAATAGTCTCTCACACTTCCCCTAAAAAGCAACTGGAAGTATGAAAGCTCTCTGAATACTTAAAGAATACTTCATTCTGTTTTGTTTAAAAGAAAAAATAACCCAACCAAAAACCAAACCCACACAAGAAACAAGAGGAGCCATGTGAAATCATAAAAAAATCAAGTGTCCATTTCTTACTGTTTCAAATAACCCCAATATCATGATTGACTATGACTGGAGAAGTGTGCTTATAACAATGCTCAAATGTATTAATTCATGACATCTGCCTTTTGAGTAAAGGTAACACTGTGAGGACACACAACAGAATAAAAGCAGCCTACAAGTCGCCCCAGCATCCAGACTCCAGCACTATTTTGAAATAGTCCTAAGCCTCAACAAACCAAAATTAAATGCAAATTCTGTAAGCATATTCAAGAGGAGGATATAACATGCTCTTACTGACAACCTGACTTGCTCTGTCCAGTTTCTCTGCTGTGTCTGTCTGGTTCATAATATGGTTTTAGCTGACAACACCTACACACTACATGATGTGCAGGAGCTCCAGGCATAGCAAATATATTTTAAAAGTCAGATTTGTGCATCAACGTATTGCATGTATTTGCATGTGTCATCCATGGCTGCCATAACTGTGCATTGAATCATCACACTGAAGGACCCCACGTTACTATTTCTCCTTCTCCTCTCAAACCTCTCCATTCTCTCCATTCATTCAGTTTTGATCTCTAAAGGTCTCTGGGGTTTGGGAAAGTGGGTAAGTAATTATAGAACAGAGGAAGTAAGTTGGCACATGTGCGGGCTTGAACTATCAAAATTTTTTCTTTGGCTCAGAAGGAGAGAAAAAAATGTGTCTTGAAAGCCAGAAACATCAGCCCTAGTTCTCATAATATTTGATGAGCAGATAGGGGTGTATTCCCTCCTTCTGGGACATATGTTACACAACAGCTTCCAGTGGCAGATGCTTTACACTCTGAAAAAAACCCACTTCTTCCAAGCCAGGACCATAGGAGATGAATGAAAAAATATCCAAGTAAAGGAGAAGACTAGGAAAAAATGTTCAGCTATGAAAAAGTAAGAACTGACCTCACAGTTGTGAAGTTCCTGATTTTGCATAACCATTGAACAAACTTTTTTCAGGTACCTGAATCACAGGCTTTTTTTTTTTTTAAATTCTTTTGCACAGTTTTAGACATCTCTCCTCGATTTATTAGGTATAACAGGGATTACTTTTTTATTTAGTTTAAATTGGCCTTTTCTAAACATCATTCTAGAGCTTCAAGCTATTTCCCTTTGAAATGTTTTCACGGTGGCATCTCCCTGGTATTTAGAAATCACCATGACTAATTCCTCATAGCTTCTTAAATATATGCAAAAAGAAAAGGACTTTGATTTATGTTACTAAAGGCAGTCACATCACAGACTGTCTCCTGAAGCTAACCTTTAAAAACAGTAATAAATATTTTATACCATATGATGAAAATATCATGGGTTCCCGTCTCATAAAGGAAACAGTTACATACATGGAAACTCCTTGCTCACTAGTCTGTGGAAAGAAACTGTAATGCAGAACTTAGACACGTGTGTATACAAGTTGGTATGCATAAGCACAATGCAATGGCCACTATTAGATAAACAGAAAATCTTGCACATTATGAT
The DNA here is from genome assembly GCF_963921805.1 of Phalacrocorax carbo. Taxonomy (NCBI): domain Eukaryota; kingdom Metazoa; phylum Chordata; class Aves; order Suliformes; family Phalacrocoracidae; genus Phalacrocorax; species Phalacrocorax carbo. The sequence goes on along the minus strand of NC_087518.1, from coordinate 46,015,255 downwards.
GCAAACTGTGCTCAGAATTTAGGCCACCAGTGATCTGAGGCCACCAACAGTTAAGATTTATTACTTTTTCTGTTTTTAATTGCAAATATCATTTAAAAGGATAATTCTGCATTTCAAATAGAACAAGGTATAACATTTACACCAGCAGTCTGGCAGTGAAAGGAAGGAAAAAGAACAATCAAAATTCTGCTTTTTCTCCATAATCCTGGCATACAGTATGCTTAAACATTTCTCCTTAAACCTTCACAGCCACAATCACTGGCTCATGAAAAGTAACAAGGAATAGTTCAAAACATACTAAACAATGGATCATGACTGGTACTGAGACAATGTCATACTGCCACTCTGCAATGATATGCTGATTTCTAAACAACCCAAAAATCCATGCAGCCAGTCCAACAGCTGGAAGTAGCAACAGCAACCTTTAAATTTCAGGACAATGAAGTCCAGCTATAGCATGCACTAGAACAGCAAGATGCAAAATCTGAGAGCACATATGGAAAGGATGATCTGTGCCTGAAGGCTACACAGATTCAAAACTTCCACTTTAAAAACAAAACAAACAAAACCCAAAAACCCTACAACAACAACAAAAACCAACTTTCACATGGATGGTTTTAAAGAAGTTGCCTAAGCTCAGTTTTTGTCAGAGCCTGTGCATCTCACTGTCCTCGCTGAACTATTGATGCATGTACACATTATATTAAAGCATGGACATGGCCAAATGCCCTCCTTCCCACTAGGACTACAGAAGTAAAGTCTGCAAAAGAAATTGCTTCCTAGAAGCCATTAATGTAGGGCATTCAGCTTAGAAGAAACCGCCTACATACACTGAAGCATCCAAAAAAGGTGCATTTGAAGTTGGTAATCTTTTTCAAAGGTCTCAGCTCAGAGCCTACAGATATTTCCTTGTGCACTTCTGAAAGCGTAGGCTTTACTCCCAGACTTCACTTCTTGGAAAATAAATTAAGAAAATACCTTACTAAAGAGGTTTTAAAAAAATGTGAGTGATTGTGAAAGAGCAATGTTTAACTTAAAACATCTCCATGTTCTGAACTTTTACGCAGTTAAAAAAAGTGGCAAGAAATTAGACCAAGAAGAGTACTGAGGTTAAGAGCTATCATAAAATCAAACCACAATTCATAGTCCTATTATTAACTGGTGCCTATCAAAGGGCCATATAGTCAACAGACTTACTCCAGCCACCTAGCAAGATACAGTGGCACCACTGTGAGCTGCTTTGACAAAATTACATTGCTCGGTTTTTGCAGCTGGTGACACTTCAAACCATTTCACTCACTTATCGTCCCACTGCCAAGGCAGCAGCAGAGCCAAACCTCAAAACCAGCTTTGTTGACTGTCAGACCTGCATCTCAACAACTTTCCTGAGCGATGTAATACAAGTCCCCTCAGAAACGTGTACTGCTACCTTAATTTCCTACTGCTACCTCAACAGGGAAAGCAGAAGCAGCTGTGCTCCACCCCAGCACCAGACTCCTTTCTCCCACACCTTCCTTTTGCTCTCCTACCTTAACTGCTGCTCACCCTGCCCTCTGCACAGAGCATCCTCTCAAACTTCTTGTGCATGCTTTCTCTTCCTCAATAATATTGTTAATCAAAATATATATCTATGTATCTATTATATACCTATATATGTAAGGGTAATAGTCAAGCCATACTTGGCCTTAGATGAGGGACTCTTATTACTCTAATCTTTGTTTCACTCCTGCTGCTGTACTCCTCTGTTTCATTAGTCTTCTTGCTTTACCTGAGTCTGTTCTCATACAAAACCCACTCTGCAAGCCCCCTGTGTGAGTAACTCACCACAGCTGTAAGCTCTGTGCTAGAAGTCAGCTGCACAGGCCTGGGCAGAACTCCACTGGCTTCAGCAATACTCTGTTGCAAACACAATTACTTAATTATAAAGGAAATGATGAATGCTATTACAGGACCCATATTTGACCTGCTTTTCTGAAGGACCTGCACACACCTCTTGGTACTGAAATAACCAGAGTTTAATCACAGTTTGTAAAGTACTTGGTGGTTATCGAATAGAGGTACAATACAGAAGGGTTTGTAGTAAAGTCCAAAAAGGATTTTAAAATGTGGTTTTAAAGTTGACATTTTTTCTTCAGTCTCTTTAAAGCAGTTTATTTTGCTGTCTGGCTTGAATATAATGGATCAGGAACTGTTTGAGTTTCACATCAGATAAGTAGCTAGGTAATTATGGAAACAGAATGGAACTTCAATTATAAAAAACCCCATAGATTGTTCTATTGTGATCTTCCACTGCATTGCTGTTTCCTATAAATGAACATATTCTGCAAGCTGGGAAGAAACCATCGATTAAAATAATCAAAAGCCCTACTAGAAACTTAGACATGTTTCCCCATTGTGAAAAAAAAACCCCAGAACATTGTATCTGAAGGGTTGGGAGATTTGAATTACCTCTTCCAAAGCTCACTTTAAGTTTTCCTCTCAGATTATTTTAATTAAATCTATTCTTATAGGGTGGTTTGGCTTTTTTTATTTTTACATAAACTATATGAAAGCTTGATGTACTCTGATAAATCTAGAAGATTAGAGAATTTTACCAATAGCTTTTGTCCTGATTTCCTACCAGTCATTTTCAGCTGAAGCAACTTGTTTGACTAACATGCTGTCTCCAACCATGCCAGCAATCAAATACTTCTAGAAGTGAAACATCAGTAGTTGCATTTACAGGTATCTAATAAGAAAGGCAACTTTTCAGATCCTGCTCTGAAAAGATGGAATATAATTGAACACATGGTCAATCGTAAGGACAAATCCATAACTGGAGTTACCTACAGTGTCAGTCTATTAACTGAACAGTTGCCACCTTTCCCCCAAATACCCATGTTTTGTCAGCAGAGTGGGTGCTCTACAGTCAATGCCACCCCAGTACAGCCACATATGTACCAATATTTCAAAGGAGATCAGGTCCAACAGAGGCAACACCACTTCTGCAGATGCTCAAGATTATAAATGAGACTGAGGGGTTCATATACAAGAGCACTTGCACGTGCTGGCTCCTTCCTTTTCTTTCTCTAGATAATCAAGAAGCAATTCTGTACCCTGGGCGCTGGGAAGAAGGAACGCTCACACACTGCACACTAGGCTCCACTGAGAACCTGCTGGTTACGAACAGTGATGAAAACACAGCCTCTTGAGAAGTCTTTCAACTGTGGGTATGAGCTCAGCACACACTCAGGGGCTCTCTGAGCCTCTGTATCAGCAGCTGCTCTTTCATTTTCCCTCTTCCCAGGCTCATTTTCTTTCTCTTGTTCAGAGATTACTCTGATTCTAATCAAAACAGGGAAGAAAAAGCCCCACAGTATGCTAGGGTGACAAAATTATACAAAGGATAAAGGAGCTGAGTAGTATTGAGACCATACCCATTCGTAAAAGAGATTATGGTTGCACTTGCTTCTTAACAATAGAGAAAATAAAGCCACAAAAGGTCCCTAGATGAGCAAACATAATGAAACCTGCCAAGATGAGTGATAAAAATTATAGAAGAATCATACAGGTCTCCAGGAAACTGCCAGAATTAATTATAAAACACTTTTTCCTGCTACCTGAAGTCTGCAGCTTTTTAAAATCCAAATGAAAAACTTGCCTAAGTATGCCGCAACGTTGGTATTTCACCTCGTATCTGCCCTTATGGTATCTCTTCTCTGCTCTATCCGAGGATCGAGTATACCAAACAGCATCCAGGACTTTTTAGAAATTCATACGGTAGAGGACAAATTGAGTGCAGCGTCACACTCCACGTTATGCCATCTCCAGCACCCACAGCAGCTGGAAGGAAGCCATCCTGCACTATTGCTGGCAACACCTGCATGGCCACAAAAAGGCAATTGCTTCATCAAGATCTGAGCTCACAGCAAGTGAAGATGCTGCTTTTTCACACTAAGGTGACAACTGTTCTGAGATGTTAAAGGTATTAACAAATGAATTCCTGCTCAAAGGGACCAACAAAACATGAAGAATGCAGGGCAAAAAAAGGATTCAGTAGATGAACATAACCTTAATTTCTAATGTGTCCTCACTCTTATATGTGCAAAAGAAAGTAAGTCTGAAAAGGCTCTGCTGCTATTAAATAATTGTGTTTCTTATCTCAGAGTGAACATTTTATCTTTTCTATACATACAAAGAAACCCCACCTGTTTTCTTTTTTAAAGCATGGAACAGGCAGCTTAGATGGCAATTTTAATTGAATGTGTTCAGGCTGTTGCACGAGAATAGTAGTGTGTAGACTTGTGGCTGAGAAGAAAAGGCTTTCCCCTACCACCTACACCTCTACTTCATTACAAATATCCCTGCTGGTTCACATAACTAAGCTCAAAGTTTGATACTTGTAAAATGTCTAGAGGCAGGAATTGAAACAGAAACATATAAACTCTAGCAGAATTCAGTAGTTAATAACTATTTCTCATTCACATTCCATTCAGGACCAATATACCTGCTGAAATGCTTGAACGGCATACCATTATTTTTTTGGTGTCTGTGCCTATGTGCACATGTACTATTTTACTCATATAAATGCACACACAAGGACTAGAAATGAAATTGCTGACTGTAAAACACACTAGACATGCTTCTCCCTGTACAAATAAAAGGGAGAAGCACGATTATATTTGCGCTAAAATAACTAGTGTTTGCAACCTCTATGCCAAAACAGAGAATTTAGTCTTCATACAACAACCTGAGTCTTGTACAACAGTACGCTTAGAGAACTCAAATGACATGGTAAGATGACTACCCTAGGAGTACAAGCCAGAAAAACAGTGCAATTACTGGCATGAGTCCATTCATATGGGAACGCGCAAGCACGTGCTGTCTAACAGAGGACTTAGCTCAGTAGCTTTGTATTTTAATGCAAAGGATTCTTAACATGTCTTAATATGTTATGATACATAACAGAAAGGGTGAGCTGAAATCTGTCACTCTGAATATGAATCACTGAATACAGCGTCCCTAGAAAGGAGGCTATTATTAAAGCAAAGCCGTGATTGAGGGTCTCAGCACCTATGGAAGCTCATTACATCCCACAAATGCACAGGGTGAAGATCCACACTACCTTCACATGTGCAGACAGCACCGTCAGTGACCATGCCTCACCCCAGAGCACAATCTGACTAAAAGCATTTCAAAGAATTAAAAATCTCCAGTGCAAGGTTTAAATTACATAAATTATCTACCAAAGCATGCAGAGACTGCATACTAAACCAGTCTTAATCATGATCCTAATCCTCAAGGAAGCAGGATGGAGTATCACAAGACCCTTATTAAAACTGCAAATTATTTCAGTGGGAGTTTGTCCTGAATGAAAACATGCTCCTACAACTGTAGAAATAGAGAAAGAGAGGAAAAATAGCTATCAAGGAAAGGGGGGTGGAACTAGGAATCACAGCTTCAACTTACAATTAATTATGATACTAAAACACAGATGCTATTTAAATGTGAAAAATGCTAAAGTAATGTAATTTGGTATTCACTTACTTTTCATCTCAGTATAATTCAGGAGAAAAGGTTTGCCTTCCGTGTTCTTGTAGTGGAACACTGCTTCATTCAGTTAGCAAAACATTTCAATTTTCAAATTATGTTCTGCCTTTGATTCCCAGAAATTATTTCCTTTCCACATCAGCCATAGCAAGTAAACCAACCGTGATCCTCCCCCCAATAAACAAACACAAGTATAAACACAAAAATCAGGTCATCTGAATTTCAGAAAGCAAACAGCAAGAGAACAGAAAAAACAAAAGCACTAGGCAATGAAATCTGCTTGAGTATTTCTGAAAACCTCTTCTTACTAGTTCAATATTTATGGCCTGTTAAATAATTACACATACAAGAGCTTCACATGCTCAACTTTCATTTTCCTGCGATTCTCTCCCATTGAAATAACTGCAAGATTAATTATAGCCATAAAAAGGTAGCAAACCCTTTTATGACTATTCCTGTTTATGAACTGCATGAACGCATTAGACCAATAGGAAAAATATTTAAATGCCAGTGTTTAAATCTTTGTAGCAGTCAACTAGCAAAAGCTCAGAGTCGATCTGAGGTACAGGAACACTGCAAATGTCAAAGCTTTCAATGCTACACAAAAAAGTGACTTTCTCACAAGGTAACACTGCTCAAGAAAAGAACAATAAAAACATCAGAAAAGACCCAACTGGTATCTTCTATTGGTTTTCCTATTGGACTCGGCCCTCTGAAAAGGTCATTTCTGAGATACAAGCTCTAAACACCTTCCCTTAAAGGAAGAACACATTTTGTTTTGAACAGGTATTACTTAAAACTTTTTAGCACTGGTAGAATTTGAGCACAATCATTATATACCCTAAATTAATTTACATCTATCTAGATAAGTAAAATGCTGAGACCACCACAGCCATATAGTAATCAAAAACGAGATGTAATTCACTGCCCATGAGCCACAGATAAAGTTATCCCACTACTAGGGATAAACAGCTAGGCTTTGAGTGCGCTGAATTTCCTTTGATGTAAAAGGATAATTTCACGCTTCAAGAAAAGGAACAGGATGCAGGAAAAACTGGATTTGGTTCTTTACACTGTCAAAAACTTCTTGTGTTAGTCCCTATGGTTTTGTGTCCTTTGGGATACTGAGGTCAGTTTGGGGTTGCTCAACAAGGACACACCCAGAGGCATTCAAAGCAGTTACAGTGGTTAAGGAACCAGTGATACCATGTCACCAGGCGCACTTTGGAAGCAAGCATACACTGGCTGAGACAGGATGATTAAATCGTAAGTAAAGGTACAACTGTGAGAATTTAAAGCGTTATATACACTTAGGATAAAATGGACTTTTAAAAATCTGCACTGGACCATAAGCCACAATCTGTAGGAAACTACTAGTCTGCTAATAGGCCTCAAAAAGTCTTGTCCATCTCTAGTGTACTGTTAAACACTTCCACGGAAAGGAGTTTTCAAGAGCCTCGAACCCTCTGCTAGGTAGACCTGGAAGCCAGGTAGCATACTAAACACATAAAGAATTAATTTTTAAGTTATATTTTGGATGCGGTAAAGCTTTGACAGAGGTGTGTGAACCATGCAAAAACTGTATTTTGGTTGTAGAATTGTGTTATTTCCAATTATCTGTCAAAATAATCTGAAATGAGAGACAAGGAGGGGTTGAGGGAACAGCATTTGCTCAGCCATCAGAAGAGAAGGCTAAAGGAAGATTTTATTGCTACTTTCAACTAGAAAATGGGAGGGACTAGAGAAGATGGAGCCAGACTGTTCTCAGAGGTGCATAGTGACAGAACGGAAGGTGACAGACGCAGACTGCAAACCAGGAAATTCCTGTGAGATATAGGAATCTTTTTTTTCATTAATAAGTGTGGTCAAATATGTGGACAGAGTCCACTTTGAGCAGGGGATTGGACCAGATGACCACCAGAAGTCCCTTCTATCTTAAATTATTCCATGACTTCATGGAGAGATTATCATGGGGTGTTTTCATTTTATTCTGTCTCAATAAATTTGATCACTTTGATAAATCAAAGCTTTCATCATTAGCCCTACAAACCAGTCTGGGCATGCGGAAAATGAGATTGCCTCATTTGTGCCTGGTCACCGGGAAGATCCTGTAGCTCTAGAAGTGTTCTCACGTCCTGTACCTTGTCCTGTATTTGTTTTACAGATGAGGTGGAAACTGAGAATGTGGTCCTCAGCTGCTGTAACCCAGCAGTGCTCCCAACAGCCCACCAGGGACAGTGACGGGGGGACAATTGCAGGGGGGGACAATGACAAGATGCTGTATTTTATGCTGGCAATAGCCAGTTAGTGTAATGGGACTGTTGTTAAAATGCACACCTGTACACCTGACTTTAACATCACCTTATTCAATTCCCTGAATGATCTGTAACAAATTAATCCAACAGAATGGTCTTTAATTTACATGTTCCACTGCATTTACAATCCCCCACCATTTTATCACATATATACCAACATATCTGCTCTTAATGCTGGGGGGGTGGGAGGGGGAAGAGTAAAAGGGGGGGGAATCCTGTTACTGCCCCAGGTCCTAAAACCTGGTATCTGGCTCTGCCTGGCTGATTTGGCCTATTTTTTTTCCTTCTGCTATTTGAAGTTCAATGGCCCAGTGTATGTGATGCCCTGAATAAGACAGTCCACCCTTCTCCAGGGCAAATTCTCCAAGGGCAAGGAACAGTTTATTAAGTCACTTTCCACAAAAGTGCAGTAATGTCATCAAACACACTCAGTCATGCAGGATATCTGGATCAAAGAAGAATAATAGAGACTTAATATCCTTTGGGGTGAATGGGAAGCTAGAAGAGGGCTGTGCATTGCGGAGTGAGCAATACCATCAGTACTACCAACGATTACAGAATTTTGCATTCGGGCAACTTAATAGAAAATGAGAACAGAACTGGTCACCACTGCGAGAGATCAGCATATGCAGCAGCAGCACAGAGTACCTGGGACCATGGAAAATACCCATTAAAAATATTAACTGTTAAGTTTGGATACATCTCCCTGAAAGACTCATGACATGTGCCTCAAAATAAAAAGGACTGCATGAACTGGTACTGTATTTCAAACCAACATTTGGGGTTTGATTTTATATTCCATTTCCTTCTGAAGAAAAAAAAAAATAATAAAAAAAATCTATTTCCAGGACTGCTGCTTATTAAACCTGCCCTATTAAATCATTCCCCTATTAAATGCAATATGATTTCAGGTCCTTCCTTCTCTTTTTCTTCCTCATAACACCCTACTATACCTTTCTGTATAACAATTTCTGCTCTTAACTAGACGAATGTCACATATCTGATGAAGAAATAAGCGGTGAGTTTATGCTGCCTGCACTCCTCGATCTCATTATATATACAATGTCCTAAGGCAAGAGTTTGCCAGCTTATATTTTCACTTGCTCTATCCCTTTAATTTGTATTCCCATCAGTGCTGTTGCTGTTTGTTAGCATCGGGTTTTATTTTTCTCTAGAGGTTTTTTGTTTAAGTCACTGGTTAAATAATCAAAATACATCAGAGGGAAATTTAAAATTTCTTTCTTGTAAAAAAGCAGAATGATTCAATACCTGTGCTAGAACAGCATTAGGTAGATAGCATTCATTTTGCTGGAGGTCTCTGTTATCTCAGTAATAAAAATGACATCTCTTCCCCCTCTCTCAGCTTCAAGAAACTGGATCGGAAATAGTGAGGGATCTTTTCATATGCATAAGCAATGCGTATATCAGCAGCAGCTGCACTGCAGCTCTAGGGTGATCACCAAGTCACACACAGATGCTTTTAGTAGGAGTAATGAAATAGAGGTCCAGGGATCTGGCTGTGGTGGGCTCTCCAATGGGAGTACATGTAAGCTATGAAAGATCTCCCTGCCGTCGGGAGAGGCATGCTGCTGTATAACCTTGCAGCAATTATAAGATTCTCAGCATTCGAGCCTACTCTGAGGTCAAAAATGTTGTCTGTATCTCAAAACAGCTGCTGGTGAGGTACATGGGAGTCACAGGCATTGGGCTGACAGAGGCACTAACTCTACTCCCACTACTTCAAGATACTCCGCTATCCTTTTCAATGATTTTAATGATTTTAATGATAGTATGCTCCCTGCATACTAACAAGTGGGCATGACAAAGACGAAATCTATTATCATTTTAGAGAACCTTCTATTAATGGCAGTTTTGCGCCCACTCCTCCATGGCAGGCAAGGAAAGGCAGCAACGGCTGATGTCAAACTGCTTCTCCCCAGGCTATTTTCTTGGCATGTATCCTGCAAGGCCAAAGTGGTTCATTTGCTTTACGTACAAGCAGCCAACCTTTCCTGAACGGAGGCCTAGTTCAGGGTATCACTGGATCTAAAGAGGCTTTGTCAAGGAAGACGAGGCTGGAAGTTGGCATGCCCAAGTACTAACTCTTCCCTTTCCCCACCAGAAGGACCACTGCAGCACAGCTAAATGGTGTTTCTTTGTTCCCTCTCACCCACCATACCATTTCTTTTCATTTATTAATTATGTTTCTCAAAATAACTTTCTTGTCTTCAATATCAAATTCCTTCTCCCTTACCCAGCTTCAATCAACACGACTTCTTAAACTGTGAATTCAGTCCCTTCTGCCCCTTGTGAACAACACTAATTTCTGAGTTTATATGGTTTTGCTTCTCTTGATATATGGGCTCATTCTGCTTCCACACAGAAACAGAAAGTATAATAAAACACACTTTCCCCAAAACTGACAGTATTTCTGATGATGACTTCGGAGAGAACAGAGCCAGCCCACAACATGCCCCTGAGTAGATCAGCTCACAGAAAAGGGGGACACATTTCTTTGAAACCTTTATATAAATCTAATGAGATAAAATAAATTCAGGAGCCAGCTAATAGTACTGAAGAACTGACAGATGGCAGAACACAGAGGTTTAGTGGTGACATTCACATGTTACACGAATAATCCACTTGGACAAACCTATGGATGAGAGAGCATGTTTAGGTTAAGGATGTGGCTCAAAATAAAATGAAGAAATAAGCAGTTTCTTATTTGTAATGATCCATTTCAAGCCAAAAGCCTGGATAGCCATCTTCTCCTAAATCAGCCCATGCTAGAAATTAATCAACCTTCAACGATCACCAAAACCCACAACAGGGAGAAGTCCTGTAGATCTCATCAGTTGAGAATTCAGTGGGACTCAAAACATACCCTTACAGCTACTGCTCCCAGCCACATCCAGTGGCTTGAAGAAAACGCAGTCTTAAAAAAAATAATTGCATGAATAGCAGAAAAGGCCCCACACATCACAGGTCCAACAGAAATCAGGCCAGCTGTGATGCCATCTTACCTATCTGACAGGAGACAGGTCATGCTGTCCTGAACACCTGGTGATATTGTTATGTACAAAGCTGAGCAACTTCAGTAATCTGGGAAACTGAAAAAGCAAAGTACTGTTCTGGTATTGCAGTGGGGTTATCAGAGAGAGAGAGAGAGACCACAAACTTTTACCTTTAACCGACCATTAGAGATGGGTACACAACATCCTTAACTATCAACAAGAGAGCACAAAATGTTTTTTAAAACACACCACAAAGGATTCAGAAAATAAAAAGCCATTTAGCAGGTAGCTAGATGCTGAGAGGAACTGCCTTGTTTTCATCACATTCTAAGCTGGAAATACTCCTAAAACGCAACAGTCAGAAATTTCAACACTCTGAACCTCCCTAGCTCGAATGGACAAGTGTATGGACAATGTCCCAGTGTTGCATTAATTGAGGAGTAACCCTAGATCCTGGCAGAGGTGCTGGTAATTATGTGGCCTGTCTGAAAAAACAATTGATTTTATAAAGTAGTTTGATCTTGCCAAAGGTGAGACATCTCCATTTCCTAACCCCACTTCCCTAGGGAAACTCCCCAGTGTCTTTGGTTCCTCCAAAGGGCTGTGCTGCATTCCTAAACATGAAAATGAGACAGTCATAGGGTCCTGCAGTCATTCCTCAGCTACAGGGAGAAAGTGCAGCCTTGCTTTCATCAGGAAGAAAGAAAATGGAACTAGAAGAAGGGACCATACAGAATTCTCCAACTATACATTTTGCCTCTTACTACGTTTTCTGTCATTACAGCCTCTTTTTTGCCCTTAAATAACATTTACATGCACAAACAGCCAGACCTTTTACGCTAAGGGTACAAATTAAAAGCAAAGCCTAACGCTCCAGTTTCTTGTTTAGAAGTCCACCATGTTTATAATTTGCTGCTGCCTTGGCCGGTGGTGGTAGGAAGACCTGCAAACATATGTGAATTAACCTCACAACCAGCACTGTGCTTACGCATTACCAGGTTGATTCTGTTTCCTCACAGAGCAGATCAGATCAGCCTTTGAGATGACACATACTTTTACAAGGATACAAACCATCTGGAAAGAATGTCCTTACCATGCAAATTAAAGCCTATAGCTACCAACAGTCATAAGATTAGAACTACTTGATCTTTACCCGATTAAAGTGTGAACTTCGGATCTGAATAATCCTATAAAACAAGTAGAGTTCCAAAATTCTAGTTTCAGACATTTTTAAGATTCAAAAGCAAGCTTTTAATTGGTACAGACAGAAACACTGACTTTTCTTGTGAGCTTGCTGCAAGTCAGACAGAGGCTTGTATCAAGTACCCTGTGAAAGCTGAGACTCAAGTTCATGCATTCACTACCCAAAAAATGATCTATTTTGGCTAAAATTCGTAACAAAGCCTGAATAACTTATGCTGAGGCAAAGCATGGTCAATCTGCTCAAGACAGCTATAAACAAATAAAATATGGCACAGTCTGAGCTGGTTTCAAAGCCTTTATATTTAAAAAAAAGCACCCCACAAACAAACAAAAAACCCAACAAATTAAGAATTGGTCGATACAGGTACTACTGCTTTCACTAGGAATTCCTGATTCGTCTGTTAGGCATATTCTGTAGAATGGGAACAAAATTCTTCCTGTGCTGAGGTGACACTGGTCTACTCCCATCAGCAACAGGGAGATATTTCAAGGGCCATCTATTTTGCTGAAACAGAACCACCACCACAGACGTCAGTCTCTTAGAAGGTTTCAAGCAGGAAAGGTAAAAAATAAAATCCCACCACACAAACCTGAACAAATTACTTTCCTCTCAGGATGGCAGTCCCATACTGTAACAATCAGAGGCTCAGGTCAAGTCTCTTGTGCAATACTTAAGCTTTAAGGCTGATTTCCCCAGAGGATGAAATAAGTGGGGGGAAAAATGGAAGGTGGAATGGAAGATGATTAAGAGAAATCGTCAGGGATCGTAGCGCTGCATGGCCTATACACAGTCCTTGCTATGGCCTCTGACAAGAGATTTACAGACAGACACTGCAGGGAATGGAGCTGCTTCGTTATTCAGCCCCCCTCCAGGCAATCAAGTAGTGGATGTAGCATTAATAAGATAGCTTTTGACTAAGGAGGATGCAGGGTGAAAGACCAATACATACAGTTCATAAATATGTTAATGTAGTTACTGAAGTTAATTTTTTCTGTAGCCTGTATATGGCTACAAAAATTATTTTATTCATTTTATGCAAAAGAAGTGCATTCATCTTTCTTAATTAGAGAGAAAGTAGGACTGGTACTAGGCTTAAAAATCAAAGTATGGTTAATTGGTTAATTTTGAAGTCCTCTATGTGTCCCATTCTAGTGAAATCTGGTAAAATACTTCCTCCAACACTGCTTCTGACTCACAGGAATATATTTGTGAAGTACATGGCTGGAAATTCAACAGAAGGGCTTGTACTAGTTTCTTGGTCTGTCCAAGAACAAAAATGCAGACATACGTAAGCACACAAATAAAAGTCTACATATTAATTAGTGTTTTCATTAAAATATACCTGGGATTTCCTTCAACTTAACATCAGACAACCCTTCACAGTTCTAGAACAATGGAGCATGAATGGACCTCCTCAGAGTCAAAAGAGCAAGATAAATGTGCTACATGAAAATCAAGCATGTCCTTTTACTTGCTGAAATCAATGGGTTTTTAAAAGGTGTTATCTGCAGTTAACATCTGTCATACTTACTCTCAGCTTTAGGTATTTTACATTGCTTCTCTTTCATCTGCTACCTTTTTCTTCATTTGTTCTCAAAGGCAAAAAAAAAAAAATTAAGCAATACTCTAACATTGCAAAGTTCCTCGGCAATGACAGAAGCACTGTCTGCAGTGATGATAAATCCCAATATGCTACCATGCAAAATGCTGCAAATCTGAGTTTCCAAAAGGCCTGATCCCAAGTGAGTGTGAATCTTTGTGCACTGCTGCTGCTCATGAGCTCTACAACCAGATAAACTGTAACAGAGCTAGAGATGTTTTAAGATCCGTTACAGACAGAAATATACACCAGACATTGCTGCCTGTGTCACAGCCTGGAAAACTGGTACATTCAGAAGTTTGGAAACCAACTGATTTGAATGACCTGGATCTTTTGTGTCTTTACTTTCTGCTCTAACAGATGCAAAAGTTGACAGAACATCCTGTGAGTGCTGGGAATAACACCTCAAATTTCTCTACACTTTGGTAAGACAACAAGTCTGAGAAACACTGCGCTTTTGTGCTACTCACTGCATGCTGCTTCTGATTCATCTGACCCATCAGGACATTCTTCTTCACCATCACATTTCCACCTGGCTGGGATGCAGTGGCCATTGTCACAAGTGAAATCTGACTCAGCACAAGTTTTCTTTGCTGCAAGAAAAAAAAAAAAAGTACTTGGCATGAAAATGAGCAGTGCAGAAGACCTCCATTGCATCTTATCGCACTAGGGATGATACTGATTGTCCTGTACTGAGAAGTTTCAATATTGCTTCTTCATGACAGTGTCAAACAGGTAAAGACGGGTGTTTCTTCTTACTAGAAGTCTTATCCCTCCATTATTTAACATGCATTCACCCTTTTATGTCTTTTTACAGACATTCAAAAACCAGGAATGTTCTTTTTCAAAATAATTTTCTAAGGCTTTTACTGCAAAAAGCTGCTGCATACATGGAACAGAAAGCGTGTTGCATGATTTACAGACAGGTAAGACAAACAAGTGTCACCTTTAGAGTACTATAATCTAAGTAATAATGTTTTTATCTATGTAATCTGTTCATGGCTTTTTAATACATTTGTCACCATAGTAGATGATCATAAATCACTCCTCCAAACACTAAAAATAATTTCATTAAATGTCAACCACTCCATGCTCTTTGCTTTGCTTGCATTAATCTAGGGCTTAAAAAAGATGCAAGAAAAACTCAAGCAATTAATTGGTCTATTCCTCTGTGCCTGTGGTGCAGCACAACCAGTGCCCTGTAATACAAACCAGCACCTTCCCATGGCAGCAGAAAGTAATCCATAGATTTCTTCAGTCCTTGGCCTCAGTGTCAATGTGATTATCAGTCACTCATTGCTTTTGCAATGGTGATTTTAGCGGCTTTTCTGCTAGGAATTGGACTGAACAGCCATGCCGTGGGAGTCATGAGCAGTGGCTCAGGCTCAGTGTTACCACCCTTGAAGTACAAGACTATGGCTAACTGGTGTCTATCTTTGTTACTGATCAATTTACATAGGAAGTGGTGGCAGGGAGATTTGTTTCCTCCCTCTGCAAAGCTGCTCACAACCTAATAGGATCACAGTAAAATTCAGGTAGTAAAGGACCTCAGGAGGTCATCAAGTCCAACCTCCTGCGCAAGACAGGGTCAGCTCTGAGGTCAGATCAGGTTACTCTGGGTTCAGTCTGGTCTTAAAAACCCTCAAGATGGAGACAACACAACCTCCCTGGGCAATCTGTTCCACTGCTTCGCTGCCGTCACAGTGAGGTTTGAGCTTGATAGCTATTCCCTGATATATGTCATGTGCACACATCATTGCTACATCAATATTTCTTTCAGCAAACATTTTCAAACCATTAATCGCAACAAATAAGCCTCCAGGGTTTGATTTTTTTTTTCTTACATGAGCTGCTGTCAGGGAGAAAACCATGTTAAATATAGGTCCTGCCCACACAGGAAACAAGGAACATGAACTGTGTGAGATGCTGGAGAGGTCTACATGGCCAAAATCAAGTACTCATGTTCTAATGCACAAAACATGCAGCTTCCCTGAATAGGCATCCAGCAGGAAAACACTGCAAAGCATCAGTAGGCAGCTGTACAATCTCTCAGGATGTATTTTATAAAGGGAACATACATTTACTCTCCTTCTGTTGCTAAGTGAGCCAGATTCTGAAAAAAGGGACAATTTTCAGTCATTCAGAAACAGATATTTTGAACTAATATAAGCAAAAAACCCAACTCCATATAGAACGAGATTTTTGCAAGAGACCAGTCATACTAAGAATCCAGCCTGATCTTCCAAAGATGTTGCACATCCATTATCAGAGGGCACAAACCTTCCCCTGAACATCTCCAGTTTTAAAACCAATACTTGTGAAACTGGCTATCGAGCGTCACTTCTGATTTATTTAATATGTTTGATTTAATTAATCTGATGTATTTAATGGTCAGAAGCTCTGACCAGATACAGATGGCATATGCACGCATAAGCAAAGACGGAGCACTCCCCTACTTATTGTGAACCTGACTCGGTAAAATGTTGGTACTTGCTGTTAGGGGAAGGTTATAGCATCAACAAATAAAACAATCACATCTCCATCGAGAAAGCAGACTAGTATAATACTGGAGATAAAAAAAATTTAGTTTCTAAAGTATATTTAGTTTTATACTAGCTCTCTCAATGTCCTAATGGCTTGCTTTTCATAGGAAAACTGTCCTTTGACTCATTTTCTAGAGATCCAGACAGCAACGCAACTATTTTTCCACCTCAAAACAAACCTCCCCTTTTTCCATCCACCTAACGCTCTGATCACTTATTTCTGGGACATGCAGACGCAAGCGTGAGCGAGGGGGTCAGCCACAGAAAGGAGTGTAACAGGCATTCCCTTCAACATGGCCAACCTGCTCACAGCAGATGGTGGCACTGATTGCTTTGTTCCCCTGACGCTGCTCTTAGGCAGCACAATTAATAGATTGCCAGGATTCACAAAAGGGGGAGAAAAGCATTACTGATAGTTGCAGGGTGTCATTTGGAAGCACAGCTCCTCTTTGCAAAATGAAGTTGGGCACAACTGCTCATCAGCAGAGGCCCAACCAAAAAGCATCATCCCTGTCCGCATGCCCACCCAAAGGTCCGACAATCCCATGCCAGATAAATCAGCAGGGTACAAATGCATTTGGTCCTTTGTCTGAACCTAAACTGCCTAATCTCTTAAAGGAGTGTGATGATTAAGGCAGGAGGGCTCAAACCTTTCTATGATTATTATATTTACTTCTACTATGTCTTTTTTTTTTATCTGTTTCTGCTTTTTGTTATTTATATTTAATTTGGGATTTTTTGTTTAGTTTTGTTTTTTTTTTTTACTACTATTACTCTCCAACACATTGGGTCATGGCTGTGTGGACTGTTTTAATTCCAATAAACTCTGCTTTGTGCTGCAAACAGCAACCCAGATCACAGGTTGCAAGAATACAGGAGCACTGTCTCATTTCTCACCTCTAATGCAAGACTGGAATCACTTTATTTCCAACCAGATTCACCTTCTGGCACTCAATCGTCATGTCTCTGGGATCAGAACGCAGGCAGGGAGCAGTTAATTAAAATATCAGCTCCCTGTCTTTTTCTTCCTTTTTCAAGTCCAATAACCCTTTCTATTAATCTCCCATGTAATACACCTTCCATCAATTCTCTATTAAAAAATTTATTGAGGCTCACACCATAAATTATCAGTGGTACATTAAAATGTAAAATAAATAAATACATCCCTTTTAGACAATGGTGAGGACACAGGTTCATTTTATGGTTTCACCTGGCTCAGAAACAGTCAAGCAAAATTAATTGTTCCCCTGAGATCCATTTCCTTTGCCATAAGCAGCCCAGACAACTCCACTCACACGTCTCTTCAAAACGAATATAAACAAACAAGGGTAAGTAGTCACAGCATCCCTATGCCTCTGCTCCTTGGGGGCCAAACTGATACCTGGAACAAGAAAAGAGAAGGCTACTGAAGCACACACAGAGCCTTTCATCTTCTCCCCTGCTCAGATGCAGAATGACACCAAAGAGACCTCCTTTCTTTTGACTTGTGCTTGATTTGCCTTTGGTACTTGCTTTTCCTTTCTCACATCTGCAGCTGGACAGATCTGTCAGAAACTCCAGGGTGGAAGTCGGTGCCTGTATGACCATGGGGCTCAGCTTCCACAGGGGATGAGCCCTGGCTTGGGCAGCTTTCGAAAGGAAAGCTTGGTCAAAGGAAGTCATTGCTGCTTCTTTGCTCCCAGGAAGAATGGTAAGGGGGGAAATGAAGGCTTCAAATTTATCCAGTCATGACAGAAAAATATGCTAATACACTAAATTTTAAACTAAAATGCATCAAACCAACATGGCCCCTCATTTTGCAAGACATCCCTTTTTCTTCCCATTACTCACATCTCTTATCCTGAACTGCAAGTAAGGATTCAGGGTTCATCCCTGCAGCAAATTAAAAGCAGAGAACCCAGGGAGACTGGTTTAGAATATGACCATTTATAGAGGGAATTCATTTTAAAAAAAAGCAATTGCTGGGGATATGTATAATTAGGTTGGAAGAAATAAATATATACTGAAAGAAAGAAATCTTTTACTGGCTAGGAGCAGGGACTAGATGATCTAAATGTGATTTCTAACTTCCAGAAATACTTCTCTTCAAAAGGCCAAATCCCTGACCCTAAAACCAACAGGTATCTGAATCTAACTGAGAAGTCCAGGATTTATTCTTTCCTCCTCTTTCTAATAAAACCCAGCACCCTTCCACCCCCCCCACAAGACCGTAGTTACTTCATTTAACCTGACTTAACTTTTGCTTCAGTTTTAGAGGCTATATGAGGCAGGAACAGCTTTACAGTTACTCTTTAGAAGATATCAGGCCCTCTGTGATTCCATTTCCAATTCGTGCCTCTTGCTTAATCCTATTTTGCACATCTGTAATACTAAGCAATATACCCCACTACAACAGCTTCATTTTTTGCTACTCCTAATTTTCCCAAACCAACACAGCTGAAAAGCAGAGTGAATATATTTCCTCTTTTACCATCAACAGTTCTGTGAGCAAAGCTGTAGCTGTTCAACAGCAGCGGTAATGTAGAAGCACATGTAAAAGCAGATTTTCTGATTACAACTTGCCTATAAAGGACAGTTAATACAAAGATTTCCTCCCCCCCAAGAGAATGAACCCCTATGTAGTAATAAAAGACTCTAAACACATGATTTTTAGATTAGGGGTTTTGTCCAATCTCTGGGTTGTGTTTCTAAACAGAAGACCAGGCTGATGAGACCATCCTCGAGCATTAACCCACAAAGACTCCACAGACTGCACTCTCTCCCTGTTTTCCCCTGTCAGTAACTGTTGGCCTGTTTCCACCAATTCTGAAAGGGGAGAAAGATGTGAAAAATAAATCTACTCCTACAAGTTTCATAAAATTGGTAGCTGAATAGAGAACAATCAAAACAGCTCCACAGAAGGAGATGAGGACAGAAAGTGGCCATTGGGACTGGTGCGCCACGTGTGCTGCCAGCCAGCTGGATCTGTGCAGCTTCTGCATCTCATAGCCAAGGTAGCTTTAATGCAGAGGGAAGAAGGCAATTAGGGATTAAAACACAAATGACCAAACCCCCAGACACTAAAACCACTGAAAACTTTGGTTTCATTTGTTACACCATCCTCATTCTTTTACACAGATCCTGCTCCTATTTTAGCTCCTGAATCCACACCAGACTTCTTGTCAAACCTTGTTTCTGTTGTCATTTGCAGCCAGTATTCAAGCCTTCTTGTGGAAACTACTTTCACCTAAGCTGCTGTAAAATAAAATAAAATGCCATACAATGGAAATTTTGCTGTGATCCTTCTGCAGCAGTAGAATAGCACAACCCTGTAGGATATGAGAATGGGAAGATGATGGTAGGCCATAAAGAAAAATTGAAATTCATAAAACAGGGTTTCATTTCATGCTGGGAAACTTCAATGGCAACTTTGATCAGTGGCTTATCAGAGCCACTGACAAGACTCCATACAAGAAGAAGAAAAAGTAGCATCACATGAGTTCAGGAGCTTAACACAGACTGTCGCCATCACTCAGTCCCAAGAGGTGCCAATGGCAGCTTGAAGTGTAACATTGGCCACGAGCTAGCTTTTCCCAGAACAAAAATACATCATTATTATGGCTCACTCTGCACTTCTTAAGGACCTCAATTAATCCAGTCTCACAGTAAGCAAAATTCACCCCGGCTGAACCATTTGCTTGGTCCAACGATGTTTGCTGCTAACCAAGAGAAAGGTAGGGTCTGGGCTCATCATTCAGCTCTCAGAGATTCTGGGCTATGCAAAACATCAAGCAAACAGACATCTTTGGTTTATATTCTTAGTCAACTCCTGATTGCAAACACAGCCACCATGACATTGCAGACGTCCCTCCCAAACAAGAACTCCCAGCAATACAAGGTGGCAAATTGGGGTTTTTTTTGTTGTTGCTCTTTTGTTGTTGTTGTTTCTTTGGGGTTTTTTTTTTTGTTTGTTTTTTAATTTGAAGTTGTGTTCAACACAAACTTAATATACTCTCCCAAACACAGAAAACTCTTGGAGGACGAGACTAAGCCCTAACCATGCACTTCATCAGCATCCCTGCCCTTCAAAAAAAGTCTGTGGTATTGATTCCAGATCCTTTGGCCAGGTTATACACCCAAAGGACATCTTAGTCCTTTTAAGGAGATTTGAAAATCCTAATCTACATCTGACAATACTGCAGCCTGAGGACTCCCGATTCCTGCTGTTGTCTCACATGGTATTGATTTCGCAAACGAGGAAGTGTAACAGGGAGTGCAGGACCATCCACCCCAGCGTGATTTCCTGGTCACAGCAGGTGCTCCATTCCTGGCTGTGCCCAGCTGCCCCCACTTCAGGCACCAAAACACTGCATGTTCAGAGCCCAATCCCACCAGCAGCACCTCTGCCAGGGCTATGTGGTCAGCTGCAGGCGGCCCCTCTCTGCCAAATCCTCATCACAGGAAATCCCAGGAACATGTTGTTTTGCAGCTACAAAGAGCAACAGATAAGATCTAAGAGTGGAAATGTCAGGAAATCCTAGTGGATGTGGACAGCTGAGTACTTATAATTTTCAGACAACTAAGGACAACTTGAGGTAATGAAAGGGAGCATTTAACCACTCTCTGAATCTGGCTACTTTTTTTGATGCTGCCATCTCAGCAGGCAATTACGTTTCTAAAGCAAGATTAATCAGATCACCTCAAACAGCTGGTGCTTAGACACAGACCACAGTCCCTTTGATACTCCACCACAAATACATTTTAAAGAAACTTCTCTACAAGACCCCCTAAACAGGCCCCAGAAAACAATGCCTGATTGACAGAAGCCTAGTCAGAAGGTTTAGGGACAGCTTGAAGCTGCTATTACTGTAACCAAAACATGCAGCTGCTGAGTCTAAACTGGCCTCTCTGATCAACCAAATCATATCAATCGTATTAAAAGGAGAAAAAGAGATGCCACCTGTGATTTTCTATTAGTATCAAAAGGTATCCACCTTTGTGCATTTTAAATGGTAACATGAGTAAGCCTCCTATTTAGAATTATTTAAATACATTTTCATGTTTAATGCCAAGTTTAACATGAGGAAAATGGCAGCACCTAATTGCAAGCTATGGAAAGCTATAGAAAAAACACAAAATGCTGAAAACTGCATTTTGTTCTCATATATGAAATTAAAGTGACTTCAACTAACAAATACATGCCTTCACTGATAAATTTACTCTGTAATCAAGGCAAAACTGAACAAAATTTTTCTTTAACCTGTCCTCAGGTTAGTGATGGCATTTCAGACTTCAAGACGGGGCTGTATGCTCAAAAGTTGCTCTGTTTTTTACCAAACATACATTTTGGTCTAATGAATGCAGCATTCATCCCTACAAACCATGCTTCACCAGTAGGAGAAGCAGGAATCCCTGAAGAGAATTCAAGCACAAAACGACTACTTGGACTGGTATGCTCCTTCAAGGGCATCAGAGGTCTCTAAAACATACTACTTGGGTATTCAAGCCAAGTTCTCCATCGGAGTTTGAAGGCTTCGGCAGGGCTCTGGGGCTTTGTCTTGCTCAGAGAACTTCACAGCTGGGAACAGCCTG
Source organism: Phalacrocorax carbo (assembly GCF_963921805.1). NCBI lineage: Eukaryota > Metazoa > Chordata > Aves > Suliformes > Phalacrocoracidae > Phalacrocorax > Phalacrocorax carbo. The sequence continues at coordinate 45,993,479 of NC_087518.1, read as the reverse complement.
GGCAGAGAGCTCAAGTGCTGCTTCGCTTCAGAGGAAGATGCTCCACATTCCTTCAGGCAAGGCTCCCTCCAACATCTGCTCCCTCCATTTTTCCTTCAGGTTTCTCTTCTGGTGGTGTGGTTTTTGTTTTCTTTTTTTTTTCTTTTTTTTCTTTTTTTTTTTGTTTTTTTTTTTTTGTTTTTTTTTTACGATCCACTCGTAAAGCATCAGTGATCTTTTAAGCTGACAAAACCAGGTTTTGTGACAACTGTCTCATTGCTATTCTCCAGGAACCCACATCACTTCATCACCTCAGTATTCAAGTCCCTGGAGTTTAAAAAACAAAAACAAAACAAAAACAGAGCGCCCCCCCCCCAACAAAAACCCCAAAATCCAAACCAAACAAACAACCCACAAGAAAACCAGTGAACACCCCACCATTCTACAATCATGTCCTTCTGCAGAGGAAGGGAGAGGAAGGGACAGATTTTCCTAACAGCATCTTAAACACATCCCCAGCTTTGCTCAGAAATAGGTCAACAACACTGCCCAGCCTGCAGCCACCTCTGCGTGCTACCGATCAGCCTCACTGCAATGTGGCAAGCCGGCAGGTGCAAAAAAGCACCTGCCATTCAGTGTTGAAACATGCCCACCAACAAAATCTCACTGATGCTCGTCCTCATACAGCAGCTACACTGACAAGGAGGCTGGCAAGGGTACAGACAGGGTCAGGTTTCAGATGTAATTTTTATTACAACAAAGATTATGCAAGGTAGCACTGTACTAAAGGGCTATGAGAAAGCTGGTTCCTTTAATTAAGAGATCTGAGAACCTGAAAGGCACAAGTCATGCACATCCTCGGTTACAGGTACATGGACACAAAGACATTAAATGACATGCCAAAAGTCATGCATCAAATCTGTGGCACAGCCAAGGATATGACCCACATCTTTCATCCACAAGTCAAGATTTCCTCTTTATGGAAAAGAGCAGCCATCACTCTGTCAGGGAAGTTGAACATGTTTCCAGAACTCCATATTGCTGCAGTCATGACCTCTTCAAAGAATTTGGTATGCTATGAGTTTCCAGTTTGTTTCTAAACACTTCTTTGATTAAAGCTCATCCGCACTGACTTCTGCTGACAGAATTGCCAGCTTTGTCTGTCTGCTCTGGGTTTTATTTTGCTTTCTTTTAACAAGCAGCAAGATATTGTTGCAAGACACAAGCTCTTGGGTGGCACCTACATGTATGCTATTTCACAATAAAGGGCATCTGCAAATTCCTCAAGAGGCACTTGACATTATTCTGTCTTTTTATTTCTGGGAATTAATCACTAGTCTACCCTGATGAAACATCAACAAGGTCCATGAATAATTATTGGCCTCAGTTGTCTCTGTGCAAAATTGGACGCAGACCTTTTTATGACACCCTATGATGTCTGTTTTCAATATAGGTTTAATAACCAACCCTCGCCCAAGTCAGAGTTAAATGCCTCAAAGAGGCACTTGTAGATACTGCTGTTCAACAGGATGGTCACAGAGACATGAAAATATTCCTGGTCAGGAACGTGAAAATAATGAAAAACTACACAGACTCTGAAACCTGGGGGTGATGACAATGGTTGCACTCTTCAGCAAGGCTGATTCTGTGCTGCAGTCCCTGGAGCTTGAAAACTCCTGATATCCCCAAGTTATTGATGGCTTTCCCTCTCCACAGAGATGTTAAACAATCAACCCCCTGATGAAAAAGTCCTCAGGAAGCCTAGCTAAGACATACTGAAGGCCCTTTCTGCTAGCAAATATATTAAAGCAGAAATTGCTAACAAAGCAATTCATTAATAAAATAAGTTGTTCATGGAGCAGTTTTGGTTCCCACCTACAAATATGCCTATAGCTCATCAGACAGGCACTAGGGAAGCAGAACAGCCATGCTTTAAGGCTGAATTTGCCTTCAGTTATTCAGAAAAGGAGAAGACTAAGGGCATGTAAATGCGTATCCTTTCACTAAGTGATCCCGAGAAGGGATATTAGGAAAAGGAGGGCCTTCTTATATAGTTTTCTGCTCTATTTGAGGTTTTTAAGGATTATTCCTTTTTCATAGGTGGTGGTGACAAAACCTTCAAAACTACTGGAGAGGATGGCAAAGAACATTCCCAAAGCCTGAAGGGCTACTCTTTCTTGCCTGGATTATGCTGTTGCATTGAAAAATTTACAATACTGGAGTTTATAGGGGAGGCACCATGTTGCTGAAGCTGCCTTTCACAGCTTGGACACTAAGTTCTCATTGCCTGAATTTAGTATACATTCTGAGGTTAAAGCACACCAAAACAAAACATTGCATCTTCAGCAGAATTTCATGCCAATTTTACTAAAAATCAAGTTTGCACGCAGGAGGTGAATCCAGGAGTCCCCAAATCTCCACAGACCCAGTTACAACAAACCCCATGTCATGCTATCACCAGAGTTGCATGATATACACTGACTTTAGGGTTAAAATCAACATGAGGTGTTTCTGGCAATCCTTAACCCCTGGCTGCATGATTGCTACTTCACTGCTAGAGTCTGCCCTTGCACAACTGCATATGCATTTTGCATCCCAGGTCACTCAGTCAACACGGGCTACAGCAAGATAAAACACATCTGCTGGGAAGCAGCAGCAATTTCCCCGGTCACCTTTGCCACCAGAAGCAGAGCAGTGGGATTACACAACAGGAGTCCCAAAAATTGCAGGCAAAAATCACTTCCTTTACAACAGCCTTAAGATAGCCAGAAGAGAAACATGTATCATCTAAGCCCAGTTTTGCAGAACTTGGTGTGGGTCCAGGCTGCATACTGTTCCTACAACTGCATGGAAAAACAGTAACCTGATATTTACACCTGCAAACTCTGTGTTTGTAAGCATGGTAAACCACACACACACGACATTCCTATGAACAAACGTTACACGTTCCCAAAAACGTGTTAGCGTGTTAGTTGCCAACAGCCCGGGTATCTCTGACCTGTAATATAAATTACCCAAATCTAATGACACACTGGAAGCCCAGCAGAACTCAATGCAAAACTCAATTTCTAACAACCCAAAGAAAAGAGGAATATAACAAAGAAAAAAAGCAAAGGCTCTTTAAGAGTCAGGATCAATGACATAAATCACGTACTTGAAGACTGAACCCTCTCAGTAGCAAAAGAATGCCTTCTGTTGGTAGGAAAGAGGGAGAGGGCACCAGAGAGGTGTAACAGATCTGGGATGACTGAGGAAGTATTGCCAGTTCTGTGCACAAATCCATGTGGTTGGCCAGTATGGAAAGGAGACATGGGTCTATGCTCCCAATCAGGGAATTACATGCGTAGTAACACACCTGAGCATTCTGTTTTGCAGCTAACAGCAGGAGAAATGAAGCTGTTACTTTGCTTGTTTCTGCCACTTTTTTTTTTTTAATATTAGAAGCAACAGCACTTTCATGTCACTTCTATACACAGTCCAGTTGCTTACTATTGGATCAATGTTTGCTCTTTTTCTCCTGTTCCTAATTTAACCAATAAGTTGCAGGGCAAAAAAATGCAAGAAATACTCTATACGGTTGAAAAACCCCACATGCCATGGTTTACTTTTCTGGGAGGCTAAAATACTAGAGTTAAAATGCCCATTGGACAGCCTTGGAAAAATGAAGAGTCAATAGCAATGAAAGGAGCGCGGATTTTTCTAAAGGTGTAATCGAGTGTAATCAGCTTTATCCTCTTTTTCATTTTGCTTTGCTTTTAGCAAAATTATGCCACTTTTTGAAGTAAAAATTGTTTTCTAGGATTATTTTAAAAATGTTCCCCTTTTTGACCATCCATTCCTTGTCCGGAATTCTTTAACTGCTTCAGACACCAAAAATACAAATGGCAAATGGAAAGTAATAACTGGTATGCCACTGAAGAAAACCCCTGTGCTATAACATACGCTACTGAAAAGCATTACTATGTCATACCAATATGTATGGTATAGGAACCTGCACTGAATTAACTGGGTAGCAACACACCAGGAACATCCAAGATGATAAAAAAAAAATTTAGACCCTGGTTCTTAATGAGCTTTAGACAGACCAGTGCCACAGATGTCCATACATATGTACCTGTTAAGATATCTTTTCTACAGCTCCATTAGCTGCTCTGTAAAGAAGACATGAATTGCAACCAATGACTAATTTGCCAGGAATCTTGCTTTTTAAGACCACTGAATCAGAGCTCTGGGAATTGTAAGGGATCACACACAAAAGCATTTTCAAAAACGTCTCAAAGCCAGCATCATTTCAGGCTGAACAGCAGGTTCATCCTCTGATCCAAGTCTGTTACAGCGGAACAGTGCCAAACAAATGTCTATTAATATTCTGCCAGGAAGCATGAGTGGATGGGCTCTTGCATTACATTAAGTGAAGTGGTCAGGTTATAAGAGTTAGGCATCAGTCATGCAGTTCCTCCAGTCAAGCACAAACCTCTTCACTCATCATCATGTGTTGTCAAATGCTTTTTTGCATTGCAATATTAAATACTAGTACCCTGGGGATAGGAAATGAATAGGCACAACATAGAAATTATGATGCATGCAATAATACCCTTTAACCCATTAACAAGTATGACCAAGCTTACTTATTCTGAGCTCTCTAATCATCAAGGCAAGAAGACATCAACAGCTACTGTATCACACTGACAGGACCTTCAACGGCAAGTGTGGTTCAAAGGTCCATAGGCAACACAAAAAGGCTTTGTCTTTTTATGTAAAAAACAAAGCTACCACGTGGCACAGCATCACACATACAATTAGTCAGGAAAGTTAATACAGTAGAAGCAGATGGTGGAACCATGTCAACATTTTCAGTGGGCACATCTCCCCTTACTCTCGAGTTGTTGTGAACTGAGGTCATGGGGGAGCAGCAGCAGATTGTCAATAAGCCAGACCACACCAGGGATCAACATTACACTTTTACCTACCCATGTGAGGTATCAGTGTGCTCCCACCTCTGCTGCCATAGCTCCCATCCTCTCTACCACATCCCCATGCCACAGGGTAGCACCATTAACCTCACTGTACACAGAGAGAAACTGAGGCAAAGAGACAGTCTCTGTCTTACCCTGGTTGTGCTGGGAGATGCTGACAAGGAAAGACAATAAAAACACACCTTCTGTGGCCCTTACACTGCTCATTTTGCTGAGATTTCTGCAGCCAAATAAATTACCAAATGCTATACAAATCACTTGTACAGCGCAAGTACAGGACACATCACTCCAAAGTACTTTATAGATTCGCAAAGAGCAACTGCTCCTCTGATGCTTCTCACCTGCCAGCCCTAAAGCTCACCTAACACAGGACAGGAACGAAAGGCTTTTGTTCACCACCAATTGCACTGGATGGGCAGAAAACGTAAAACCTGAACCACAAAGATCGCACAAAGAAATACAATACAGGAAACACTGATTCGATGACTTTGAAGTAACAGCCCTGCACACAGCCCTCAGAAAAAGTCTCCTCTGCTGTTGTTGTCAACGAGTTCTGCACAATTCTCCAGCTCCGTACTGCATGGATTTCAATGGTACCCAGGTGAGGATGGCAGGAGCTTTCAGCTTTGCAAGTAATTTAATTAAAATAAAATGAACAACCAGCAGTCACTCAAACTGCATGTATGCTCCAGTCACTACAACTGCTGAATTCTGCAGCCCTCAGTCCAATCTGATTTCCTTTAAAGCTCCTGGAAACCCATTAATTAAAACACATTATTTACAGCTTCCAGGGGCTTGAAACCATGGGATGCACTTGATGGAATTTATGCAATTACGTACAGTCAGTCCTAGCGATAGGCTCCATTCTTGCTCTTGCTCTCCTCTGCTCCCACACTCGGCCATTTCCTTCCCCCCAGCTTGTCCACGCAGTGCTGTTCGGCCTGGGCTTGCCACAGTGCTATCAGCTGCCATGGAAATGAGCAGGAGGCAACAAAGGAACTGCAAGTCTCTTGCTGGAGATGGAGGAGTTGCAAGGCGATAGCGCAGGAAGGCCAAGACAAAGAGAAACCAATTTGCCTGCTGCCTCTAAATGCAAACAACCCTCCCTCTTTGTGCAAGATGCTGATGAATAGACTTCTCCCCTGATTTAGAAATCCAAGCCCTTCCAGCCAAATGCAACCAGGCTAGGTGGATGGAGCATCCTGCCTTCAGTCCTTTGCAGCAGCCCATCCATTAGTGCTTGGTGGCACATCATTGTAATGAGGTGAGCCAAAAGCAAACCTGGAGGATGTGTAGTTTAACTTACTTAATAAGCAATACCCATGTCACTCGTACAGCAGCATCAGCTGCAGACAGATCTCTACTTTCAGAAGCTTTTCTTTTTTCACTCCATTAAGTAGTCATGCTCATCAGCGATTCCCTTGACTTTGTAAGAAGAAGGCATTTTGAAACATACATTAGAAAGTATGACTGACAAGCATAACAAAGTCTGCTGTGTCTTTGAACTGATTTCCAAAAGGTGTTTTACAAGAATAAAGGGAAGATAAAGTTATATGGAACCATGAACTTTTTACTGCTTAAGGAGTCCTACATGAACACTACTGAAAGATCAAGTACCATAAGCCCAAGACATCCACATATATAATCCTCCCAATGATTATTACTTTTTTTTTTCCTTCTATGTGTTTCTCAGTTTTTTTTTCATGAGGCCAGTGACTTACCTATGTAAAACCTATGGAAACCCTCTTTATTGAGCCATAAAAAGGAGAAAACTGTGAAAATAAGCCTCTATCAAAGCCTAATAGCTTTCTTCCAGCAATACAAAAGTGGATTTTGGCCTTATTCTCTTGTGGTTCATTCACAATAGGAAAGAAAGCAAAAAGCAGAGAAAGCATTTCTTGCACGATGCAGAAGCAGCGCTGCAGATTTCAGTCTGTAATTCCAAATACCCAACCTGCCCACACCATGTCCTCAGCTGCTGTGAGAAATTACTTATCTGCTCTGAAGTCACTGTAGCTACTCCAATTCAGATTACATCTCAAAGCCTCTTTCACTGAGATGTATTGCAACTGCGCATTGGCATTATTTAAGTCCAGATTTAAATGTACTGCAGAAGAGGTATTTTCACCACAAGCCCAGAAACACAGGACTTTGTATCAATATTTGGCTCCTGATTAAGTCTTTTGTCACTGTGATTTTTATAAGAACAGCTACAAACAGATTTGTAGGAGAGCAGTGACCATGAAAATGTCTCTGAGATGACTGTTTTATTATGCTTTCTCTCTTTTCCAGCATTGCCCATTCTGTACTGGGTCCTTACAGGTGATAAAGTACCAATACTTTCCACCTGGGACAGCCAGAATGAAATGCCAGACACTTTAACAAGAAAGTCAGCAATATAATTTTAGGCTGTTCAAAAGTAGAGTTTGTAAAAGCCTAGCAATCTGAGTATGGAGTCCTAAACTTGCAATACTTCAGTAATTTTCTGGGTCCCCTGCATCAACATACACTAAAAACATTAATCTACGTGTACAATTTTAATTCAACGGGATTTTAAGTTATCTTTTAAGTCTATTATAACACATATACTGTCGATATTGTGTGGCTACCACTGCAATACAGTGAATGATCTGTGGCCCCCAGCTAATCAGTACCCTCTAGAAATGAAAAAGTAGCATCAGAACCAAAAGGTGAGATTCAGAGGTGGAAATTCTGCCTCCAGCAGAAGGGACAGCATCCCCCAATTCAGCATGACAGAAATTAAGGAACAAGCAGAGGAATAACTTTCATATGCTCCTCCAAACTCTTCTCTAAATAGCAGCACAGGTAAGACCCTGTATGAAGACTGTGGCTACAAGGTAAAGTTAAAATGTTTCATAACTACTAAATACCATCCAGCCCATCACCACCAGAATTGGGACTGGTGAGCAATATCAGAATTAAACATCCCCTCTACAAATGGTTTCCAGTCACCTAAGTGTTACCAAGACAACTCCAGCGACCAGAATACAAATTACCTTTGGGGTACCACGGTAAATTCCAGCACTTACCAACCCTGCATGCAAATTTAAATCACAACAATTTAAGTGACAACTGTGTACACAGCAGAAACTATTAAACTATCACAGGAGTCAATGGTACTATAGTCAGGAAAAATGTTACTGGAGGCAACAACAAAACAGAGCAAAAGGAGGAGGAGACACACACATAAAGAAGTTCAGCCTAGTAATTCGTGAGTGCCAGACGAGGGCTTCTCATTCCCTAGGAAACATCACTTTTTCTTTGAGTCCTCCTTGTCCCGGATATCAACTATAAGTAAGTCCCTATGTTGGGGCAAAACTTTACACATAAAGCCAGGCAGCTTAGGGTGCTGGGAGAAGCCTGGTTATAAATGACCCCGGAGATGTGCATTTCAATTGTTTTATTTCTGACAACTGCAAAAAAAGGAAGAAGGAAAGAAATATACCTTCTTTCACCTTTGGCACTGATGTGCGAGGCAATCTTAGAACTCAAGTGTGTGAAAGAAATGCTCTGGATGCACAAACTGTTCTGCAAAAATGCTGATAAAACAAGCACAGAGGTAGTTACATTACCAGCCTGAAAAATTAAGATTGTAAATAGCTTCCGCAAGTGTAACTATAAGGACTCAGGCAACATAACTAAGAATTTTAAGATGCATGACAAGCTCAGAGACTGAAATCTGAGAATGAGGGAGCAGTGGGAAACACTGAAAGCTGCGCTCCCTATTAAAGCTCATTAACACAGAAATTTTTTTATCCTGTGAGAATATTTTTCACTGCGAAGTCCCAAACACTTGACAACCAGAACAGTTAGAGCCAGATTTTCAGGGGTAAACTGGTGGTGCCCTCAATTTTAGGCTTCCGTCAGGAGGTAAGTTCATCTGAAGCTTCTCATGACCAGCAAGAGCCAAGACAGCCAAACTCCTTTCTTACCCTGCTGTGCCATCTTCACGCAGACTGTAATAAAAAACAAAAACCCAACCAAATAAGAAAAAAAAACAACAAAACCCCCACAAAACACACACCCTCAACAAAAACCCAAAGTCCTGTATTTTGGTGGGGGCATGCTAAACTGGATCCCTCAAGAGCAAACAGTGGGGCAAAAAGAATGAGAAAGATAGACAGACAAGTGAAATAAGCCACTCGGCTACCAGAGCACCAACAGCCATTTAAGTTGTTATGTTGGATATATGGAATAAATAAGATTTATTATTAGGCTCCATATTCCTCCAGCAAGACTCTTGAAATATTCCTGACAGGAGGTCGGGACCCTCTGGCAGCTTTGCAGATCCCCCACACAAATGAAAGCCAGCTCAGAAGTCCTGCTGTCTACAGCTCACACGGCTGCTTGGGAGTTCCTGAAATGTTCACACACCTTTATTTTTCCTCTTACAGTGACAGTTTATCAAGTGCTTGGCTACAAGAGGATTTACTGATTAAAGTATCAGTGCAAGCAGCTCAACTGCAGAGCCAAAAGCAAGGCAATGTGAGCCTGACCTCTCTCTTCCACCTTTCCTTTTGCTAAGGTGAAGTCTTTTCTACCAGGTGAGTAAAGTGCATCTTTTAAGTAAAAAATTCTCATTCTCCTGCCAGCTTAAATTGCTGTTGAATAGTCCATATGACCAGGCAGGAGCCTCTGTTAGTGTACAACAATTTGCCTGGTGGGACTCTCTGCAGCTACAGTTAGTTGAAATATTGATAATTCCACAGAAGACGACATGGGATACGACCTCCTGTTATTAGGCCCTTCCTTGCCCAGCTGGGAGCAATGGATTAAATTCCAGAAAAGTTTATTTCATAAGTCAAGACAAGTCTCTTCATGTCTGTACATTTAAAAATCCTCACAATTTATAGTATATGAATGTTCACAAAAATATTTTGTAAGGCCTATCACGTATGGTATTGGCTGGCCCAAGGATTTTGAAGTATGCTAATCAGAGGACTCCAACGGGTCATGGCACACAGTCATCCAGGAAAGTCTCTGTTATTTTGGGTCAAAGAGATGTCACAGAGACTGAAAAAAAAAAATCGGTTTTCAATTCAAATCAAACTCATTTGTCGCTCCACTTGACAGTAAAAGAAGCAAACTGTATTTCCCCAAATTCTGTACACTCTGGAGCCTCTGCTGCTTGTGCAAGGAGCCAGGAAGAGCAGTTGTGCCAGCACACAGTGATCATCATGACAGTAAGGGTGGATCTGACGGAAATCTAGGTTTTTAGTAACAACTCAAGAGAAGATAAAAATGGGATCTAACTGCCATGCTGGGCTACGTGAGCCCAATATTACTTGGACATTAAGCACAAGTAGGGAAGACAAGAACAACAGAGTATGATAGTCATAAATTCTAGTGACGATATGCTGAACTAGCTGTGCCGTGCAGGCCTTCCCCTGCAAATCCCGCAGTTACTGCAGTCCGTGGTTTATCTCGCGTGGTCACCAGTACTAGGAAAGATGAATAGTAATTTCAGACCAAATTTGCTGAGCAATCACCCACCCCTTGATGGCAACATTATAATTAAAAATAATAAAAAACCTGGAGATACAGAACTCCAGTTTCCTGAAAGATCACTCCCAACTATTCATCATTGTCAGAAGCTGCCCACTGAGTGGACAAGCCCTACCAGACCCAGGTACAGGGCTTTCAAGGGGCTCAATATCTAGACCAGTGGGATCTTCAAAACCAGACAATATCTTTCACGATCTTTTCATCTCTGAATCAATCCAGCAGCTGACTGAGGTTATAAACCTCAAAACTCCCTCAGTCTTTCCATCTCATAAACCATTTCTCTGCTCCTTCTCCCTCCCTTCCCATTTCAAATCAAGTTGTAAGTTTTAGCCCAAGCAATATAGTCTGGTCATGTCTCACACTTGCACTGATCATCTCACTTATGCCTGGTTTCATGAGACACTACACTTTACAGCAGGACTGAGTATAAATGGAAAGCTCATAACTCCCGATCAGATGCAGCTGAGTGGCCTGATGTGCTCTGCTGCAGTTCCTGGCCAGCCAAGTGAAACAAGACTCCCTGAAACCTTCTCACCATGTAGAATATGGGAGAAGCAGCTTGAAACAGCTCCAAGGATCAAACTGCATTCAGAAATGCTTTACTGCTGGAGTGGCCACTATGAGCAGGCAAGAGCAGGGGAGATCAATAGCACTGAACAGGGATGAACTCAGAAGCAAAATGGCAGTTTGACAAAAAGCAATTCCCACCAGACTCCCTAAGCTTGATGCACATCCACTGTAACTCCAACTCCAGCAAAACTACAGCAGGACTTAAATTTAGCCCTTTCTATGCTACCCCTTCAACAATCATACATGCAGAAACAACTGCTAAAAGACTGGCAGTTTACTACTGAATTCACAACCCATGGTTTCTTTAGAGTTTTTCTTAGCTCCTCCACTCTGAATTACATGCATTTACAGTCTGAGGTTCTGCATGCTTTCCCACTTACCTGTTCAACAGCCTCAGACCAAAAAATCTGAAGCCTCTGCAGTTCTGAAAACATGCTGCCCTTCAATAATTAGCTAGAGTTCTTCATAACGTTACTGCAGCACTCAAGCCAAAATAAAAAATAATTATTTCAGCATTGTCTTGAATGCAAGAATAAAATAAAATCTGCTTTCAGAGTACTCATCATATTCCAGGTGGCCAAGTGTGCACTGGCAGCTGGCACTGCAGTCACAGCAACACAGTAATTGAACACTCAGTGGTATGCAATACAGGGACGTGGAAGAAGTCTAACCAGAAGAATCACCTCTTCTCCCTATGGTGGCAAGTCCTTCATTCTCAGACTAGAGCCACAATGGAGGCAGGAGGAGCTTCTGCTGCACATTCCCTCTGCAAGTCAGTACATGAAAACAATAGAGTCCCTCACTTCTCTGTCAGGCCTTACAAACCAAAATAATAAAAGCCAAGTAGGAAGATGAAAGCGCACTATGCTCAGCCTTAACTTCCCTGCTCACCAGCCATTGCCCGAAGGCCACAGCCCCCTCTGACTGTTTTGAGACAGGAGAGGTAAGGATTTTTCCTGGAGATCCTATTTCACACCATGGGAAGATGCTGTTCCTTCATACGCGCAAACCAAAGACACTTCTAACTCACTGAGAGTTGAATAGGGCTGTAACATGGTGTAATAAATTAACCTGGCCCTGCTTGTAATCCAGCGCCAAGAATGTGACTAATTTTAGTACCAATTGGAGCTGATGTACAAAAGCACCAAGTGCTCCCTGCAAACTGAAAAATAAAGGCGAGACTTAACAGAATCAATTAAAATCTTAATTCTGAAAAGAAAAATAAAAAGGGCAGACAGAGATCTTCACGATCCCCTACTATGCGACAGCTACAAGGAACAGCTGTTAAGGAAAAGCTATGTGATGTGGTTCATCTCATCTCTAAATTACCAAGTGCTTGTTTTCCCAGAAGCAGAAGATGGGAATAAAGAAAAACAAATCCCTCAGAAAGCCTAAGAAAGTCAACAACTGCAAGTTACTATTGTTAAAAATAATTTTGTTCTAATGACTCTGTCCTACAGTACTCGGCATTGGTAAATTCAATCCCAATATCATTAATAAGTTGGTGACTTCTCCATTTTCAGTATATGTGCACATTTCTCCATTAGTTGTCTCTGGCAAAGGAAAGGGAACTGGAAAGGACAGAAAGGGAAGGGTCCATCTGCATGGGGGAAAAAAATAACTGCACACTAGCTTTGATGCTTTTTACTTCTCACACATTTCTTTGGCTGTTATGGGAAGAAAAATAAGCAAAATAATGAATATGTAGCTAAACCCATTGCCCAGACAATAGCAGCTCAATCCCAGGTCAGATAATCACCTAACAGGTACCCTGGACATGCATATGGCAAATTATCATGGAATGAATTATTAGTGAGGACAGACATCTGAAAACAACCACACACACCTCCCCTCAAAAAAAGCTAACAAAAAACCCAAACCCCAACTGACATAAAATATGGAGCAAATGCAACTGGAACATTTAGAAAGCAGAAGTTTCTCAAAATGGCCATATGTTTAACAGTCCTGTTCCTTGAAACTATGACCACCGGCCAGCAGGCGCTTCCCTTCTGATGGACAGAGCCATTCACGTGTCCCGCAGAAGCAGGTAACAAAGACTGACCCATCCTCCTTCCTCCACCTTCGGCTCTTTTCTTCAGTTTTCTTTTTCACAGATCTGGCTCCATTCTTTTCCTTTTTTTTCCTCTCAGCTCTCGGTTTGTAGCATTATTATGTTTCACTTTGTTCCTGGGTCAGCTAGGTCCTGTCATACAATTCAATTGGCAGGTGAATTTTAAATGGGTCAGAACTGGTAGTAAGCTGTTAAAATGAAAATAAGCTGATTATCCCTGGGAACAGAAAAGAACAGAGGGGACTTTCAGAGTATCTGTGTCTTCAGGTAACCTTTGTTATGTAATGGAGCTGCCTTACACTGATATTCCCCCCTTCCCCCCCCGCCCTTTTTCCATGGAAGCAACTAAATCAAGATTTGCTAACAGTGGAATAGCTGTTTATCAAGGGATAACTTGGTAAATGCATATAATGCCTGGAAACACCATAGGACTCTCAGGCTGTGAGAATCATAACCTCTGGGTCCTGCATCCACAGGGGTTGTGCTCATTGCATTTGTAGGACAGGGGCCCCTCACAGTCCCTATAAGGCTGCTGCATAGTGAGCAAGGACCAGACACAGGTCTAAGGCCACAACACACAGAAGTGCCCAAATCCAAATTAAGGTCTAACCGTGACCTGTCCTGCACAGCAAAGACCTACTGGTTTGCTGTCAGTCTCCTGAAGACTATATTTGACTCTCCCCTAAAGCCAGATGCACTATGTACAAGGGCACAGAGTTATTTTGGAGACAGATGAGTTTATAAATAGTTGCTTAGAAGTCTTCAGGCTCATGCCAGTTGTCTGTGAAAATCAAACACAGGCTCAAGATTTAGATCAAACCCTCATAGTCCTTCTCCACAGGTCATCCAAGGCCAAGTGGACACCAGTCACTAATATTTAAAACATAACTGATGATGGCTGCTTATGGGACACTGTTCAAAATTATATCCTCTCAAGAAATCCTCACTGATCAAAATCCAAATCAGAAGACAAATCCCTCCTCCTTCCCCAAATCATGCTGTGCTTCCAAACATAGCCTGGAAGAGCTCTCCTAATGGGTTAATCTGAATTTATGTAAGCTCAGATGGAGAACAAAATCTGGCCTTCTGTGTTTCAGATGCAGTAAAACAAGAAAAGTGGAAAGCAGTAGACACCTGCTGTTGCCCTTGCAGTCACAGTCCAGTTTTCTCTGCACCAGCTTTTCTGCTTTGAGATCAGAATGGTTGACAAGTTTTTAAATAGCAGAGCAATAGAAAATCTGCAATTACTTCAGCTTCAGGCCTGTCCTTAGAGATTCAGTGTTATCTAAAAACTAATAAAAACATTCAGAACATACATAACAAAATTACAATTTGAAATATTTTTTCATAGTCAGCAATAAGAGACTACTTAAATTTGATTTATGTAAACATAAAAAAGTGGAAAATATACAGCCTGCAGTGATATTTCCATCTCCTTCCCAATCACCACCTTGAGAAGTATGTATTGTTTTCTGCTTTATTTGAATTAATTCTTAAAACTGGATATTTGTCAGGTTTTATTGGCTGTTTTCACTGGTTTCCATGCAGAAGAGGCTACCAGGGTGAAGCTTAGTTTGTAGCTTAGTCCTTTTATTATTAGTATACATTTTTTGTGATTTTCTTTTATAAACCAATAAAATATTTTATAACAATAAAAGTGAAAAAGAAACAAAAAAATAAAACTTCCCTCTAACCTGCAAAGGCACAGCAGAGTCCTAAATCAGTGACACCTGAGGTGCATCACATTTGGCTGAACCCCCTTTCTGTGGCTGCAATGCCCATGGCTTGTTTCCTTCTCTGGACCCCAAGTATCCCCAGGAAGAAATCCCAACACAAGGTGAAACAAGTATGTGAGCACACACACACCAGCCCACAACCTCTACTCTTCTAGTGCAATGTGTTGCCAACTCCAAAATAAGCTAGAAGGGGGGGGAGGAGGGGAAAAACAAAACAAAAAAAAAGGGACTCAAGCCAGTCTCTACATCCACACACACACCCCCTTTCCTTGCCAGGATTCATATGTAACCTGTCAGTTGTAAAATCTGGTTTCTGCAGGGACAAACCTCTGGAGCAGCTACATCCCAGATGTCTCCAAGCTGACCACTCTGACAACAGCCACAGCCACACTCATCAGCTCTCATGTCCCAACCCAATGCTGTATAGTGCTGGACAGAAGCACAGTAAGATGACATTCCCACACTGTAGCGTTTTGCAATCTGTGTTATAACAAGATAATAAATCAAGAGCATCATAACATCACATTCAAACAGTGACAATGCTACCTACCTTCCCCCTAGTGTACCTATAAATCACACCCCCCTTCCTGGGGTAAGGGTAAGAGACATTACCAGGAAGCTCCCTAGGCTAGTAAAAGGATCCGATTATTATCCACGATTATCCACTAGTGGTTGTTCAGGTTGGCAGTGATGAGGTAGCTGAGAGAGGCGCAAAGACAATCAAAAAGGACTTTAGAGAATTGGGGCAATTGCTTGAAGGATCAGGAGCACAGGTAGCATTTTCCTCCATCTCATCGGTAGCCAGGAAACATACGGAAAGGAACAGGAAGTCCCATCTCATTAACATGTGGCTCAGAGGCTGGTGCCAGTGGTGGAATTTGTTTTTTTTTTTTTGATCATGGGGCAGTTAACATGGCCCCAGGCCTGCTGGAGACAGATGGTGTTCACCTGTTGCAAAGGGGGAAAAGGATTCTGGCTCAGGCGTTAGCAGGCCTCGTTGAGAGGGCTTTAAACTAGATGCAAAGGGGGAAGGGGGTAAAACCAGGCTTGCTAGGAATGAGCCTAGGGGTGGCACACCTTTGTTGGAAAAGAGATCAATAGATCAACTGAAGTGCGTTTATACCAATGCATGCAGCATGGGCAATAAACAGGAGGAGCTGGAAGCCATCGTGCGCCAGGGAAACTGTGATGTGGTCACCATCATGGAAACATGGTGGGATGACTCGCACAACTGAAGCACTGCAATGGATGGCTACAAGCTCTTTAGAAGGGACAGGCAAGGAAGGAGAGGTGGAGGGGTAGCCTTGTATGTTAGAGAGTGTTTTGACTGTCTAGAACTCAATAACAGTAATGATAAGGTTGAGTGCTTATGGGTAAGGGTCGGGGGAAGGCTAATAAGGGAGGCATCCTGGTGGGAGTCTGTTATAGACCACCCAACCAGAATGAGGAGACAGATGAAGTACTCTAACAAGCAGTTGGCTGAAGTCTCACAATCTCTAGCCCTAGTTCTTGTGGGAGGCTGCAGCTTACCAGATATCTGCTGGAAATAAAATACAGCAGAGAGAAAGCAGTCTCGGAGGTTCCTGGAGTGTGTGGGAGATAACTTCCTGATGCAGCTGGTAAGTGAGTCAACCAGGGGAGGTGCCCCACTGGACCTGCTGTTTACAAACAGAGAAGGCCTGGTGGGTGATGTGGTGGGCAGAGGCTGTCTTGGACTCAGCAACCACGACATGAGAGAGTTCTCGATTCTTGGAGAAGTAAGGAAGAGGGTCAGCAAAACCGCTACCCTGAACTTCAGAAGGGCAGACTTTAGATTGTTAAGGAGTCTGGTTAACAGAGTCCCTTGGGGAGGCAGTCCTGAAGGGCAAAGGAGTCCAGGAAGGCTAGATGTTATTAAAGAAGGAGGTCTCAAAGGCACAGGTGCAGGCCACCCCTGTGTGCCCTAAGTCAAGCAGGTGGGGGAGAAGACCGGCTTGGCTGAATAGGGAGCTTTGGCTGGAACTCAAGAAAAAAAAGGAGAGTTTACTGCCTTTGGAAGAAGGGGCAGGTGACTCAGGAGGACTACAAGGATGTTGTGAGGTTATGCAGGGAAAAGATTAGGAAGGCAAAGGCCCAGCTGGAACTTAAACTGGCCGCCACCATTAAAGATAACAAAAAATGTTTTTATAAATACATCAGTGACAAAAGGAGGGCCAGGGAGAATCTCCCTCCTTTGTATGATGCGGAAGGTAACCTTGCCATAAAAGATGAGGAGAAGGCTGAGGTACTTAATGCTTTCTTTGCTTCAGTCCCACAGCATTCTCCTGGAGAAGCTGGCTTCTCACGGCTTGGACAAGTGCACTCTGCGCTGGTTTAAAAACTGGCTAGATGGCCGAGCCCAGAGAGTAGTAGTGAATGGAGTAAAATCCAGTTGGCAGCCAGTCACGAGTGGTGTTCCCCAGGGCTCAGTGTTGGGGCCGGTCCTGGTCAATATCTTCACTGATGATCTGGATGAGGCGATTGAGTGCACCCTCAGCAAGGCTGCAGATGACACCAAGTTGGGTGGAAGTGTTGATCTGCTTGAGGGCAGGAAGGCCCTAAAGAGGGACCTGGACAGGCTGGATCATTGAGCTGCAGCCAATGGTATGAGATTCAACAAGGCTAAGTCCCGAGTCCTGCACTTGGGTCACAACAACCCCATGCAATGCTACAGGCTTGGGGAAGAATGGCTGGAGAGCTGCCCAGTGGAAAAAGATCTGGGGGTGTTGGTTGACAGCCGGCTGAACATGAGCCAGCAGTGTGCCCAGGTGGCCAAGGCGGCCAACAGCAACCTGATTTGTGTCAGGAATAGTGTGGCCAGCAGGAGCTGGGAGGTGATAGTGCCCCTGTACTCAGCACTGGTGAGGCCGCAGCTTGAGTACTGTGTGCAGTTTTGGGTCCCTCACTACAAGAAAGACATTGAGGTGCTGGAGCATGTCCAGAGAAGGGCAACAAAGTTGGTGAAGGGTCTGGAGAACAAGTCTTATGAGGAGCAGCTGAGGAAACTGGGGTTGTTTAGACTGGAGAAGAGGAGGCTGAGGGGAAACCTTATCGCTCTCTACAACTACCTGAAAGGAGGTTGTAGCGAGGTGGGGGTCAGTCTCTTCTCCCAGGTAAGAAGCGATAGGGCAAGAGGAAATGGCCTCAAGCTGCGCCAGGGGAGGTTTAGGTTGGATATTACAAAAAACTTCTTCACCGAAAGGGTTATCAGGCATTGGAACAGGCTGCCCAGGGAGGTGGTGGAGTCTCCATCCCTGGAGGTATTTAAAAGAAGGGTAAATGTGGTGCTTGAGGATATGGTTTAGTGGTGGACTTGGCAGTGATAGGTTAGCGGTTGGACTCAATCTTAACGGTCTTTTCCAACCTTAACAATTCCATGATTCTATGATTCCAGAATATGTGCATATCTAATTTTATAGATTCAAAAGGTCAAAACTTTACCTGCATTTACTTTAATGATATTCATATATTAATAAAACCTTCTAGGAATCACCCACTTGCTCCAGGTCCTCCCACAGGGATGGGCAGCCAGGGCAAGCCAGCTAGGAAATTATTATGTATTCCATGTCAAGGACAACAATTCAAAGTCAAACACAGAAAAAAAAGATGCTAAATAAGGTAATGTCTTAATAGTTCTAATTTAGCTCTAAAGTAACCATTTTTATTTCAATTTATGTGCATTATACAACATTAGAATCTCCCGTTTGAAGACATACAGCCCTTTATTCAAAAGTATTAAGATGCTCTAGAAATCTTCCCACATAGATTGTAAGGTGCAAGCAAGAAATCAATCTACCTGCACAGAAAATTCAGCTGCTTCTAATCCATTTGAGAGGCCAAAGCACCAAACAGCCTGTGGAATTGGAATAATATACCATTCATCTGAAACTCAGAGAAAATATCGATCCCAAAGAGTCAGTTCTCTTTCCTCCTCCAGCTGTATGTATTGGAGAGCCAACACCTGCCACAGTTCTACGTTCTTTTGCCAGTATGAAGGAATATTGATGTTTGCCCAGGGGAATGGATTAAAAAAAAAAGAGACACACAAACAATGTTTAACTTTAATGGCATTTTCTAAAATTACCTTTTTTTTAAGACTCCCTTGGAAAATAAGTAACTAGTTCATCCCTAATTAGTTTGAAAGATTTAATGCAAAACGTGGCAGAAGGCAGCATGACAAATCAGATGTTAAGTATAAACAAAAGCAAGCAGCCAACTTTTCGGGCAATGTCTTATCCAAACAGCATTATACAGCTGCTAACAGTTGCAAAATGCTGTAAACTTTAGCATTGAGGATGGTCACCACTTTGTGTGACAGCACTGCCTATACCCTAAAAGGGAAACAATTCATTAGCAGAAAACATAATACTTGAAAAGTTTTAACCTGCTTGCTGGAAATCAATATTCTAGCATGTGTATGCTTGCACATGCACACATATCCACACACATACATAGTCGTTAGGACCTTAACGATCCATCCTCAGTTATTTGGAAAGTATGCAACTCTTCAACTGCTACAACCATCTATATAGCAGAAATATACCTTTCCAACCATCCTCAAGCTCAGGAATATTACTCATGTGGTTACATATCTCTGTTTTCCAGAAGATATTATTTACTTACGAGCCAATAAACACATACAGGGGCACTGCTTATAATGCTCAAGTGCCTGTTATTGCTTACTTATTCAAAGATTGAGTGGACAACCTCACGACCAAAGGATGTACATATGATATGTGGAGAACCTCCCAGTTACCCTGCGGCTCCCACAACTTGGAATACCCCCCCAGCCACTTTTGCAGTGTCATTCTCTGAAGAATGGAAACCTGTCCTCCGCTCAGTTTTCAAAACTCACTCAAACAGCTGTATAAAAAACAAGACAGGACTGAGCACGTAGGAATATTCAGTCTTTGTGACACCCCGTCAGAAACTTTACTGGGGTCTTATGAGCCATGCTAGTAGGCTATCCTTCTGCAGCACCGAAGGTAGTGAACAGTCTGATTTTTAACAATACAAATGAGTCAAATTGATACATTACATTTTCAAAGCTTGTTTTTTTAAAAAGGCTGCCAGAAGCCTTAGCCTACTACTAATGTCAGCAAGTAGAGCTGCCAAATAACACCAAAGAGATCAGATTTCACTGGAAATCTGGGAAAGTCAGGGAGACCTGAAGTTAGTGCTTCCTCCTCCCTTGCTTCCATCAATGGATGTACATCAATGGATGTACGCTGGTACAGCACCGATGGCAAGGATTGCCAAGCCCAGCTGTAGCTGTAGGCAGCGCTTTATGAAGACAAGTAATACCTGAAGCTGGTTTCAGACCATGTGCTCCATTTTGACCACCCTCTCATCCATTTGAAATTGCAGATGGGAATCCTGCTCCTTAGTACGAAAAATATTTCTGACAACAATATTGAACTAGGAAGCATCTGGTCTGCCTTCCCCTATCCTAATCTCATGGGAACAGTAGCTACCACTCAGTAATCTGACCTTTTGACTGGGTTGTGCTTGAATTATTCCGGTAGGCTCACCTTTCAACCCATCTCCTGCTTTCAGTTCATCTTAATTTATTGCCTGTTTCCATAATATGCTCCTTTGATGACCTGTGTATAAACTTATCGCTTGTCACTTATACAAATCAACATTTTCTTTTCCAGTATGAAATACTTTCATATTTACTTAGCATCTGCATAGTATTTTGGACTAAAAAGCTCTCACTTCAGATATCCCAGGTCTTATCCTAATGTTATGTTTCCTTCTCATTTGCCTTGTAACGTTTGCAAGAATGAATCATGAAATTAATAAATCTCAAGTTACAATATTGCTTTTGTTACTGTGCTTGGAATAAATATACCTTATCATCACAATGTGCTGAGCCACCCTAACAGCTGTCAGGACATCATAAACTCACCATGCTCAATATTACACACCCATTCTTAAGTAAGGCTGAGGTTTCTCCAAAGCATCACTTGAGATGGCATTGTCCTAGAAACACTTCCTATGAAGAGTCAATACCAATGTCAAAGCCAAACAGGTTTAATTCCACTCCTAAGAATGTTCTCCACTTTCAAGACACTCATTGGAAACATTTACTGAACTGTTCCCTCTAACTCACAGGACATTCTGAGCGAGTGTGATGGACACATTGCCAGCAATGGCTGCTGCTAGCAGAAATGAGTGATGTTTAGACTTTCATGTCCCACTAAAAACTAATATAAATTATGAGTTTGTGTACACCTACAGTGTATCACATTCACTGGTCTGTACTTCTGAATCTGTAAATTGATCGTTAATGTAGCACCAAGGCCACATTCATATCTTTACTGTAGACATGGATGGCACAGCACCTCATATCAGAGCAGTAAAAATCATTCCTCAAAGCAATCAAGCAAATAAACATGTTTCACAGAAGAGATCAGACCCCACCATGATCCAGCCTTATTGACGCATATTAGCTCAAATTTGGAGCCACTCACCTCTCTCTCCTACCCCCTTGCCACACAGCATGCATAGCACACACTTGTGCATAGGCACTGAGAGCTTTATGATACTGTACATTGCAATGACCAGCTAAGTTTAAAATACAGCCACAAGAATCTATAGCAAATAAACCACAATGAAATTCTGGGCCTGTCAGGGTGAGTGTGCAGATTGTCTCAGGCGTAGCATGAAGCACACAGGAAGCTTCTGTGTTCTACCTTCTTTCTAAGGGGTAGAAAGCTTCATTTTATTACCTACCCTTGAATAATTATAACTATTTGCTCAATGGTCCAGCACCTCAGCACATGAGTAAGACTAAAACTTTTTCCTAGTGACTCTCCACTGACTTCACTAAGTTTTATTACATCTAGATCTCAGACTGGCAGAAGTGTGAACAAACATGAGTCTCATGTTCTAAGTCCAGGCAGCCCAGAGACTCCACTTTAAGCTGGCTCTGATCCCAACAACATCAACTAAATCACTTAACCTCTCTTCGTTTCCCATCTTTCATCTGAAACATTAATACATACTTCACAGCCCTGATTAAAAAAATAAAAATCTATTATTTAAAGTTTGCACAGTGCTTTGAAGATGAAAAGACCTATGTTTTGTCACTAGGATGGCGGCTTCAGAGAAATGTGGTTTATTTTCCTCAGGAAATTTCTGCCATTGAGTTCTGTTTGAAGAATGTATTTATCTAGAGAAAAATCTACTTTATATGAATAAAAGTATTGTATTTAATAACATGGCAGGGGGGTGGGGGGGAGGGAAGGAGCCATGGCACAACAGGAAAAGATCATGGACATTAAACATTGGCAGGATCAGAAAACTGCATTGTCTCTCTAAAGCACCCTGGAGATTTAGAGGATTCCTGGAGTGTTCCTACGTGTCCATGGCAGAAGCCAGAGCAGGAAGCTATCAAAACTCTGAGGGTCCTAAGCTTCAAGAAGAGCTTGCCTTTTTCTTAGTTCCCCTCACTTGATACTTACATTAATAACATAGCAGACCTTCACTGTGAAGTCAGAACCTTACTTCCTGGTGTCAATAGAGACTTTCTGTTTGGATGAACAGTTCTTGCTCCCTAAGAGGGTTTCACTTCATCAAAGCTGCATCAGTATGTATTGCCATAATAAAGTGCATGTTGCAGAACATGACCAAAAGGAACATCTTATATACTTTCTTGAATTCTTGCTGGTCAGAGGCTTATGACAGCTGGGGCCTGAAGCAAGGCGGCTACATGGATCTAGATTTGTCTGTTGTTTCCACACACTGACCCAGTCCTACCACACAAACTGCCAAGTTTATGCTACTTTCACAAAATATGACATGTGATTTTTTTTTCTTTTTCCCTTTATTTCTTTCAAAGAGTGGGGTTGTTTTAATTTTGTTTAATTTGTTGTGGCTGCTGGCATGTGTGAGGAGAGCATCATCCCAGTCACAATAGTTTTAGAAGCTGGGTTCATTGTATTGTGATGGGTTGCTCAGGGCTGTCTCTACATTTTTTCATTTCTTTGGCAGAGCTGCAAGCAGTACAATGTCAGAAGACAAATTACAGAGACATTTACCCAGTTCTGGGGCTTGTCGTTTGCTATTCAGCCTTGACTGAACTGGCACGATGTACTGAGTTTGCTCCACTGCTTGTGGGACAATTTTCTTGGCACTACAAAGAGACTCATCATCATATTTTTGGACAAATGCACTGTGCTCAACATACCAAAGTATTTTAGGCCACCACCCTAGTCAACATAAACCAGCATAGCTTTATGGAAATCAACACTGCTGCTTACATTCACTGCTGCTAAGGATTCAGCCCTCTAACGTTGTATCACTTTGAGAACATGGCTTTTAAAAAATACAGTGTGTACAGTGTGTTTACTCCTGTACAAGCTTTAAAATAGTCATCATAAAAGCTTTCAATACAATAATAAACCAACACCATTCACACAAAAGCAGTATGTGAACTTTGTCAGCTTATAAATAATGAGCACATACAATACATATGCTGCTACCAGGTATATTTGTAAAATCACCCACAGCTCAGCAATGGCAGAAGTCACTCTGGGGCAAGTCTACCAGAGAAGCCCTCTTCATACCCAGTAACCTGACTTAATCTCACATCTCACAAGGTGTTAGTTCTCCTTCAGTAGTCTTCTTGCCCCTAATTCTCTTTCCTTTTCCCCCAAAGCATTTTTCCTCTGTCACAACAGCCATTTCAGCATCTGACTTCAACTGTTACTGTGAGAAATTCTTTTAATGCACCATTTCCTGACTGTGTAAGATACAGGCAGGTACCTATTTCACACATAACCAGCCTGGTCACCTCTCCCTGGCAGTTCTTGGGTCTCATGCTCCACACCTTGAGTTTGAGAGAGATTCACTGAAATATTAGCCAAACTGCTTGAGCTTGTTCATGGACTCACAGCTTCACAGGAAGACCTTTAAAGCAAAAAGGAACCTATTTTTTATGTTTAAATGAAATATGTGAGAAATGAGACAGTAGAAACAAAGGCTCACATTCTTCCTCCTTCCACATATCTCCTCCCATTTGACCTTTCCTGCACAATCAAAGCAGTGCTGCATCTAAGGCTGTGACAAGATACCAAGCATCAGAACAAGGATTTAACTCACTCTCAAAGTACAATAGAGCTGTGGAAAATCTCTAGGCAGATGCTGTTATTTTAGGATCCAGCTCTTTTATCCCTAAAACCATTCAGAAGCAAGGAGAACATATGTCACAGCACTTCTCTCAGAGAAGACGGGATTCCTCCTCTCCTACCGCTGTGGAGTCTCCCCTAACCCATGAAGTGCTGCTTGGGCTGATTGAGAAAGGAAAATTCCAAGCAAAATCCCTCCTCCTTTAGAACAGAAGAGGAAACAAATATAACAGAACTTTCAGTCTAGATGCCAGGGTTCCTTCCAGCACTAAAAAAATGCTTTTGAGAACTAGCCATACTCCTAGTCCAATGACAAGATACTCAGTAAAGCCCTGAATGCCCCTCACAGGAAAGGTTTGGGTGCGAAATGAAATTAAAAACATTTGTGGAGATATAATGGATCAAATCAACTGTGGCAAATGCAGTTCTGCAAATCTAAGGTGAGCTACACTCCCTTATAGTAGTCCTGTGTTCATACCCATGTCAAGAAATCCCATCAGGCGTGCAGTCCTAATGCAAGAAAACACATTTTCTCAAAGATGCAGCACTATAATTCACTTCAACGCCTTTCCTAATATGCTATAAGGTTCTGGAAATTATTCCTTGAACAGGTTAATTCATTAAGTGGTTGGAATACTTTCCATTCTTTGCTTACACAATTAGTTTATCCTGTGGTTTTGCTTTAATGATTATTTGTATAAGGTATTAAGTTGACTAGTAACAGACAATTTAAAGAAAAAATAAATTGGCTAAATCTAGTCAAGTTAAACTAGGTTTCTGCACCAAACATGGAAACATAATGCAATTCTGCTTCCTTTCACCACTTTTTTGATGGATAGTGGTATTATGTAATAGGGATATTATGGAGGAGGATAAACCTTGCATTAGCACAATACGACAGTGCATGAAGGCTTCAATAAAACGGCTGCATTGCTCACTCTGGAAGTAAAGAGGAAGACCTGATCTTAGAAGGAAAAAATCATTACAGGTTTTAAGAAGGAACAACCTAGCTGGGGATTCAAAGCAAGGATAACGGCCACTGGCTTCATCTCCCTTTACATGGAAAGGCTCAAAATTAGCCATGTCTGCATTATCTTTCAAGCTCTCTGTAATACTAATACAAAAACACAGGGATTAGCAGAGAACTTGGTTTTAATGTCAACCTCTCATTCTCTGTTCTCTTCTGTTCCACCCTCCCAACACCCCCATTTGCCCAAGTCGTTCAGTCCCTGTATGCTGTCCCAGCCCAGCATGGTAACAGCTCTTGGCAAAGATTACCCTTACTCCATGCCTGCATGACCTCCTGAACTACAAGGTCCTAACTCTTCATGACAGTTGCCTTGGGGGATGCCTCCATAAAAATTAACAGTTCTTAATCACCAACAAATCTGTTAGGTTCCTAGATCCCACGTGTATGGGCATGCGCGCACATGTATGTACATCAGAAAGAAAGAATCTAAGAACAACATTTCCTGATTTTGTTCTTTACTGAGACATAGCCACTGGAGACATTTCTGTTTGTCTGGGCAGCACTAAGACAAAACATCAAGTAATGCAAACATGCCAGCTCTTCTTAGTTTTAATCCTTTTCCCAATTCTTTTTTCTAATCTATAGCATCATTTTGCACCTAAGTGAACTCTAGCAACACCATGGAGTCCTTCTTGCACAAAACATTAAAATAAAGGCTAAATCATAGAATTTAGGAAGGAAATGCTGAAGATCAAAAGATAGAGAACTGCACTACTGACTCAGAGGCCAGAAAATGGTTCCTGAGACTTCAGCAAGCCTGAGGGGACCTCAACAGAGTAACGCTAACAAGCATGTTTTCTGAATTACCTGAAGGAAAACAAAGTTCGGAGCCACTGGGTCTTTAGCTGAACAAGTCTAAGACCCAGGATATCTCCTCATCCCATGCAGGAAGGGGAGGGTGGGGGGCACACACAGAATATCCTACTTTCTAGGAAATGACAGCTGCAAACTGTAATGGGAATTATGCTGTTTGCGGTCTCAAACGTTTCATCTTCACAACGAAGAGCTTGCTGCTACACAAACTCTTACCTATGCCAGGGATCTCCCAGTCTTTCAGAGACCATCTACATTGTCACTGCCATGAGACAGCAACCATCACTTCTGTGTCATGCACATCCACAGTGAATAACAACTACAGCAAACCAGTCTCTCCCCATCAGACTGTGTGCACATATCCCAGGTTGAAAGTCCCATTTTCTTATCAGAGTCTATTTCCCTTCAGGCTAAATCCTTCACCATCTTTTCTCTGACTCCTGCCATATGCAAATGTCAAAGGGTCATATACAAAACAGTGAGATGGAAAGGAATGAGGACGGAAGCATCTACTACCAGAGTAGCGCTGCCTGCAGACTCTCAGTCCTGGACAATAGGGGTTTTCATCCTTGCTGTCTTTCAGCATAAAGCACTATGCAAATATACAATGATAGGAGATCCCGAGATGTAGATTTTAATGACCGGCTTTCACTGGGATCCTGATTATGCTTTGCTTGCAGTGCTCGTCTTGTTTGGAATAATGTCACACCATTTTCCTGATAAAGAAAAGGAAGACTGCTGATCATCTGGATTCACTGAATCTCAGAAAATACAGATTTTTCTCTTCCAATTCAAAGATGCAGCAGTGACAAACTTTCTAGCAGCTATTCAGGGACTTAAAAGAGCAGTTAAACTTCCACGCTTAACTATATCCTTTTCCTAAAAAGATTTTGTAGGCCCCCGTACCATTTGTGTATTTGGAATGGATTTCCACACTTTTGAACTGAAACAGATGGATATTAAGTGACAAAAATTTTCATTTAGCAATCATAGATTCCAGAGTTTTGAGGACTAATTCAAAAAGTACCAAAGAAGCCATGACAAGGCCAACACTCTTGCTGTTTGTGCTGGGCCATGTCAGGAGCTCGCTCCCAAAAGTCGGCCATCCTCCATGAGACTGAACTTCCCAATTTCAAAACTCAGGATTGTTTTTCCTCCTGGACTTCCCCCCTTCCTCTTTGCTCCAAACACATACATGTTTACACAGCAGACATAAGCAAATGGGAGATTGTCATGCCTTCTAGAGGTTTGAAAGGACAGAAATAAAGAAAAATAATATTTGTAACTGCTCAGACACTGTGGTCTCACAGGCTGAGGCACAGGCTCTTTTCATTGCATTTTATGCCATAACATTTCTCTACCTAGCTGGACAGGCTGAATTAGCACAGAGATGCCATGTCTGCTCATCAGATGAGCAACAGCCTGTTTAGTCAGCGTAATTTTACCTTGTTTCACTGTGATCCTAAAAGGCCCTCATCCTTTCTACATAATCTCCATGAACACCACTTCTGGAGACCCAATTGCCTTCTAGTTTCCTATTTCAGTGCCTTTTCTGCCAACCTTCACACTTGGGACGGGCAGGCTTTACACCAGCAATATGCCCTCACTGTTGCCCCCTTTCTTCAGGGCCAGCACCAGGGCAAGAGTTTCCCATGAGTGCTGGCTACCATCACCCTAGAAGGGATCATCCTCCTCTTTGAAATAAAGCTTAATGAGGAAACAGCTTCAGTAAAGGCTGATTGGGGCTACATAAAAGGCCTTTGAAAAACATTCAAAGATCCTTGTGAAAATTACATATCTCCAGCTAACAGATACAGCAGCTGTCTTAATGCACTTAAATTCACCGTGGGTAGTTAGGGCTCCTTCACTGACACTTAAGCCAATGTTTTATTTCACATTTGTTGCAGAGTACGTATGCACACACTAGGAATCATCCCACAGCACTGACACACAGATGTGCAATACCAGTGACACACTTGTGTCCTTGGATCCTCAAAGTCTCCAAAGGAAGAGACAAACACCGCCAGGCTCTAGTACTTGCTTCCTTATGGAGTAATACAGAAACCTGTAGATCCCCAGACTCTCATGGGAATCCCAGGCGTGAAAAATCAGCAGCACTCCCAAGTGGAGGGACATGGAGGTGACTGCCTCTCACAGCTGCCCAGGATGACTTTACCCCCCAGGCCACTGGCTTTGAATAATGTGACTGGGTCTTTGAAAGAGTCTCCACAAGTTTAAGAGCAAGTCAGACTGAGAGCAGCTGTAGAGAAGAACAGAAAAAGGTCTATTTCTCAGGAAGATCAGCCTCTTGTACAGGAAGGACAGGGTGTCCAGTGTGCCAGAGACATGTTCTTTGCCAAAATGCCAAAAAGAAGCCATAGAAAGTTGTAAATCAGTCTGCCAGTTTCACAAGCATAAAGTGACTCCAAAGCTAACACTAGATTACAAAGAATTACTTTTCTGTTTGTGTTAAGCAACCCTCTCCAACAACACTGAAAAAAGCTCACTATTTAAGCAGCAAGTGTTGGGACCACCTGACAGTTATCAGCAGAGACAACAACAGTTAAAATAAAAACCAAGTATAATTAAGATGAGGCAAGCACTTTGGTTACAAGTTCTGCATTCTCCCGCCACCCCAGAAATAGTATGTTTTCTACACAGATAAACAAGTATTCTGGTTATGGCATGCATTAAGGAACTGGGCGGGTAATCAGACCATGGAAATCATAAAGCAAGTTAAAAGCAAAAAGTTTTCAACATCCTGACACAAGAGGAAATATACAGAAGTCTAATTAGCACTGACCACTGCACGTTAGGCTTGCTATTTCCCAAGGGGCTTGACATTTTGGATGCTGTGAGAACACTGAGAATTATCAGCTCTTGCAGAAAGAACTGTTGTTAAAATCTAAAACCCACTTTGAAATAAAGGCTATTTGCACAGCATTAAAATAATATCTGGAACTGTCAATCTGGGCTCAGTGGGAGCAGAACTACTTGGCACGTGAACCTGCCAAGTGATGTACTGTGGAGATTTTTGAAAAATGTTGCCTCGCATCCTTCCACCCATAGCTGAAACCACCGACACAAGCAGAATTGCATCTACTCCAGGGCAGCCACTACTATCTGACCTGTGTCTCTCCACCTGCCTTCAGAAAGTTACCTTTGCAATACATTTGGCCACTCCTGACCAATAAAAAAATTCCTACAAACCCCAAGCACAACTTACTTTTTCAAGTTGTTCTCCATTAATGTCTCCTACAGGGAGACATCTACCTCTACAGGATAAACAAACCACCCTGCAAGCTGCAGCACAGCCACAGCTAGTCTACAGGCAGGCAAGGCACACAAAACTGCTTCTTCCAATTTTGAAGAGGAAATTTCCAAAGGATTTCCTCTGGATGGCAGCTGAAACTGCCATTATCCTGTAGGCAATATCAAACCTCCTGGTTCCTTGGGAGGGTTTTCTCTAGAGCAAATGCACTAGATCATGTTGTATTTCATCCCAATGATGTACAGCATCCTTCTCTCTGCCCTGCCTGATGCTGCCATCACCTCTGATCCACACTGAATGTGGGCATCAACGCCTTCACACAAGTCTGGCTGACCATGTCATCCTTTCACTGCGTTTTTGCACCAAACAAAAGTTTCCTCTCCTTCTTTTAATGCTTGGCTATCAGACTGCTTACCGGAGTCTCCTCATCTCTCTTGTCTACTCCAATCTGCCAACAAGTCTAAGGATCTTCAATACCATTTTCTGTGTTTCCTCATTCCCAGAAAGCCTCCATTGAATGGCTGCCCACTATAGAACTTCCATTCAGATCTCTCAGAAAGCCCCACAGCACTGAAGAGAAACCTTGTTTGGGAGTTTGGCCACTTCAAACAGGAGTTGTCATCATGATCAGCAAACTACTGACACTGAAGCCAAACTTGGCAACAGAAATTTCCTTGAGGCACTCATGACAAGAAGTCATATCACCTTCTGAAATAAATATGGTATCAGTCATGACAAATGCTCTGTGACTGGTCTTTATTTTCATGTAACTAAGAAGGGGGATTGATCTGCTTAAGGTCAGTTCCCATCACATCAGTTTATATTTGTGTCATTTTTATTTTCTTATTCATTATTTCATTTGTTTTGCATTCCTAGAATCCAAGATCTTCACAATAAAGACCTCAATGTCTTTTTTTTTTTTTGCTACAGAAACAAAAAACAGCACCCAATTCTGCTGATGCGAGCACAAAGTCAGAGGCACATCCATTCAGGATAATTTTTCAATGCCACACAGCTCTCCACTGTCACAGGGGGTCTGGATGCAGTCATTACTCCTGTTGATCTTTAGGATCCAGAGATCAAGAACCAGCTTTATCATTCCACTCTTTGATGAGCTGAGGTATCGTGGCCCCTGGAAGTAATGATGACCATATGTGTTTGCCTAAAGTTATTAGAGTTACACTGTGTGAACCAGAGATTACTGGAAAGGTTCACTGACTTCAGAGCCTGTGTCAACATACAGCAGGTGAGAATTTGACTCATTCTTTGCCTAATGGAAAGACAAAAGCACGGAGCTTCTGCTCCTGAGCCCATGAGAGAGAGATTTGTGCACCTTGGCCGAATGAGCTGAATTTGTGCTTAAAAATAACCAACTCTCCCTCCCCGCCCCTAACCAGTATTTGTCACTTTTATAATGGAAAAAAGGGACAAGTTAAACACATATACTTCTGTCCAGACAGCACCAGAGACAGATGTAGAACCACATGCATTTAATTAACTCAATATGTAAGTTGCAGGCAAACATTGTACAAAATTCAGACCTGGGACAAATAGAGACCAAAAATAGGTGAACAAAATCTGCATGGAAGTGATACTCCTTTGAAACTAATTTAAATGTTTTCTGAAAGCAATATATGTCAGTACAAATCCACCCTGCATGTTAGCAATCAGAGAGAGTCCTCTCAAACTTTGAGAGGTGAAGGGCGGTGTTTGTTTATACTGCAGCATCCCAGAGATTTCCAGATTTCTCACAGAGCACTGAAATCACCAGGAACTATCACCATGCAGTCCCTCCACCTTAATCATGCATTACTTAAAAGGGAGAGAAGAAACAAGCTTGCCATAAGCAACAGCAAGTATTTAAAGACAGGCCCATTTGGATGTGCAAAAGTACTTTAAATGGCTGGTTAGAAAGCTCAGTGATTTTTAGCCCATCTGACTGCCAGCAAGTCTTCATACATTAAGACATTTTTAAACCAAAGGAAGCTCTTCTCTCAGTTTCATCAATATTATAAAAGTCTTAAGAATGGTTTCAGCTGGAAAGGACCTTTAAAGGTCATCTAGTACAGCAGTCCCTCATGCAGGAAAAGGGTGTGCTGCCCGCGTGGGTCTCACCTGCCTCCAGAAGAGCCTGCATGGCCTTCCCAGCTTCCCAGCTCTGGGATAGGCTCTGTCACTGAAAGCTTTCAGGGTGATATTGGAGCTCCTGACCCCAGCCCCTTCCGCAGCTGCTAGCCCTCCAGTTTGATCCCAAATGAGTCTTTTTGGTACAAAAAAATTTTGTGTGTGGTTCCAATTGAACTCTCCCCCCACCCCTCTATCTTTAAGATCAAATCAAGTTTACCTGCTACAAAGAAGTCTAGCAGAATCAAATCTATTTCAGCTTTTAAGTCACTTGGACCCAAACTAAACTGCATGGTGCATTCATCAAAGGGTTAAAACACGTGTCTAGTCTTGTGGGTGTAAACTTACAGTGCTGTAATTCTGATGATTTTTGGAATGCAGTTTTTGTAATTTATAAAAACAACTTAAGCCAAAAGTTATTGATTTACAGCTTTTTTTTATTACTCACACTGTAATGAAAATATAAAAGCACCTTTTTTTTACCATCTCAGCATATTGATGCCTTATAATGATCCAGTACATTACATTAAGACCAAGAGAATTGAAAGGCAATAACACACTTGTGTCAAAAGCTAATATAGACATCTGCACATACTAAGTGCTGTTTTATTTAAGTGGTCTTCACAAGAACAGCCAAATCTTCTTTACACACAGTACAACCTTTGTTTACATGCCTGCTCAGAGCAGCATGATTAACTTGACCAGGCCTGGTAACAGAGTAGCCCTCTTTAGACAGAAGAGTGAGATACAATATAATTACTCTCTCAGGAGAAGGCTAAAGGCAAGCCTCGGAGCTGACTTTCTCAGACACTCACGTACAATTGTGTCTCAGCATTTAATTAGTCTGATCTGACCTGAAAACGTTTGCTATCAAATCAGCTCTGTGAAGGAATGCACAGTGCAAAGACAAAGTGGGACTGACTCAAAACAAATCCAACCTACCACTGTAAAACAGAATTAAAAATAAAAGATATAATCAGTGTTTCAATGGCTTTTAAAATCACTACGCGTTGTCAAATATTCATCTCTGACAAGGATCTGCAGCACTGAGCAGAAGATACGGAATTACCTCTGGGTCCCACCAACTGTAGAAGAGCTCATTAGAATTGCATCCGAGAAACAATTTTCTCATGCTGCAAGTCGAGTTTTATTTAAACAAACTAAAAGCCAGACAACTAAAACTACAGGAAACCAGGCACCACATGCATCTCAGAATCTCTAAGGCCCTGTACTGGAGAGCAATCACTCAGCCCTGAATGCCTGGGCTGGACTCTCCATGAGAATACAAAGAGCTTTCCACTTCCCCCACTAATCCTTAATTCCTCAATCAGATAATGCTGTTGGAAGCTTAAATGATTGGCATTGGAAGCCAAATGCAAGTTGTTAAACACAAAGAAAACAAAGGTTTATAATACTTTGGTTTCTGTCTTAGTTCATACTTTGCTTGCACAGCGTTGCAGTTTAACCCCAGCCAGCAACTTAAACCCAGAGAGCCACTCCCTCCCTCCCCCCGGTGGGATGGGGGAGAGAATCGGAAGAGAAAAAGGGAGAAAACTTGTAGGTTGAGATAAAAACAGTTTAACAGGTAAAGCATACACCATGCACACAAGCAAAGCAAAACAAGGTGTTCATTCACTACCTCCCATGGGCAGGCAGGTGTTCAGCCATCTCCAGGAAAGCAGGGCTCCATCACGCGTAATGGTTACTTGGGAAGACAAACGCCATCACTCTGAATGTCCCCCCTTCCTTCTTCTTCCCCAGCTTTATATGCTGGGCTTGATGTCATATGGTGTGGGATATCCCTTGGGTCAGTTGGGATCATCTGTATTGGATGTGTCCCCTCCCAGCTTCTTGTGCACCCCCAGCCCACTTACTGGTGGGGTGGGGTGAGAAGCAGAAAAGGCCTTGACTCTGTGTAAGCCCTGCTGAGCAGTAACTAAACATCCTTGTATTATCAACTCTGTTTCCAGCACAAATCCAAAAAACAGCCCTATACTAGCTACTATAAAAGAAATTAACTCTATCCCAGCGAAAACCAGCACACACAGCTATCCAGCAGATATGAGTACCTTGTACTCAGAGTCCAATACTGGATGGCATGAACCTATAGTGCCACATTTCACCCAGGATGTATTATTTCTTGAAGTTCTCCAGCTCCTCAGATTTTCCTCTATCTGCTGACCGTAGTCACCTCCTAAGATGTGGCCCTTCGAGTACTCATCCTCAATGCT
Organism: Phalacrocorax carbo; assembly: GCF_963921805.1. NCBI lineage: Eukaryota > Metazoa > Chordata > Aves > Suliformes > Phalacrocoracidae > Phalacrocorax > Phalacrocorax carbo. The sequence continues at coordinate 45,960,000 of NC_087518.1, read as the reverse complement.
CAACAACCCTGGTCTTGTTCTGTCAATCCCTAGGTTTACTCCTCGCCATAGGAGCTTTGTGCAGTTTATTTTGGAGGTAATTAGGCAGCTATATTACAGTCCTTCTCACACAGCCTGAGTGTTAGACTCAGTGCTGACCAGTGAGCGAATAGGGTAGGAAATGGAGCAAAGGAGGAGCATGTGTGGGGATAAAGGAACCACAAAGCTTCCTACAGTAAAGAATCAGCTTGCTTCTTGATTGCTCCTTGCAGATGTTTGGGTTTTCACCACAGAATCTGTACGTCTAAAACAAAACTCTGATCTTTACTCTAAACTCCCCACAGCCTCATTTCTCAGTCAGTCAGCAACTACCCTCACATTATACTACTTGCCTGTAGCCCGTGCCTCATTTTTCAGCTGATGCCTTTTTATATTTTTTCCCCACTCCAAACAGCACCTCACAGTCCCTGGGCCTCTCTCTGCTTACAGGTACAGGTCTTGTCCAGAATGTCATCAGTCCCAGTAACTGCAGGATCCTTTTCTCTGTCCTTGAATAGATGCATGGCTATCTACCTCCAGCCAAGGACTAGTACAAACAGTAAGAAAAACTGACCAGCACTTTGGTACATCAACCCTCTCTATGCATCCCTCCACCAATGAACTCATGCTTCCCTCATACTGCAGCAAGGGACAAACTTTCATCTTTTCTCCAACCTATTTTCAAAGCAGTCCCGTCGTCGTACCCAGTCACTAATGTCCTCATGCTTCCCCATGTGATGACTTCAGAAACGGTCTTTTTGTTCCACAGTAACATAACAGCAAATACAACACAGTCCCAAACACACTAGAACTCAAATGACAAATTATGTTACTATAGTCAAGCCAGTCCTTATGCCTCTCATCCAACTTGCTGGCCCATTTCTAATACTACTCCAAAAATTGCAAGTAATATCTTTTTAACTAACTAAAATAAATACGGTCATCAGCCCTACTATCTCTGTATTCTCCCTAAGTTTAAAGAACTTCCAGAAGCAACAGAAAAAGCCAGGACTGACTGATGTCTAGGTGACCTCTAAAAGGGCCTTTCCACCCCAAACCATTGTATGATTCTGTAAGTCCCATACAGCTGGGCATGAAACCCCAGGTAAGTTTCACCCTGCTTTTACTTTTGCAACCTCATTTTGGTAGGACAGTCCCCAGAGATACCTATTCATATGCAACGTGAGGTCTCCATTTCCTTCCCCATGCCAAAAATAATGCATTACCATCTGTTCACAGCTAACAGACATGCAGTGCTTCCACAATGATCCTGTGTAAGAGCTGGAAAACTCACACTGATCTCTGCCCAACACACACACACAGAGACAAAACCAATGAAAACATGCCATCCCCTCAGCCATGCACGTCCATCCTCCCTCTCGTGTCACCAGCAGAAAGATGAGAATTAGTAAGAATGCTGCTTCCCAAGAGCTTTGCTGAACAGGAATACATCTGTCTCATTCTGTTTTATTATTTATAACACCCCAAATCTCTCTCCTAACCAGCCAGTGCAAAGACAGCAACGAGAAGTGAATGTGAATGGAAAGGTTCATACACATACAAAAAATAATGCCAAAATAACACAAGAAATTTCTTAGAAGTGAGAACTGAGAACTTCAAAATGAAGTCAACCAAAAAGCAACCTGTCAGGGCAGTAACAAAAGGAAGTAGGTGCCTCCTGCATGGGAATTGCTCCATCTGCAAATTCTGCTGAAGAACAGACGTCTATAAAAAGAAAAACATCCAGCAATAAAGGCAACTCCCCACTAGTCAAATGAAGGAAATACATCCTTCCAAAGACAATATAATCAAATAAGGGGAGAAAGCTTCGGGGACAGAACAAAAGAGGCATCCTAAAACACTTGTTAGAGTCCACTTTGTGATTTTATGTGCATAACAGCTACCAGAACTGCAGAGTCAATATTACTGCATGGTCATTATTAGCTCAAAACGTTTTTGAAGTTACGTGGCTCAGAGGGGAAAAAAGATGATCAAGGACACACATAATTGTGCTGCCGGCAACAAAATGCTGAAATAGAAGTAATTTATAATGAGAATTTCTCTTGGCATACTCACCATTGCCACATGTAAAAATGGAAATAAAAAGAATTCTGCCTAGAGTTTGTATTACCTATTGATTTTAAGGCCAATACCAACTAATAGCAATTATTTTTAATTGACTTGTGCAGAACCATATTCTCCAGCATAGGCCTAAACCTATATTAATATATGACAAAAAATAGCTTCTTTTCTGTGATCTAAAAGCATACTACAATTCCCATACACAATCATAGGACTATCCAGTAAAATTTCTGGTTCAGAGTACTGATTATCTATACCACCCTCCCAATTAAAAAAAGATGGAGCTAAAATGATTTGATATTATCCCACAAACAGGAGGATGCTTATAATACTTGTAAGGCTGCCATCTGGCCTCTGCAGTTCTCCACTACAGACAGCCTGAAAGTTCAAGGAGTTATCTGACATTCACTTGTGGAAAAAAAAGTATAAAAAGAGATATAGTGGTTTCAGTTGCCAACCTTACAGGCATTTCTTACCACTCACACACTGGCTGACCAAGCAGGCACTCTGGTCTGTTTTCAGTGATTAAGTTGGCGCTCCTATGCCAGACTGAACTTCCAGGCACACCCTCAAAATGGAAGCGAAAGAGCATCACCTCTTCAGCTCTCACTGGTACCTCTGGGCCACAGGGAAGACAGGTTGGCAGAAGAGGCAGACAAGGCAAGGGCTCTTGAAGAATGACTGTGATTTTCTGCATTGCTGCTCATTACACTTACCTCAATGTAATGACTCTTACACAGGGATCTGAGTTACTTTGGATACTGGGATTTGAAGATTTTCTTTATTGTTTCCTATCCTGGAGGATCACTAGGGAACACCAACCAGTTGACGGACAAGAGATACATGACAGCGCCTGCTCTGTTTTTAAACCACCTAACAGAGAATTCTTAAGATCGGCTAGCTCCCAGGGAAAACAAACTGTGTGTTTCTCAACTGCCATTACGCCTAAATGAAACAAGGCTGTTTTGCAGATTAAACTGATAAATTCATATCCCTGATGATGCAAGTCAAATAATTTCTGTTTACTTCAGCCCTCTCAAGGTTTTACCTTAATATATTCACACCTCCATTTTATCTTAACAAGTATGTCTTCAATTAGGAAGCTCACATCTTTATGGGAAGGCAATCGAGGGAAGATTTCCACTTAATCCTGCATATATTGAGGCAGAAATTAGTTCTTTTGCTCCATTAAAATGAAGCCTCAAAATACTAAAATTGGTTTTTCTTAATTATTCCTGCTGTTGCAAAACTACAAGCGCATATGTCACTGGAATAGAAAAATTAGTCTCATAGGTAGTAAGTTTCATTGAGTTCTCGGAACCATATCATCCGTCCACCAGACTTTTTAATTTGCCACATGAATGGTTCAGTGTAACACCAGCTCTTGGAGTATTTGGGTAGGACAGAGTTCATGCTGAGTCCTTTCCTGAGCCAAACAAAAGTATTCCTCAATGTGTACACAGATTAGAGAATATTTTTTTTTCCCCACAGCAGTATTTAGATCACTTTTTATCACTTTTGGAGCAGATGGCTAATTTATATATGGTTATTTTCATGCAAACTTTACCCGCATCTTGTTTGACCACACTGAAAGCAAAAGAAAAATCTGCAGAGTTGGCGTTCCATAGCGGGGGGGTGGGGATGGGACAGGGGCGGAATTCTTCCACATTGGTAACTGAGACCAGTTACTGAGGAGTTCGCATCACAGCCTCGTAAAAATGACACTCCACTTGAATGGAGACTACTCAGGGCTGAGGGACAAATCTTGTACTTAGTGAACTCAAAAAGTAACCTATTAAGGAGTTAAACTCAAAATGAAGTGAGAATTAATTCCAGAACCCCACAGATTTTGACTGACATGAGCCCTTGCAAAAGTCTTCAGCATTTTCCTTTTCACCTGCTTGTATGAATCAGTATCGCATAATCAGGACAAGTTCCTGCATAGCACTCCATGTGTGTCTCAGGGCCAGAAGAGGTCCTGAGGTGAGACAGTACAGCAGGCCATGGTACAAGAGGACAATAATTAGTGGCAGTTCTGACAAGCTGTGATACCTCTGGAAGCAATAAATCCTAGGACTTACATATGTTTCTCGTATTATTAAGAAAAGCCAAGCATTCTCAGACTCAAGCAACTTCTGAAAACCATATCTGGTTTCAATGGCCATTGCTTAGCTTTACTTTCTTACCAACCCATTCCTCCCAAAATTTAACCTAAAATATATTCCTCCTAAAATATAACTGAACACCAAGTTTGGGGAAGGAGAAGTACATAGTCAACGTGCCTTCCATCTTCAGTAAAGTCAGTCCACTCGAAATACCCAAAGTATTCAAACAGTACCTGGTATTCAAAAACCCCACCTCCCCCATCACCACCATCTTCAGTTTCACCAAAGGTTCTCACTCTTTCACTGCCTTAACACATTTTAAAAGTTTAAATGAATATAGTACCAATATCTCAGTATAAAGGGGGGTGGGGGAGGAAGGAAGCCACTCGACTAGACGTTCGTAATCTTGATTTTGTAGTATTTTAATTATGTTCAGTGAGGAAATTATTTAAACTTATCAATTTAAGCCACATTTAACTCAAATTAAGGATGCACACACAAAATTCTATACAATTGCCTAAAAGAATTTAACTGAAATTGATGCAACTTCTGCCTATGCATAAGCCCAGGTTAGGTAGAATATGCGTCTATTTTTCGTGAAATTTTTATCTGGAAATGGATTAATTTAGTAGTATTAATCCTAAATAGTGAGAGAATTGTAACTGGCTTTGTGGAGAAAAGAAAAAGGCAATTAATTTCAACTTACATTGAACAAGATACATCAGGGTATAATATTGACAAAGCAGATGATACTATTCCCCTATGCAGAATGCCAACTGGCACCCAGTTTCAAAATGCTAGTTTAAAAAACAAACCAAAATAAGACTAAAGAAATCAACCATTTGAAAGACTACATTGCACATAACTAGATCACAAACAAATTACTTTCCTCTGCAGGAATATGAGAGGAGAAACAACTCTACTGTAGTTAAGGGAAGCAACCACATACTTTTTCAAAACATGTGTATAAACATGGAAGTATCTACATGTGTATGTACTTCCCCTTCATTGCCAAGACCTATATGACCTCAGGGACAGAGCACAAGAGTCAGAAATCTGGACAATTCACTAATCCTATGTCCAAAAGACACAAGAGCACAATACTTGGTGGTGCTATACTTTTTTGGTATTCTATATTATTCTTTGATAACAGAACTCTGCATTATTAACGATTTGAAGGGTATCATCTTTCACTACCCTTACAGCTAACAGGTGAAGGAAACTCATAAAGGGAGGACAGGGTCACCTTTAAAACAACCCACACAGTTTGCAACTGTCACAGACACAGCCCAACATACCTGTCACTGAAGAGCCTTGGGGAATAAGGCTGTCTAGAGACGCTCCTACTGGGGAGCTGGAGCCAACCACCATGTGTACAGATCCTCTGGGTTCTGCCCAGCCACACCTTGCCAAAGCTGCAACATTAAGGGCGCCTTAAACTGCTGCCTTCATGTGGATAGGGACGATCCAGGCCTCCATCTTTATCCACACAAAGATTTTAAACATCCCCTGGATGGAGCAGCAGTAGAAGCAGCAGTCGTTGGATTACGCTCACCACCTGATTGCTGCCACTACCAAAGGTCTACACAGCAAGACCCTTTTATATCCACTTTCCACTCCCAATACTGCCTACAAAACACAGGCTTGCAAGAACAATGACCTGCCTAAATAAATACGGTGCTGAGATTTCTCTGCTCAGCAGGAACCACGTATGATCAAGGAGGACACACGGTTCCTCTCCCAACAGCCAGACCCCTACATACATCAGTGTTGGCTTTGGTCATACTGGCCTCCAGCACAACTCAGACTTCTCTATTATAATGCAAGATCAGCATCTTATGAGATCAGTCCTCGCATTAGCTGAGTTTCTCTCATAACTCTGCTTGCAGGCTCCTCCTGAAGCAACTATATTATACATTTCTTTAGAAAACACACAGTAGTTTAGAAACTACTGTTCTAAAAGAGCATTAAGTTTATAAAAATCACACATTCAAAGCAAACTGTCAGGCAAGAGTTCCTGAACAACCTTAATTGAGGTCCCTTGTGTATTCACATTATAATACAGACTTACATATTCCTGGGCTATTTTCTTTCCCTAGCAGCTGTACCTCATTTACAGAGCAGGGAGTTACTGAAAATTTCTCTTCGCCATTTGAATAACCAGGTATAGAAATAAATCTTCAGTAAACATTAGCCAGCCTCTCCACTGAATGCAAAGCTGGCAATTCCCTTGTGACATTTAATAGTGCTCTCCCAACAGCCTCTAACTCAAAATATATATGTAATACATAAATAACAAAATGCTTGAAAAACATATCAGCTCCACACAGAAAAGGTCAGACTAAAAGGTCACAGTTTGGCAAATATTGAAGTACAGGAAAGCTTGTCATATATATTGGAAGTGTCAGATAAATCCTTGCTATGAAACTACTACCAACTATGTGTAATTTTAAAAAATTATGACCTGTGAGACTTGAGCTATTAATCATTCAAGGCAAAGACAGTTTCAACTTTTGCTGCAGATGGGCACCCATTGCCTGGCTGAGACAGCTATGCCCCCCTGCCCACTGGAGATGCTAAGGGACTCTCACTCTTCCCTCAAACCTGAGGGGCTCTCAGTGTCACACAACAGCAAAATCCCAAAATGCACCAAACCACATGTTGTTTCCAGGCAATAATATCAGCAGTTCCCACAATCACTTGGGATTTGTTCTTCTTTTACCACCTGGGTTGCAAAAAAATTTCTTTCTGATTTTTTTTTCTGAAGTCAGCAGTATGGTAATCCTTGGAGAATTACCGAGCTGCGCATTAGGCAAGTAGTTAAAAAACCCTAGTGTTTGGCAAACAATATTCTTGCTATAGGTCTTTTAAAAAAAGAAAGAAAAAACCCCCACGAACACAACCCCCCCCCAACCAAAAAACACCCCACCCAAAACCAAATAAAATCAAACAAAACCCAAACCACTACAAAACAGAGAGCAAATTTCTGTAATAAATTTTGAAGCAAAGCTATACTGCTTTGAAAATATGATCGCATTACTGTGTGTAAATTTGCAACTATTTCATGCATTCTACTTTAAGATGAGCTGTAAAAGGAAGAAAATTTATTATTGCACCCTTTTCTCCCCTCTTCTTGGTTTTATGAGCCACAAAGGAAGTTCTCACACAAAAAACACTTTTCTCTGCTTTTCTTTTTAAAAAGAAACATTCAGGTCTTGTCTCCCTCTGAATATGTCAGAACTAGCAAGTTTATGTTATCACGGGTAGCGAATAAAATCTGATTAACTAAAATGGAGGGGATTTCTTTTTAATAGTATTTAAACCTATTAGACAGCAACAGAAAACTTCTGTTTCATTAAAAACACTTGAGAGAAAAAGCTTGTTGCTAAGTATCCAGTGACGTTGCTCCACCAGTAATGCACTGAAAGCTCTTAATCCACAACCCATAGATCACACAAAGAAACCTTCCCATGAAGAAAAGATGAACCAGCAACAGTCCTACTGGTTCAGGTGACGTGGCAGGGAAAGCCACACACAGTCAGACAGTGAAAATAAAACACATTAAATATTCAAAAGGTTGGTGATTTCCCCCCCCCCCCCCCCCCCCCCAAAAAAAAAAAATCACAAGCAGAGCTAAACTGATTTCTACTCTATAATGTGTTTTCCTTTACAAAATGTGTTCCAACTTTATCTGTTTTCAACAGAAGTGCTAACAGGCTGTGTAGAGTAGAAGCACACATATAACTTAGATATAATTTAGCAGCTAAATTATCTTTGTGGTAAAGGTCTGTTACTGAATCACTTCACTAGAAAATTAATAATAATGAAATAGTTATTAGCATCCCTTGGACATATGTGCCATCCTCAGCATGTTTTTGATAATAAAGTGGTCCTTAGCCCTGTGCCAGCTAAGTCAGTAAACACATAGCACTTTGCTTGAAAACTACTTAGAAACCAAAGCTGAACTGATATCTTTGCTTCACACTTAAAGGCTAGAACATTTTCATCTCATGTTCGTTTCATAGTCAATAAAAATGCAGACTACGTTTTTAAAGAAAAACCCCAACCTACACAGAGGAGAGGAAAACCAAAAAGCAAATTGATAACAATAAATACAGGGCAAGAACTCTTGGAAAGCAGCGTTCAAACAAGGTGATACAAGAAAAAAAAAATCTCCAGGCAGCAAAATTAAAAACGAAAGACTTTTTAAAATATGCTAAAAGCAACAGTAATCATGTAGGAAGTGCTCAACAATAGTTTCCATTCCACAACAGAAGATAACAAAATACTTCTATTTTAACAAGTAACACAAGGCTGTTAAACAGCAGTTATTAAATTCAGACTTTTTAAGGCAAGTAAGCTGCACTCAAGAGTTTAGAAGAGCTGGCTATGGGGAGGCAACAAAAAATACTGTTTATTTTCATTAAACCTTAGAATACTCATGTCATTCCAGGAGACTCAAAGAAAGCTAATGTTATGTCAGAATTTAAATACAATGAATGAGTGTTTATCGACCTGTCACCTAATATCAGTTCTAGCTAATCTAAGGAAGTGAATTACCTTCATCTTTAATTTTAAGACAATCAACAGAAGTTTATAAAAACGCAATCCTGTCAAATTAACCAGTTGTTTTCCTTGGCAGGCTTACAGAAATACCAGGTTTTTCAGCTTATCAAAGTAGATGTGACGAGCAATTCAATTACTGACTGGGAGCACCTACCTGGCAAATAAAAATGGGGTATTAGAAGGTTCATTTAGCCTAGCAGGCAAGTCTACCGTGCTCCAGTGACTTTAGGTTGAAGGTAAGTTCAGACTGGAAGTGTAACAACATTTCTAGGAGCTAATAAATCTCAAAACAGTGTTGCAGAGTCCACTGCTGGTTCTGCAGCAATAAGCTGTTAAATGAAATTCTAATTTTTGAAGGGATGAAAGGAAGAAGAAAAGGGGAATTACCTGTCCATGAAGCAAAGCGCAAATCCTGGACAATCACACAGATGACAGCTCTGCTCTCACTTGTGCACAAACTCATTACAAAATATAAGAATAAATGTTCAAGGAAGATTTATACATGTGCTTCCTCCGTAGGCTGCTCATGCCCTGACACAAGAAAACGGAAGGACGTGCGCCTCAATGAGAAACAGTTGCTAACGCACCACTACTGCTGCCAGACTACCAGTATTAACCTTCTAGAACAATTATTAAAGCAATAAAGTAAAAATGAATAGTTATCTGGCTACTGCAAATTGTTATTATGAAAGATGAGTACTGAAGTTATTACAAATTTCACGTGCTTCATAAAGCATTAAATACCGAGATGTGACAAGGTAGTCACCAAAGTAGTCAGGAAATGATCACTGGAAAATAAACTAACCAACTGTTCAGCCCAGGCCCTGATTACACAAAGCAGTGACCGGCTAGCCTCATCAAGCAAAAGTCTATTGCATCAAAATGCCCAGGAAACATGAGCTGGAAATAAAGAGATGAAAATGCACCTCCATGGGCATTGCACACAACAGTTACAACTGCAGTACTTTCCATCAAACATTATCAAGTAGAGCAGTACTGCTTGATAATGTAACGCTGTGATGTTTAGAAAGGCAGAAGTGACAGGGCTGGAGTTATGCTAGGCTGGGCAGAAGACAGAAAGACCCCGCAGCAGACCATAAACCATAAAACCAACTGAGTGAATCAGGCTCAAAAAGCATTGCATCCTGAGTGAAATGAAATCTCTTAAGATACTTGCAGGCTAATGCAAAGAGCAACACAGCAAGAGTGACACACTAAGAGGGGGCTGAGACCATTTTGGGAAAACAAACGAAAGCAGCTGTTAATAAAAATGTATAAGTGTTAACATCTGACAGTAGTTCAAGAGATGATGCAGTTAGCTTCATTACACTTTGCGGATTACCCTGAAAGAATACAAGTTTCCAAAGAACTGGCCCAGTTTTGCTTCCACTGAGTATTTGCCACTGACTTCAGCAGGGAAAGGCCTGCAATCACTATCAGCAAGCATTACATGACTTATGCCTACTTACAAAGACAACAGTGAACATGTCTTTGGGTTGGACACAGCAAAAGGTATCATCTCTATACCACCTCTCAGCTGCTCCACTGCCCCTCTCCAGCGCCAAACTGCTTGAATCCCTCCAGAGTATTTATTTGCCTATGCATTAGGTATGCTGCAAAATGTCCTCAGTCACTAATCCCAGCAGAATTCTGGGTTTGGGGTTTTTTTTGGCAGAACCAGGCCACACGGCTCCAGAGCCAAGACCAGACAGTCTTTGTAAACTACTGACCAGGTAATGTTGAAGAATTTCTGGGGAAAGATGAAATAGACCTACCTATAAGTATCAACAGTGACCAGATAAACAAACACAGCCAAAGGCGTGTTTGAAGCTTTGCTAGCTTTGGGTTACATTTTGCCTCATCTTTCAATGTGTTTGGAACATTAAGGCAGTTTCTCTGTAACATATATAAAAACTTGCGAACACAAGTGGGTATCTTACAGTATAGTTATTTTTATTTGAGCTTGTTTGAAATGGCCTACATAACTTATGGCTAATGTATCAACTATTGCAGCTTTCCCAAAGGCATGTTGATAAAACCTTGCTGCTTCGTCATGTGCAACATATGTATTGTGGTCTGGACTTGCCATCATTTACAACTTTGCCAAACAAATAATTTCAACTGAAGTGTCCTACATATAGTCTATAGCACAGGCTACACATTTTATTCCCCCACCTTGAAGTCAGACACCACAAATCTGAGCTATACCAGCCTGTGAAGTCAGAGGAAGAATGGTTCTGAAATTTTTAAAAAGTACTTAAACAACTGTTTTCTGTAGTTTTACAACTACTTATGAGCCAACTAAGGAGGAAAATCAGGTTTTCTCGCTTCTACTCCTCTACTTGCAATAGCGAGGAACTGATTCAGGAGATGTTACAATATACACAGTTGTGTCACATATACTTGCATAATCTAAAAGAGCAGAGTTCAGTGTGCAATAGTCACTCATGTTCCATTATTCATAAATGCTCTCATAGCATTTCCACAAATGCCCAGTAGTTAATGAATCCTGAAAGCTTTTGGTTCAAACAATTATTCCTCATGAAAATGTGTATCAAAACATATTATTTGTTACTCTATTTGCTTCTCCCCTTTTAAATTTGAATTGCTGAGCAGGAAGCAGAAACAAAACCTTCACTGTTGGGCACAGCCACAGTAAAACAAATTATGAAGGTGATGGAGCTGTTGAGCATAGACTAAATAAAAACAAGTCCTTCAAAGTGCAGCATTGTGCACACCACACATTTATATAAAATAAGGGTCAGCTTATTAGTTATTTAAAAGCAAAAGGGGGATATGACTGATGAATATTATTCATTATTTTCAGTTCAAAATAGCTGCAATTAACCATGCCTTTGCTATTACCTGAACAGTTAATCTACAATGTAGTGGCACTAGGGAACAGCACAGCAATGCCCAGTTTCAGCTGATAACCATGGGAATTGCATTACAAGAGTCACTTCAACACCTTCTCTAACCCTGCCTACTCCACGAAAGGGATATTCTTCTGGGAATGCTGCAGCTCAGGGCTAACAGCAGCCATGTAACCTCAGCCCTCTACGCTGCACTGGTCAGCAGCAAAGAAAGATGTACAGGAACACTCAGGGTGGATTCTCTACATCCTCCCATCAGCTCACAGGGGGAGAAAGTCATGGCTTGATAAGAAACACATTTTATGCACAGAACTTGGACTGAAAGAAGAGTGGAGAGGGGCAACTCAGTCCAACTGGCTTTGAAGTCCAACCTGCCTGATCAAGCAGTTTCTGCCACACCAAATAACGGTCTGCGCTCCCCCAGGAGATAGGGCAATCTTCACGCATCACAAGGGAGAAAAATCTGGTCGTCATGCTTGCAATCCTCTCCTTGCCACGGGTGAAAGGTGCATCGGGAGATGTTACAATCTGTTTCCATCTGAATTACTTGAACTGATAAGCATTTTCAAGTGCCCGAGTTTCGCCTCCCAGCGAGACTGGATCTGGGAGCTGCCCCATTATATCTGCATGCTCTCTCACACACATACATCCTCGCTCTATGGAGCGAGTGTTTGTTGTAAACATATGGAGAGGCCCTGCTGGAGGCCAGCATTTAATGCTCTAGTTAATAACATTTTTGAATTAAAAGGGGGGGGGGGGGGGGGAAAGGGGAAAATAAAATCAGTAGTATGAGAACACAGATGACAAGCACAATGGCTCTCAGGTGTAACAGGATTTGCCAAGGTTTGAGAAAGCAAGCTTAAAGACAGCCTGGGGCTCTAAGGAACATGGCCCCCATACAATACATGAAGGAACTGGCTGCCTATAGATATATATATAAAAACACATACATGCACAGAGGAAAGGGGGATTCAGCCTGTTTGTGGTCATTTTGAGGTGTGCTGATGGCATTTGCATTGGGCTGGGGTTTCTTCACAATATTCTCAAATACAATATAACAGTTATTTTTAAATGTCAGACAACATTTAGCTGTCTGTCCTGCATGGTCCTCCTCCTCCTCGTACAAGGAATAGCAGTCGTCTGGCTGATGCTTGGGGTTGTTTTCCTCCTGGCTGGATTTCTCAATTCAGCTGCCAGCATTTTTGTTCTTTGATGACTGGGTTTTTAAGCTGGTACCCACTGCCAGTGATAATGGCTAGTCAGGTCTATTACATCACAGTGTAATACTGACAGCCTACATCCCAGAATGGGGAAAAAAAAAAAAAGGTTGGAATACAGAGAGGCAGAATGTGTGGGTATGGATTTCGCTCCAGGATCAGCTGTGCCTTCCTTGACTAATTAATCTGTGAGATCTGAACAGTCAGTAGAATGGAAAAAAAAATGGGTCAAATTGGCAGCGTGGGACTTAAATAGATAAAAATGAGGCATTAGCTTAGACTGTGTGCTTTGTCCAGGTTTGAAAACAGCACAATATAAAATACAGTCTTAGAAAATGAGATGTACTGATGACAAATTAGATGAGGTCACACTCTACAAGGCAACTTGTTCTACACACAGGAAAGACAGCATCAGTACCTTTACAAAAGGCTAGACTATGACACTGTTAGGATGCAGAGATGGACAATGCATGCTTAATGTACCCAAATTAGACAGGCTTCTTACAGGGAAGGGTAACACCTAAAAGATAAAGGCAGATCTAATCCACACAGCTACAGTTTTACAATATCAATGTTGATTTGAAGTATGTGCATTTCTTTTCCACAGTCTGGGAAGCTCAAATAGGCAATCTCAAGAAGGAAGCCCAGCATCCCATCCTGTGTGTTACTAACTGTTTTGCTCATTCAGTTTGTAATTCGTGGAAGCAGAGCTGAAAGACTGACGACCATATTTACCCTGTCATCCCTTACTGCAAAGTGGGCTCGTGTTTGACTGGGGTAAAGCTGACTGGTCACCACCGGGACATGGAACAAGAGCTTTGGTTTCTGTCAGGGAAAGAATATTAATTTCCTGCACTACTTCTACACCAAGTCCATTGAAAACTAAGCTTCAAGATGTTCAAGAGATGAATGAAGGGGGTTTTTTTGAGGCCAGAACAGGACTCCTCTCTGCAGCTTCTGTGATGTCTTATACAGGTGCACAAGACCCTTTCTCCCTAAAAATGCAAGAAACTCAGAGGCAGGAGACCTACTTCCTTACAGCTTTGAGACTTCTGTCCCTCATTCAAATGACTTTAAAAATCACTCCATAACTAAATGAAGCCACCTATATACCAAGAGTGAGTGTATGCAAGTCTTGTTTTTACAGGAAAATGAGGCTAGGCAGCTGAACACACCTTGTGACAAACTGGACCTAATTCTAAGCACATTCATAGTTGACAGACCACTTCTGCCAACAAGGAAAACTGTAGTGTATATTGAGCCGGAGGATACCAGACATATTCATGTCCAGGCACTAAGTTCTTCTACCCCTCTCAAACACAGCACTGATTTAATCTAAGAAGATTTACAGAAAATAACTTCTTCTTGCCTTTCTTCACAGAGTGCCTCTTTTCCCACTCGCCTCTGCCCACTCCCTTCCTACCCTTAGAGCACGAGCAGACTTAATTTGATCTGCTACCAGCTCTCATTTGGGAGAAATCTTGCCTTGTATGAGGTACCAAAGAATAAGGCTGGGGACTCAAGAATGTTTTAAAAGGATCACTGAGCAGGACAACATTGCAACATAAATTCTCCCTCCCAGTCATGCACACAGACAACTGAGCCACCTGCCAACATTTAAGACAAATGAATAGAACAGATTTCTTTGCGAATTTACTGACAAACTTCCCTCCTCCTCCACAAAGAGAAAGCCATGCTCCTCCCCTGCTCTCTTTGGTAAGCTCACTCCCATCCTCTGCCCAGGATTTTATTTTAGTCTGGTAATTGTCTGCTGCAGAAGTTACTTAAAGCTACATAAGACAAACAGCAGGCAAAAGCAGCTAAGAACCACTGAATTTGTCCAAAAGCATTACATGGTATATATTTCATTCTGTAACTTAACTAGGCAGCCACAATAAAAGCCCCAGACTTCCCTCCTTGTCCAGAAGCAATTCAGGCCCTGGGGAACGATCATGAGTAGCAGCTAATGTGGGTGATGCCATTTCTAATGCAACAAGGTCAAAATATATAATTACAGTTTTTTCTCTCAGGGTTTCTTTCTCTTGCTGTAGTTTTTTGCCATAGTTTTTGCACAGCTTGCTTTCCTGGGCTGGGGGCCATTCTCACTTGCCAGAGGGTAAATCAAGAACCAGCTCCAGTGAAGACAATACTGATACCCAATAAAAGAGAAATCCAGCTCTCAGTTTCTAAGGATACTCAGCATTCACTAGTGCCAACTCAAATGTTACAAAGAAAATTCATCCATTCAAGAGGTTAGTCTTCCATTCATATTGGATATTATCAGGTCAAAATTTACAGCAAGAAAAACCACACAACCTTGATCCACATTAAAGCAAAAGCTAAGAGCAAAGCATGTGAACTGGGTGAAGGGGACCTCATATGAGCCATTAGCATACCAGGAACACAGCAATAAACTTTCACTGGGATCTTTGCACTTTTAGTGGAGTCTTAAAGACATTAAAAGGGTAAAGAGTTGCCTTGACAGTGAAAAAGAAAGATAGATCTATGAGGCGGGGCTTTACCAGCTTGGGTGGAGGACACTTGCTACTGGTTCTATGGGAATCATAGAATGTCCTGAGTCAGAAGGAATCCGCAAGGATCATTGAGTCTAACTCCTGTCCCTGCATAAGACAACCCCAAAATTGACACCATGTGTCTGAGGGTGCTGTCCAAATGTTTCTTGGATATTGTCAGGCTTCATGCTGTCAGTCAATTGCTCACCCAATGACTGTATTCACCTTCCTGGTTAAAACCACTGCTCTCCTTTCTGCACACAGCATTAGTAATAGCTAGTCATTCATATATTTGTGGATATCACCAAAGGACAGATTCCAAACGGAGGGCAATGGAGAGGCAACCAACACGTTATGGTATGGTCTAGATCTGTCCTTTATAGGGATGCCTACTATTATCTTTAGTAGGCTCACATCCTCCTCTCCAGGCGTGTACGTTGCAGTGCTGCACTTCTATCTCACTTGCCTGCAGATCTGTTGCATCCCTTGCAGTGGGGTCAGCCCGCTGGGTGCATTTTGCTGTCACTTCCTTGGCAGGAAGGGGGCAGGTGGGAGGAGGAAGGGGCCACTGCCCATGGCACAAGAGCCTGTAATGCATTAACACATCTTCCATAGTGTTGCCTAAAGCAAAGAGCACATCTTCAATTCTGTCTCACAGTAACCACCACAACCTGCGATGTCTCCTTGATTCATGTATGTGTCTCCCTCTTTTCCTCTACCTGAAACTTACAGCACACTTGAAATCTGTCAAATGGTTTCCATTTGTATCCAGGAATCTCAGTATTAATAATACATTTTTACCTTATTATTTCTACTTTCAGTGAAACTTCGTAACAAGCTGACAATTTCTACCTTATAAACACTCCCATGACATGCTTCCATGAAGCCTGGATGGCACCTAAAGCAGCAACAGGAACTGCCATTCAGCCACATGAGGGATGCTCACATCCTTCATCGTGGTACCTGCGGTTTGTTGTCATCAGGTCACTTACAGTGCAAAAGATGCACATTTCAAAGCGCAGCTACTAGGGAAAAGCAAGTCCAGCTGTCCTCTGCTCTGAGAGGCAAGGAAAGGAAAGTGGAAGTTACCTGCTTTATTTTCCATATAACAAACAAGGCAATGAAACAGGATAATACTGTCTCAAGAGCCAACCAAGAAAATCCCTCTTCCCTTTCCTTCCAGCCCCCCAAAAGCAAATGCAAAAGCAGCAAAAGCAAGAACCAGCAGACAAACCTGCAGGACAGCGTAAGGGAGATGTAACATGACAGGAGACCCTCCAAAGTGCATGGCTAGTGAGGTGACTGATTAGGCACTACAGCCCAAGTAATGCTGGGACTGTGCAGTGGGCACAGGGGCCAGCTTTCCACGACACAACAAAAAACCTGGTGGCTTCTCTGAGGAAGAGAGGATTGATTATATTCAGTCAAAAGCCAAGGGATCATAAAATGTGAGCCTCAAAGTCTGCAAGCCTGGTTTCAGATCAAGTTCAATGTTCAAAAGATTACCATTCCTTTTAAAGCTTTTTTTTTTCCTTCCTGCTCTTTCACAAAGCCCCTTGATCTCCACAACATACTCCTCTGCCTTCCTGCAAATCACAGTGATCCAATTTCATCCCACATCCCAAACTTTCTTATTGCTCCACCCCAGCTCTCGAGCCCTCTACAGTCCTGCTTGATGGGAACATGCGAAAGTCTCAACCCCTTCTCTTCTCCTCACCTTCCAGAGCACTGTCTTTGATAATACAAAATTTGGGTTATACAGGCTGTATTCACTCTGTTCCTGGTAACATTTCCTTGGCTGGTCCTGCACTGACAGAGTTGCTCACTTCCACTTGCACAAACTGCATTCGCCTCTCCTTGAATTCACCCAAGTCCTTCCCGTACCACACGCTATCAGAGGCTCAAATGCACACCAGCCCGACAAACCTGTGATCTGTGACTCAGAATTCAAGTCAGCACTTAAGCTGCTTTCCCAAACCCAAATCATCTGACCAAGCATGCCACAGAGTACAAACACAACCCACCTTAAAAATCAAGTTCTATGACCAGGTGTCGTTTGCTGAAGGAAATGTCTCTCCCTTGCTACTTCAGAACACAGCAGAATTTCTAGACAATTGAAGGGCTACGAAAATGCCTATGTAGTCCAAGTCCATCCTACTGCTTCAAGCTCTCCTGCCATGGAAATGCTTCTTTTAGCAATATTTATTACTTCTAGTATCACATGTGAAAATATAGTGTGGAACAAAATAATAATAGAAGATATACAAATTAACTTGTTACTAACACTAGAACTAAAAAAGACAAAGCCAATTGTTACTGACAGCCAGATTTGACATTTAAGCATGCATCGTGCACAGCTAGAGTCTCTCTTTTAATACGAGTGCAGATAAGAAATCCTCATCGTGACAGACATGTTCAGCAGCTCCTAGGGCAGACGCAGCTATGAAATGAATTTTGGTACAGTCCAGACCCCCAGCACAGCAACAACAGGGGATGTACACAAACACATGCTAAAGCAATGGGAATTCCTAAGCAATTGGAATATGGATAACTGGGGATACCAGCAGAGCTAAAAAGCTGTATTCTGGAATCATTATTTCATCAGTAAACACAGGGGGTCTAATTTTGTTCTCAACTATAGTGATATAAAAAGTTACAGTGGAATTAGAGTAATAACACTGCAAGAAAAAAGTGTTAGTAACAGAATCAGGTTTGTACTGCTTGTGGATCAATGGACAACAACATCTGCTGTGCTGCTCTATCTTATTTTGCTTCAAAATTTGTGGCAGTCCCTACACTTACAATGGGAGGTACAGCAAAAATCGCTTCTGTTGGTAGTAAATGATACCCTCTAGAAGGTGCTGCAGAAAGTCTTACAAATAGCTCAGTGCTTCTCAAAAAGAAAAATGATATTGTAGAAAAAAAAAGCAGCCAAATAACACAATAGCCTCATTTAGACATATCCTTCATGAAAAACTACCAGTCAAAATTATATGAAGGTGATATTCAATGGGTTCTATACTTGAGGTTTTAAATAACATCATCCATTATTAAAAAAAACAAAGATGTTTACTGAATTGCTAAAGTTTCTTTACGATTTGGACCCACTCAAGATTTTGGACTCTGAGCTCATCTCATAACCAGGCCAGAAGCATGAGCTGCTTGCTTGTTCCCAACATGTGCTACCACAAGCTAGGGATATGTTTCCTTTTACAGTGCAGGTTTTTTTAAGTAAATGTCACAAAAAATTTCTAACTATCCAACAGTCTATTTTTCCCCCTAAATATATTCTATTCCAACAAGTTATCTACTCCAGCAAAGTATAATTCCTTTTAAGGAGCCAGAAACTGGAACTCTGTCTCGAGGTTCAGATCACATGTAAGATATTTAACATGCAGATAAAGAGTTAGATTAAAATAGTGTTAGCAGTTGCAAAAAACAGCTCCTATTGTCAATTCTGACAATATCTAATTTTTAAGTGCTTGACTATGCCTTCAACGTTCTTTTAATAGAAATCTTTGAAGATTATTCTCAGGTTTTGGAAAGAAAAAAATCAGACAGAAAAATTACAATTGCAGGATGGAAGTTAAACATGCATCTACAGAGGTTTGCACAAAGGTTCATGCCCAGCTGAATTTTAATGGGGCTATTAAAAGCACATCCTCAACACAAAGGCAGAGCCATGACAGATTTCAAGCCCCTAATGACAAGTTCTTCAGTGACGACCAAACACACACAAGTGAGACTATTTTCCTCAAGTCTCTCTGATAAATAGCTCATCTTTTGCTTTATCAACAAAACCTGTCTGAAGCAGATGCACAGTATATTTGGGTCTAGATAGCTGAACTAGGACAACTGAAAGCGGGGTTTTAAAAACAGAAGTTTTGAACAGTGTTCGTCACAACCAGCGCTTCAACCAGATCCATTTTACTCCAATACAGTTCCTGTGACAGGGATGCACAGTCTCCGAGCCAAACCCTACAAAAGGGAAGGAGACAGTATGTGTCTTCGTTAAACCATCTATGAGAAAAAAAAGAATAAATTGAAAGGTAAGCAGTTCCTATACCTTCTGTGAATTAAGCTGCAAAATGCTGTGAATAAGAATAGAGTACCCAGCTACCTTCATTACACACTCATTCTCACAATTGCCTTCCTGTGAGGGCATGCAAGGAAAGCTGTATGCACACTGCATATAAAACCTCGAACTTACAGAGGCAGCTGTGCATTTCATGAACTTCTGTATATCCAACAGGATAACCAGGTAGGCAATACCTATATGTATAGCATGCACCACCTAGGAAAAGTCACTATCCCTGGGAAGAAAGAAATGTATCAATACAGCAAATTCTTGCACTCCTTTATTCTCAGACTGCAAAATGTGACTCCTAAATACTACCCCTTCACTTACCTTAACCTACTAAATCATTATGTTTTTTGCAGTATTGGTTGATCACCTCATTTACACAACATACAATCCACCAAATGCTGTTATCAGAGATCTCACGTAAACTCATGCAGCGAAGGCTATGGTCATACATTATTACATTTTCTCCAGTGTTGTTTCTTAAAAAAAAACAAACAAAAAAAAAAAACCACACTACCCAACCCAAACACCCACAAAACCCCAAAACACATAGTCATCATGATGATCCAGGTATAATGCTGCCCCAGAGTAACTCCAGCAGCCCAGGGGAGGGTGCTGTGGACCAAAGTGTGGGGTTAGCACAGTGGGTGGGAAACCTGGGAAGACAGGAACTTCTGAAAGTAATCTTTTCCACCTGTGAAAATGTAACATTTAATTTGCCCATACATTGGCTAGCCTCCAGTGTATTTCACTCATGGAGAATATCTATGACCTGAAGTCCTAAATAACATCTCCCAAATTAGGGGAAATGAACCCCCATAACCACATCTAAACCAATAAAATCTAAAATCATTAGAGCCAAGCCTTTTCACCCTCCCCCTTCCAATTTAGTTAGTGTCAAAAGAATCAGAAGTAATCAGAAGAATTCCTGTTAGGCTTATCTCTCAGTCCAGTGGGATCTCTAAATCCTTTATCAGCATTCACAATGAAAAGTAAGATAAGACCCACACTTTTTCGGCCCAGATTATGACATACTGTGATATGCATTCACTAAGTGGCTGAAATTTACATCTTGCAGGAATCCAGTTTCTCAGGAATCTTCCTGCACTATGCTGAATTTTGTGTGTAAGCATCCAAAGGAGCAACAGCATCTCACAGTTTCCAGCTACCTTCAGTGACCCTTTTATAATCCGCATTTCAACCACTGGTGTATGACACACACACCCCCCACACACTTCAAGATAAGTTATAGACCAATAACAAATTTAAGAACACAACATGCCAGGGCCATGGGGGCCTTATGATAATATTTGTATTCTGGAAAAACCCTTGTGCCACTTAAATTCCCATAAGACTGTAGCTTTTGCGGGTGTCACTGATTTCTCTTGCAAAGAAATCAGAAACTGTTGCAGAATCAAAACTCCTTTGCTGACAACAGCTGCATCTGTACCAAAGGTTGCCTGAGCTCAGCTGATGAATCATTCTGACTCTGCAGAGCCTTGGTCTGAGGCTCCCAGATGGCCACAGATTAAAATTTGTTATACAAACTGGTGTTCACACGCTCAGTGACCTCTATGAATGAAATTTTGAGACCTCTTGACTCTCAGTGAGCGAGTTTACCATTATCACTAACACCAACATAGCTGAATGAGCAAGCCTTCCATACGGCATGAGACAGCCTTGGAGAAAAATCAAAATTCAGTGGGCTGGGATCCTCCAACATGGCAATAGCTGCTTCACATCTCTCTTCCTGTACAACAGGAAGGCAGGATAGTCACAATGCTAAAGGAACAGCATTGTCCCCATCACACACTGTCTACATGGTGGAGCATCCCCTGCATGGATATTGCCACCAATGCTTTGCTCTCCTCATCGTTTTCACACCCACCTGCTCAAAAAGAGAAACCACACAGCATATCACACATCCCATGTGAATCAAAATACAATTTTAGTCTACCATTTTATGTATCTCTAGATCAGAACTGTATAATTAGCTGGAAACAGTCAATGCCTAATTAAACAGAAAGTGAAATAAAAAAGAAAGTGAAATAAAAAAAAACTCAACAACTAACAGCCTAAACCAACCTGAAGTTATTAACAAAAATTGCAAGACTGATTTGCACGAGAAATAGTCACAAGAAAATGTGAAGAGTAACAGGAGCATAAATACTCTGGAAGCTTGCCACTTGGTCACCTATCAAATGAATTTCCACTAGGCACAAGAAAGCACTGAAAGATGTGGAGAAACCACCAACTTCAGGAAATTCTGCAGAGACCATGTATCCTGTTAAAGCCAGGGGTTAAAATAAAAGACCTCATTCATCTTACAGACTCTTCCTAGAAAACATAAAATATAAAGTCCCTGGGTTAACCTGAACCACAGCAGAGTGAAAGGGTTCATGAAGGAGGAATTACTCTTCTAGACACAAACTGGTTCCAACAAAGCAAGAGAGAAAATTTTTCTCTAACAGCCTGTGCACATTACTGAGGGCAAAAAGTATGTTACACGCTAATATATCCAGCACTGGCTACTGCTAGAGGCAGGATGTCAGCCACAAAGGGCCAACAGACTGATCCCATATGACAATCCTATATTTCTGTGTATTTAACCATATAATTAAAACCTGCTGCTGCTACACATACTAATTAGATGGACAGCATTTATTTCAGCAGTCAGCACCCCCTATACTGACAGCATGGCAGCACCAGGTGACTAGGGCTGCTAGGCAAATGCTTATCTGTTTGGAGACGTCAGCACTGGCTCATCAAAGGACGCCCTGGTAAAGCTGGATGGAGAGTTAACACGCATCTCCACTGGACTGAATAAGTATCCTTACAAATCACCAAAGACTGAATTGCTCCAAGTGGAAGAGACACTGCCTGCAAGCATCTTGTAAAGAACCAGTGACAAAGCCAGATCCCAGGAAATATTCACTCGGGCCTCAGCAGAGGATGCTCAACAGTAGGCCTGAGAAGCTATAACTCAGGACTTTAGTTAGCTAAAGCTTCATGTACCTATTTCCAGTGCAGTGTCCAGTTCTGATCATGTCTATAGATGGTGCCATTTGCAGTTTGGCAATACATCCTGAAGCAGATTAATCAATGCATAGGAGAATCCGCACTGAGGAAAAAACATAACTTAAACTGATATGATTTACCTACCCTTCCAACAGCACAGGTGCATGTCTGCAACCAAATGCAGAAAAAAATTCAATCTTGCCCCCAGGCGATTCTTATAAAGCATGGCCCCCCTCCCACCCACTGCACAACCCCAGCACCAAGTGCAAGGCTCTCCTGCAGACCTTCAGGATTCTAATGGCCACTAATGTCTCTAATTAACCCTCCTAGCTCCCAGGAAAAGACAACAGACACTTCCACATAAGAAACAGTAGCCATAAACCATATAAGAGCAGCATTCTCTGGGTTGCAGAACAACACAAGCATCAAAGGCTCAGGGAAAACTTCACCACCGTTGCACACAGAAGCTCACAAGGCTTGAACAGTTACAATGACCGTACACATTAATTGACACACCATACAGTGCTGTTAACCTAACTGCTTTCTCAATATATTAACTATTTTCCCTCTGAATTTATCTCAGCCCTCAACTGATCACAGCAACACACTGGCCACCACAAACACTGTGGACTCAGGCCAAACCCAGTCTGACTGCTCAGGAGGTTGGTCAGCTCCACGCTGCAGTCCAAACTTTGGTCATTAGATGTAGTACAGTTGCATCACTCTTGTTAATCCCTGCTACTCAGCTGCCTTCAGGAAATGGATGGCTGTAATCATCACACTGCCTTTTAACTGAAAAGACAGCATTAGATTTCATCAGCCATTTCACTGTCATGCTGCGTTGTCCACAAAGGATAATGAGCCCAAAGGCTCTGCCACTCCAACCGCTTTAGTTTGATAGCGAACATATTACTTCATGGCACACAATGACAGGAGACTGTTGTGCAGCATGGGGAGAGAGCCTGCAGACACTTGCAGAGACAAGACACCTGTGTAGGCTCATGTATTTTTTTCTTGTAGACTCATATTTAGGCTTGGGCTTGAGTTCTCCCAGTTCACACAGCAGAAACTTAAGGCACTCATGGAAACAAAGACATCACACTGCTTTAGGGGTTTCTCTGGCTAAATAAATTAATAAAAATAGTAATAAAAGAGTATTCCCTGAGGAAAAAACATTTTGTTGTGTTTAGTAAGAACTTCTGGGTATCTGCAAGGCAAGTAATTTCGGATTGTAGCTTACCTGATCACTTTTTTTTTTGCGCTTCTTTTTGGTTCATGCTGGATATTACAAAAATATGTTGTCTATATTCTACACTTATTTTCACATTCCTAAGACATGCTAAAAGCTGGGCTATAAACACAACAGTGAAGTGTTAACTGAACTTTTCCAGCATCTCTCTTCACCTTTCTATTTTCCACTAACAGAAATCTTTTCCAGCTGAGTTCAGCAAACATGCATTTCTGAGCAAAGGCAGCAAGACCCCACACTGAGTCACAGTGAGTTTAGGTACAAACAGTTCCAAAGCAGAATTAAAACAAACAAAGCCAACAACAAGATCTCAGATGCTTATTTAAAGCTCCAAAGTGTTGATCTAAAAAGTTGGTGCTGACTAGGGGGAAAATGGAGTCGAAATATTTTTTAAATTTGTGAAATATTAGTAAAGTTTACTGTTCAGGAATACCATACTAAGCTATGCACAATCACAAGGCACTAATAACCACCAGTACAACATCCTAGGCTTGGAGCTCAGTGACGCTGGGATAAATTCAGTCTCAATTTACAGTGGCATCACTAGGAAAGCTCTGTCCTCCCAAATCTAACCAACACACAGCAGGAAAGATTTTAGTTGCAGAGAACACGAATCAAGGAGGACCTTGTACTACTCCTGCCTGTTCTGCCTGGATGCAGTTTAACTGGATAGCATTACTCACACACAGCAAGCGCCCCCCCTTTTTGCACTGCAGCATAATATAAAAATAATTTAATCTTACATTATGTAATCTTGAGCTCCCTGCCTACACATGACTTCTAGAAAGCAACTTACATGTAAACCATACAGCAACCCTTAGTCCATACATCATACAAGTAATAAATCTGGAGAGAGGGGTAAAAACCCACCACCAAAACGAACAAAAATCCAAAACCAACCAACAAACAAAAAAACCCAAACAAAACAAACTAAAACAAACCACAAAACCAAAATGAACAAATCCATACCTTAGTAGGATAGCTAAGTCCTCCATTTCCAAATAAATGAATGTCAATCTACTGGTTACCTGAATGGTGCAGGGATTAGAGATTTCACCCATTCTGACAGAGGGTATTGTACAGTTTTGATCCATGACGCATTTTAAAGGAATGTATTCGTGAAGCAAGACACATGAGGAAGAATAAAGAACTTGAAACAGGAAAAAATGGACTGTATTAAGATTCAAGAATGCAAGGTTTCACTCTACTGTCATGCCAGGATTGATCCCATTAACTTCCAAGGGGACAGGCCCTATTTACTCAATTGTAAACAATCAAAATTATGCCTGTGGATCGAGTCCAACAGAGCACTTCATTTTAAGCACAGCAGGCTCCATGGGCTCCGTAAGGGCCATACCCCCACTTACAGCTAGGCACACGCTGCAGAGATTTGCTAGAGTGCACCATGGTGTGCTCAGAGAGGCTGTCAACACCATGGCGGAGCTCCTGTATCGACCAGGCTAATCCTGCTTTCACTTCATCCAGTTCCTTATCAGAAGTATTACAGGATGAATAAGGTAACTTTACTTATGATGTGGGAGCAATTAACCAGCACTGGGTCCAAAGTGTCCATCTCACTGGTTAAACAAATATAAAGCCCATGAGGATCAGCATAAATATGACACTATATCTTGCTCTTCCCTAGACAGTTAAATACCATCCTGAGAGTTGTTCCTATCCAGAGGTGAGTGTGCAAGGGCAGACAGAAAACACACCATCATTAAGGACAAGGTAAAATGCATGAATTAAGGATGTGATTTTCAGTAGCAGGCTTACATGACAAGGAAAGTTTCCAAGGTTCCTATTTGAAATCTGAACAAAAAACATCCTTATTTGCACTTAATTTCACTGTCTCTCCTTCCTCTATATTCTCAACGACTGTACAAAAGCCACTGGCTAGAAATTCTGCTCTCATACCCACATTTCACTTACTGGATTTCACAACCGTTTAAAATTTTGCCAATTTTATTAGTTTTATATAAGCCACAGTAATCAATCATGAAGTAAAAGGATATGAAGTAAAAACGCAATAAACATTATTGCTTGACATCTGCTTGGTGACCAGTGAGACTAGCTGATGGCATTACTCCAGGATCTAATAGAGGAGTACATACCTTCAGATTAACATTAATTGGCATCGTGAACAAAAAGGCCAAGGACCAAATAGGCCACAGAAATTCAGCAAACCACTTCTCCCTCAGCCAAGTGGGAGGCAGACAGACAGCCTGCAACAGGGAAACAACTTTGTTATTCCCAGGCAGAAGCAGCTCACAGACACTGCCCCGACAGGTCTCCACAGAGGGTGACAGATGATTTCATAGATGATAAAGTTTTAAGGAAAGTAAACAACAACAATATAAAAGACAGAGCAGATTACCTCTGATGTGACCAGAGGCATACTTTGAGGATGCTAATGGAGTAGAGAATTTATTTTAAAGCTTGCCTTTTTGTACCACACCCAGTAAGAACAAGTGCTTGAATCAAATGTGAGCATGCATAAAGATCCCTTTGCATGGAAGACAGTTTTAGACTCTGCATTTTTGGCAATAAGTTGTGCAAAACACTAAAATATTTATCAAGCAACTGTGGACCAAAGACTCAGACACAGGCTCTGCATTATTTTGACAGAGTCTCTTGTGGCAGGTCAGAGAGCTCTTGGTACATCTGAAAAGATCAACTCCTCATAGACTGGGCTCTTTTTGTTACTCTAAAACTAGAGATTTTATGTCCTTGCTGACAGGATTCATTGTAAATGCAACTGTTGGGAAACTAACAATATCAGTGACTTCTCCTTCCCTGTTTATTTGGATTTACAATGCAGTTTTTGTTTCGTTTCTTCTCAGAAAACTCTGGCAACTTCCTCCTCTGGACAGGAGGCAGCACAGTAGTACATGGTCTTGTGCATCAACACCCAGGCATTACATAGGCTGTCTCAGAAAGTCAGACCTTCTCATGCAAAAACCTACCACACACACACCACACACACCCCCACAAAACAGACTTGTTATTAATACATCAACTTGTTAACAAAAGTTTCGGACCTCCTTAAGCTCTCAGGATCCAGGCCACAGGAAAACTGCCTATCACATGATTTGCCAGCTCCTGACATGTCAGTGTTTAAATGGTCACAGCAGGAGCCTGCTTACACCTGCTGCTTTCCCCTCTCTACTTCACCCCCCTGCCATCCCAGAGGCAGCGCTGGATTCAGCACTGTGACACAAACAAAAACATCTTTTCCTTGGTGCTAGTGCCATGCCACTGCTGGGGATGAATGGGAAAAGCTGCTAGCAATATATTCACTAATCAGTTTTGCATTTCACAAATTAAGTTGGAACTATGAATTCAGACATGTGACTCACTGTATTTTAGACTGGCCATTTTTACATAATGCATGTTCCCTGCAAAGCCACAGAGCACAGGCAGAGGCAGCATGGTAGGCACCTGCTCCCCTCTATACCTTCCTGCGATCAGCTCACTACTGACAAGAGACAACCCACAAAGGAAAAGGGCAGCACAAAAACAGTGTGTTGAACCCAGAGCTAGTTTATCACAAAGCTTGCCACTGATTCACAAGACATTCAGATGGCCCCATGATGTTTTCAGTCTGGTAATGGAGGATGGCATATCTTAAAGAGAGTTTTGGGCTAGTGAAGGTGAGATGCATCAACCAACTACTTCTAAGTGTAATAAATGGTCTGGGGGAAAGGCCTCAGCAACCCTCTCAAGCTGCACAAACACCACCATCTCAACCAACACCTTGCTGTGCCCTGGTCTCGCTAGGAACAAAACCCTGCTATGTGGGTACAAAGCTGCAACACAGGCAGCTAAAAGAGCACACAACATGGAGGTAACTTATGACCAATATAAGTATTCCTCATTAGCTAAGAAGCCAGGCTATGCATATCAATTAAATCAAAAAAAGGAAAAAATGGATGTTGGCCAAGAATCATTCTCTAAGAACTAGTTTGCATGGAAGTGTGTTATCAGGATCAAATTAATTTAGGAGATGAAGTACACCTTGCAAAGAAACCAGTCCCACCGGTAATGATGCTTGTACCAAGACATCAGCAGGGGATGTGGGGGAAGGAAAGGGGTTAGGGAGAGTTGCCAGGCTGCAGTTCAAGGAAGAAGCTTTGATCTAAGACCAAAAAAAAAAAATAAAAAAATTAAGACTCCTTTAGACTGTATCAGCATGATTTATTTATCAAGCTAGAACCTATTATGACTGTACTGATTGCTTTGAAGTTCCCTGGCCTATGTCAATTGTTTATTTATGATTCCATAATTGAGTTATGTCAGAAGTGCCAGACTGGGAATTAGTGTGCTTCCTAAGGGACAACGAACATGAGTACGTTTTATCTCCACAGTGCTTCAATGCGTGCTGTCAGGATGCACAGGTTTCTGTTCCAAACTGGGCTCCTCTTCCCTAAGGGCTGAACAATGTTGAGTGCTTCATGACAACAACACTAGTAACTTGATTGAGAGAGGAAAATACTGCTACCGCAAAAAACAGCATCTGTCAGACTGTGCAAAATGCAGAATGCCCATTTCACCCATGATATCAGGAACATATGGAGGCTGATGCGCTGGTCAATGGTGGGAACTGAGCTCCACCAGAGTCATGATACGAAGCAGTGGCAGTCAGAAATGAAATATTATGTAATTTAAAAGTTGCCTGGATTTTCTCCTCCTTCCATTCTCCAGCCAGAGGGAAAAAAACACCAAGTAAATAAAACCGCAACCCACAATACAGGAACACCATCACACTCAACCCACAGGAAAACTCATCTAAACTGGGACCACAGAAAGATTTGTTTCTACAGGTGATCTATTTTAACCAGTGCTAGGCAGGCTCCCTACAAGACATCCTAGGACTTATTAAAAATATTCAACCAGAAGCTGGAATGTAAAGTATGCTATTCTTACATATTTTATTTCCCAACTTCTGTTCTTTTTCTTCTTGGCAATATATTTATCAAATATAACCCAGTCATTAACAAGCTAATGCTCTTTCCCACTTATGGGGTCGTCTTTCACAGCACTATACCCGCTCCTTCCCTCCTCCTCACAACATTCGTTAATGCAGGCATTTTCTATTCCTCCTAACCACCCTCTTCCTTCCCCCAGCTTTCATACTGCAATCTGCCTCCATTGCTTCCCTTTCTTCCATTCTGTACTTTGACCAAAAATCCAAGTACAGGAAACAAATACTCCACTGTGCAAAGCCATCATTACCCCCTTCTTTCTCTCTTCATCATACTTTGGAGGTGCTGAATGTTAACCAATAGGCCCCCTTTTTTTTTTTTTTTTTTTTAAATTCTGCTCTCACACTACCCTATCCAATAAATTTTACAGTTCTCAAAGTATAGTATTTTTTTCTGTTTTAAGCATAAAACAACTTCCCACTGAGTTTTAGAAGCCTAGTTATTTCTACTAGAGGTCATTATTAACAATGTATGAGCAATTTGTAAACACTAGTGACTGTGTCCCAAAATGCTCCTGTGACATAGAGGTAATGCATTCAGTTTTTAAATGAGGACCTGGGGCTCAAGGAACAAGGTGCCTGATCGGTGTCTCACAGACATGAAGGAACTCAGGTCTGTAGTCTGAAAAGAATGTTTAAAACAAACAACACACCCTCCACCCCCAACAAAAACCCACCCAGCCAAAACTGCACACGATCATTTTCTCTAAAGCACTTTGTGTTCACTGAGGCACCAGTTAAAATGCCTGAATTCTAACTAAATCCACAACATTCACTAATTTTTACTAGTTTCCTCCTTCAGTGAGAAGATGGTTTCTGCTCCACCTGAGTCTTATTTCCAAGGCCCAACATGATCAGGGCATTCAGAGTCACTGGGTATCACACAGTGAGGGAAGCTGAACATATTAAATGCAGCTCTTTTAATTGTGTCTCATTCAGTCTTCAAAGTCCACATCAGCTGCCAAATGCAATTTCTTCTGGGCTTTGAAGTAACTATATCTTAACTTCAAAAATATCTCTGCCACAATCCCTCATTGTCAAATCAGGCTCACCAGCAACAAATGTCATTAACCTGGCCCTCCTCCTCTTCTCCTTCAGATGGCATGGCTTGACACCATGCTTGGCTTTAACTATGCCCACTAAAATCTTATACTGTAGATTTTAAAGGATTTCAAATTCTTAGAAGTATTTTTTTTTCATATACCTTCTATTACCATACAACATTTCAGTACGCTGACACTTTTCTAATTCATCCTTCATCAAAAAATAACTCCATCTTTGGTCTATCTTTCTGTACAGGAGGAAGCTGCCAGAATTTAAAAGCTCTCTCTCCTCTCAGCCAATTTAAGAGTATATTTGATGAACACTGGCATGCCCAAACCCAGCATAATGCTTTCAGCTTCAGACATTGTACATTTTCTAGAATGCAACCCTGAGTCCCACAACCCTGGGCACCCTAAACCTCATGTTTTCTGTGCTAACAGCTGGGTCTCCAGTATTTGCCACCTCCTTTCTTCATTTATCTTTGGCACTAGAAACATGTCTGAGGAAAGTGCCTTTTTCTTAACCATCTGGATGGCACCCCATTGTTTATTTCCACAAGTAATCAAGGGAAGTCCCACCCAACTGTCTCTCCCTTTCCCAGACTCATGACTCTCTACATGCCACATCTGAACTCTGAGAGCATGGCCGGTTCTTCTGTTTGTGATATAGAACACTCAAATGCCTCTGCTCTCTGGGGCAGCCTTGCAGAATAGAAGTGGTGATGAACCAGAATTCAATTATGTAATGAGAAACTGCTTTAATTAGCCAGTTAATTGACTCTTCAATTGCAATAAGTAAAATCACTCATTTTTAGAGGGCACAATATTTTTTTCTTAAGGGCTCCCAGGAATCAGCTGGAATTCCCTCCCCATCCCCCCAACTAAAACTAAAAAGGATCCAAGAGTACTGGCATGCTACTGGAGGATCACACATTCGATCACTGTTTCAGAGCAGCCCAGAAAAAAAAATACGCAAGAGGCAGACATAGGTGCAGAGAATTGCACTAGGGTAATGAACCACTCTTCCTCTGACAGAAAGAAGCCTGAACTTGAGGCTGGATGAAATGCAAATTAGTTGAGGTACCTTAATGCTGCCATCTTTTTACTTTTGTCCAAAGTGTCCCAGCTCAAAAGGGCATGGACTTCTCAGCACAAGTGACATCCAAGATTCATACACATGATCAAGAGATCTGCTCAAATGTCAAAGAAGGGCTACAGAGTGCCTTGGCAGATCTCCCAAAAACACAGTTCAGGGCCAGTTAAGCAATGATGTAGTTCCAGATCTCAAAGATGAGCAGGAGAGGCAATCCAGGCCACTTCTGCAGCACACTGAACCAAGTGCCTAGTCTAGGATTAGGATACTGCAAGTCAAGACCCAAGATCAATGGCAAAATTAGCCAAAGAAAGCCAGCTTCAGTTTACTGCAAGTTTGGATTTGGCAACCCATTTAACAGGGATGTAAAAATTTGACCTGAAACAGAGAAAGAGAACATGACTCATGAGTCAAGCAGTATATTAGCACAAAGGTATTCCCTGATCTGAAACAGGAGGTATTGCAAGTGCAATTAGCGAACAGGCTTCACACAGCAATGACAACAAAGACGACATAAGGGGTCAGACTGGAATGAACCATCAATCTCTGTCCCAGGACCCTGCACTCTGGTTACACCCTGGAGAGCTACAAGAGCTTAAGAAGAATACGTTTTGCAGCACAGAATCATCACCACACTGGTAGTCCCCGAAATCTTCCACCTTCTTTCTCCTCCTATCCTGTGCAATAAAGCTTCTGTGACAAGGTTCCCTGGTGTCCCACAACATATGCCTCTGCCTGGATGTCTTACCCATGGTCAATCTTCACTGGACAAGCCTCTGTCCTTAGGGTCAGTCTGCCTTGAGGGACAATCTTCCCCTTCACTGAGAGGACTGCAGGCAGGCCTTCATGCTAGCAGGGTTCTCCAGCAGCTCCCACGAGTAAGACACACTCAGTGCTTTTGCTGTGCTAGTGACCTTCTACTTGGAAAATGACTTGAGATCTCATGCAATTTACCTGCTTCCTCCTCTCCAGTCTTGCAGCAGGTCATCATCAGGAGGCAAATAAATAATCATAAATTAACTGTGCAAAAGGCAGGCTGGCGAGTTCTGTGACATTTTAAACATCTGTTTAATAGCACAGGATAGAAACCTGGATGAATGATGAATGCAAAGCAGCAGGGCACGCTGCCTGGATGGAGGACTGAGTCTGACAGCACTTTTACAGGAAAAAAAAACAAAAACAACAACAACAAACACCACACCAGAAAACACCTTACCTTGGTGAAAGGGGAGGTAAAAAGAATCATCGGTGTGGTATCTTCATTGGAGTTCACACAGGACTTGAACAGGAATTGCAAGTATTATTTATAAACTCCTCTGTAGGAAACCTTAGATATAATCAACAGGGAGCATCTGTATGTTTGATTAGGGCTGACATTTTAAACTAAAGCCAAACACACTGCAGTAACACTACAAGCAGCAGCAGCACAGCAAATAAGTCCCTGCTTTTGATGCAGATATTCCAGGAATGATTTTGGCCCAGCATTCTGCACCTAAAGCAAGAATAAGTATCACCAAAAGAATGCCTTTCAGGATTTGAGGAGCAGCAGCAGCAGCTCCTGCTGGAGCCCATAGAACGCAATACATTTATGAGTGTCTAGGCAAACAGCTCCCCAAACAGGGGCAAGAATCCCAGGTGGGATCAGAAGTTGGATTAAATTCAAATGCAGTAGAACAGTTCACAAGAGAAAATGGGGACACAAGCAGAGAAGTTTGAGAGCCACTTTTGTACAACCTTCCACTGAAAAAACTATCATCATTACCCAATTAAAAAAGCAAAAGCTGTCAGCTTTTGAAAGATAATTCACTGCAAAAAGCCTAGAGCACTAGCTTCCCAACATAAGCATCGGATTTTAAACGAACCAGCCAGCTTACGGAAGCACATGTTGAAATGGATGACATGCCAAACCACATACTTACAGGGCCAGCACAGACAAAGGAAATGGATCCTAGATACAGAAGTGTCCAGAACCTGCCTGATTCCCTCCTACACAGCTGTCTGGGGGTTCCTACCACATCTGGCTGGCACCGAAAAAAACCAAGAACCTCCTTTCTAGGAGATCAGATGCCAAAAATACATTATATAGCACTAAACTGAGTAAAACAGGCTTAATTACAATTTACTATTTACGTATGTAGCCAATCTTAGATATGTTCTCCTCTTTGAATTTCCATGACAGAATTACAGTGATGACAGTTTTCTTTCAAGTGAGAATATACTATTGGGACCAATTCTGTACTAAGTCAGGCCTTTAACCTTTATAGCACTCAAGGACGGACTGCAGCAGCCTTCAAAAACAGTATAGACATTACCATAGAAGAGTTAGAGACCAGAATAAATGTCGTGTCTGAGGTAATTGCATAGAAATTTAAAATAGCCAAAATTAAATCACTTATGAGAAATCCAGTCTGAAACTCTAACCTGAATTTGGTCAGAAAGTTGGCTTTGTCTAACTTACTCAAAGCAGGAGCTAGGCATTCAGTGCAAGACTGAAAGGTATGAAGGTTAAGATGATACAAACAACAAAGCATGTAGGGCAATGTACAGAAAGTACTGTGCCAAAAAGCAGAAGGTGCTATCCGCATATGCTAAAATCTAGCACAGGATCTCTGCAAGAGAAGAGTGTTTCTAGGAACCCCTGCAATAATCTGTGAGACAAAAGCATCCAAAACAATTGAGATTCACTGGGAGACAAGCAAGGGATTATTAAAGCCATTGTAATTTAACAGAAGAATGAAAAAATAATATCTAGAATCTCAAACATGGTCAGATTTCTTCAGTAATAAGCATATGCATGTATCAAACCAAGCTACAATTTACAACAAAACAGCACTGGCACTTTGTGAAAGAAAAGTTATTAGATGATATGAGCCTGACTTAATTAATGGCTCTGTGGTATGGCCAGCATGTGAGGCAGGCGAATCCTCATCACACTTCTTAGGAAAGTAGAGCTCCATCAGTTATGGGACAAGCCACAGTGTTTGAATATGCATGGCCTCTGTCCTCCCTTGGTGTAACCCTACATGCCATTTTGTATACAGCGCACGATCTCTTCTCACATGTACACTTCTCTGTACATGTGTTTATAGGCAGCCACCACACACCGGGGTGGCTCCTCCTGGCTGATGCCCAAGGGCTCAGTCATCCGTCCTGCCTCTGGCACTAGGGCACACACAGGCAGCAGTAGAGGAACGGAGCGTTGAGGAAGAAGAATGGCTATGTGTCCAAGTTTCCAGCGAGCATTTCTAAAAGAGCAAAGATGCTGGGTGCACAGACGGTGCTTTACACTTCACAGCAAAGCCCTCATCTGGGAAAGGAGAGCTGACAGACGGCATTGTATGTACTGCAGGGGCCACATTCATGGAAACAAGGAAAGCGAAGCATGCGACCCCTCCGGAGCCAGCAGAGCCGTCTGTTCATTTCTCTGTTTGTTTGCTCTTTCAGACTTAAACGCTTGAGCAGATTTACACAAGTAAGAGCACTCAAGAAGTGGGCAAACTGAATATGAACACTAGGCCAACTGGCTGCAATGTCCAAGGAACAGAAAGTGGTATTAATCCTCTGAATTGGATACCAAAGCACCGCCTGTGCCCCATGGAGCTTCCCAGTGGAGTCCCCTCCCCGCCCTTCTGAAGAGCTGTGCAGC
Source organism: Phalacrocorax carbo (assembly GCF_963921805.1). Taxonomy (NCBI): domain Eukaryota; kingdom Metazoa; phylum Chordata; class Aves; order Suliformes; family Phalacrocoracidae; genus Phalacrocorax; species Phalacrocorax carbo. The sequence goes on along the minus strand of NC_087518.1, from coordinate 45,925,509 downwards.
AGGGAGGCTGCAGGGCACAGCAGCCTGGTGGGCTGGTTGCAATACCTACCAGATCCGTGCACTGTCCATCCCCCAACCCCCAACTGCTCTTCCATATGCAGGGGGTGAGCAATTTTTAGCAGGAGCCTACAGCAATTAGCGGAGAAGGTAAATAAGATACTCAGAAGTGATCTGCATTTAGAAGTTTACCAAAACAGCTCTCCCAGAATACTTTTTGCATCAGAATTACTGCAATAGATTTAAAAAAAAAAAAAAACAAAAAAAAACCACAAACCACAAAAACCACAAACAAACCCACAACCTGCCCCTTAGCTGGGCAAACTCTGGGTTATGTTGAAAACTTGCCTCTTCGAGAGGCAGCAGTCAACAGATATCCCTCTGGGCATATTGTTGCTTAGGGTACCCCCTATGCCACTGCATTTTAAGCAATATCAGATTTGTTAACAGCACAATTTTAGACTTCTAAAGCATCTAAGTTGGAAACTAGTTTGTGATGGCAACACTGTCTTCATGGGTATTCATGCATGTGCACACAAAAGATGACTGAGAGTCCAGAAATGAAAACGAGATTTCAAAAATGCTGAAATCCTGCAGCTTGCACGTTCTCCCGTCTGTCAAACCCAGTTTCTTAGGAATATATTTACAATGCCTAGACAACTTCTCATCAAACCTAGCGCATGTTTTTGCAATTTTTGACAGTTAGAATAGCATATATTTGTTCAAGTTTATTTTTATAGTGTTCAACACTATATACCAAAGACTCAGTAGTATGGAAACCAACAGCATTTTCTGCTACCCAGCTGTAACTTTTACCCTGCCTCAAGTCTGCACAGGAGGATGGAGAAAAAGATGGTGTGAAAACTGACATGAAGAAAAGAGTTTTCTCCAACAGAGAGAACAGAACTTCTCCTGTCCAACCAGAGAATACTAGCGAAAGACAAGTTGTTCTCCAAAAATTAACCATCTACAGCTTTCTCTTAGACATATAAAGTTACATGATAGTTCCTCATCATTGACAGAAGCAGTTACTTGATGTTAATTATTAATTCATGTAAAACTGAATTGAACTAGAAGATAAAGGGATATGAGGGTCCACCCCTATCTTGTCCCTATCATTTTCAGTTCTCTGTGCCAGCAATAAAACTTCAAGTGTAATAGATATGACTGTACCTTCTACCTCTGCATACTAGAATCTGCAAATTCTTAACTCTTTCTGCTCTCATTGCACCAGGCATAATCCTGAAATATTTGTGTTGCCATAAATAGTACACACTGCATTATCTAGATAATATATTTTTTAAAAATTAGTTATGTTGAAGCATCAAGCACACAAGAGTTGTGCTTGTACATCTTTGTTCTGCCTTCTTATGTGTCCAACACATTCACCAGTGAATGCAGGAATTTTATTGGGCAGATCAAGGTGCATCATATAATTGAAGAACATAATCCCAGAATAGGAGAACATGTAATTGTAAGCAGCATTCACAAGCACACATTCTCGCATATGTTTTTGTTCCTTTGGCAGTAACATAGGCCAGCATTTTAGAAACATCCTGCTAGTCTTATAAAACAACCTGACAAAAGGAAAACATAATTTTTAATCTCAACAAAACCTGAAAATAATTTTATAGTTGGACTTTCTTGGTCTGCAGGCTTTCTTTCTGTTAGATTTCAAATGCCTGCCACAAACAGAGGAAGAGGAAAAGGTCATTAGCACCCTTCCCACAAACCACAGGAATCCTTTAAGCCAAGTTAAAAAGCATTAGGCATTCAGAACAGAGAAACTACTGCTGGGTTTCCCCACAGCAGACTTGCAGTGTTCTGCAGGCTTTTTTTTTTTCGCCAGCTGCCACGATAGTTTCTCATTCTCTGCTCTTACAGTTCAGTACCAGACAGCTCTCTGTAGGCCACAGCTTGAGATATGTTATACTAGGCAATCCAAAATCATCAGGTGTTTCACACTGTCAGTGCCACTGCCCTCACCTGTCTGGACTTTCCTGGAATAAACTCCTTCCAGTAAATCCTAAGGCTGGACTGCAACCCGACAACAAAAAACTCAGGCGCAGAAACGTAACAGCGAGCAGGTCCCCTTTTCCAAAGTTTTTTTCAAGTTTTGGTCAAGAGTTGTACCAAATGCACAGTATCACAAGTGCACTTTTTCTAATTCTCAAGAAACTTCATAAGAAGATGGAACATCAAGATGAATAACTAAAGCTGCAGACACCATAGTGCTCTACGCATTCCCTCCTCTCCAACATTAAACACCCTCTGTCCTTTCCCCAGCTCCTGTCTTGCTGTGTCTGCCTGCTCAGGTTTTTTTCTGGTTGACAAAACAGTCTCCTGATACAGCCAACTTCCATTCAACTCCATCTGTCACCAATCCAATGTAACTGACTCCATGAACTAAAACCAGTGCAGCTTGGTGGAAAGTTAAGAGGATGCCTTATGTCCTCTCATGCTGCTCTTCCAAAGTCATCATTATCCCATTCCAGTCAACTAGGCTCAGCCAAAACAGTCAAACCCCAGGTTGCATCCTAGGGATGCCCAGAAAGCTGCTGCTATGTCCAGAAGCAGGAGCTGGTGAACAAGGACGCAAAACTCCCTCAGTATTTCTCGTGGCTCTGATTTATCGTGACAGATGTATGTTTACCCTCCCTGAATGGTCAACAGAGTAAGACAGCCAAGGGAAAGGATACCTAACGGAGACCAGCAATCCTGCAAACAGACTATAAATATAGTCTGTGTTGCAGACTATAAAACTCTGCCCATTCTAAAGCACCATTTCAGTTGTTATGCCAACTTATCCCAGCATAGGCTGAAGATAGAGGATTCTTTTACAGCCTGAGAGTTTGTAACTTGCACACCCATGTTTCTGTGCAGCTACAAACACACAGCTGCTTGCACAGGAGTAAGGCTTTCATGCCCTTCAGTCAAGTACATTTCAATCAGCACGCTTTGGAACTCCATGGCTTATTTCACAGAATCCCAGATTGGAAGGGACCTCAGGGATCATCTAGACCAACCTTTCTAGGAAGAGCACAGGCTAGACAAGATGGCCCAGCACCCTGTCCAGACGACTCTTAAAGGTGTCCCATGTGGCGGAGTCAACTACTTCCCTGGGGAGATTATTCCAATGGTTGATTGTCCTCAGTGTGAAAAATTTCCCTCTCATGTCCAGTCAGAGTATCCCCAAGAGCAACTTGCATCCATTCCCCCTTGTCCTCTCCATGGGACTTTTAAAAAGGGAGTCTCCATCTTTGTAGCTACCCCTCAAGTACTGGTACATGGTGATGAGATCCCCTCTAAGCCTCCTTTTCTTAAGGCTGAATAAACCCAGTTCTCCCAGCCTATCCTTGTACAGCAGGCTTCTAAGTCCTTTGATGATCTTGGTGGCCCTTCTCTGGACCCCTTCCAGCCTGCCCACATCTTTTTTGTATAGCGGGGACCAGAACTGTACACAGTAGTCCAGGTGTGGCCTGACAAGCGCTGAGTAGAGCAGGATAATGACTTCTTTCTCTCTGCTGGTGATGCCCTTTTTGATGCAACCCAGCAACCTATTGGCCTTTTTGGCTGCAGCATCACACTGTTCACTCATGTTGAGCTTCCAGTCCACCAGGACCCCCAGGTCCCTTTCCCACAGAGCTGCTCTCCAGCCAGGTAGATCCCAGTCCATGCTGCACTCCTGGATTATGTTTTCCCAGGTGCAAGACCTTACACTTGTCCTTGCTGAACTTCATAAGGTTCTTGTTAGTCCACTCTTCCAGCCTATCCAGATCTTCCTGCAGAGCAGCTCTCCCTTCTGGAATTTCTACTTCCCTGCTCAATTTGGTGTCAAAATAACGTGAAAGGGTTCTTCAGGTACGTCAGCAACAAGCAGAAAAAGAAGGAAAACATAGGCCCACTGTTAAACAGAAAGGAGAGTCGGTCATCAATGATGCTGAAGAGGTAGAGGTCCTCAACACTTTCTTCACAAACACTGTTGGGTCCCAGGCTTTGGGAATGAAATTCCCAGTTGAGCCAAACACCGACCCACCATCAGTGAAGGAAGAGTTAGTACGTGAATTATTACAGGAGCTTGAACCCTGCAAATCGATAGGCCCTGACGCCATCCACCCGAGGATGTCGAGAGAGCTGGCTGACATCACTGCGAGGGCACTCTCCATAATCTTCGAGAAGTCGTGGAGAACGGGGGATGTCCCAGAGGACGGCAAATATTACCCCTGTTTACAAGAAGGGCTTGAGGGAGGATCTGGGTAACTATAGGCCCATCAGCCTTACTTCAATCCCTGGGAAAGTTATGGAATGAATCCTCCTGGGGGCCATCACAAGTCAAATGAAACACATGACTGGGAAAAGCCAACATGGCTTCACTAAGGGCAGATCGTGCTTGACAAACCTGGTGGCCTTCTACAACAAATTGACTTGCCTGGCTGACATGGGGCAGGCAATGGACACTGTCTACCTGGACTTCTCCAAGGCTTTTGATATGGTTCCCCACAGCCTCCTCCTGGAGAAATTAATGCACTGTGGCCTACACAAGTGGTCTGTGCAGTGGGTGGGGAATTGGCTGACAGGCCTCTTGGCACTACATATCAAAAATGATTCAAGTGAATTAAGTGTATTTCAAAGGAACACAGCATATATAACATAGACATGAAGACCTGGCTAAAGCAGGTATGATGTGAAAAGGGAATAAAATAAAAATAAATAAAATATAAAATTGGGCACCTTTTAATAATTCTTTTGAAGCCAAATTCAGTAGCTACTGGCATGTTTTCAAGCACTCAGTTATGAAAGGCAATGAGATCCCAAAGCAATGGACACTGCTTCCAAGATCTACACAGCCTCTAAATTAATACAGTAAAATGAGCCAAAATTTGTCTAAGACTGGGCAGAAAAGCCTGAAACTTAAGTCATTCTTCTGAATAGGCAGAAATATTTGAGAAGTGGTATAAAATCTAGTAGGATTCCAGGCTGTTGCTAAAAGCTATTCATTTTTCCTGGTGGTTTCCCATATTAAAAGCTTTTTTAGAACAGGAGCATGTTTTCAGTGTCCACAGAGAGCAATGTATCATACAATATGTTCCTGGAACTTAAGCAAAGGCTTTTCTGCCTAATGGACAGCTAGGAAACAATCTAGTTGCTAAAAGTTATCCTTTTGTTAACAGAAATAAGCAGCACACAGAAAAGACAGACCATAAGATATGCTATGTACTGAGGTCCAAGAAAGGACTCTCTCTTCCTAGGATCTCGGTCACAGGAGATTTCATAGGAGTTATTTTTCCAGCTCTGCCTAGTTGCTTACCAGGTACAGACTGGGAGGCACCTTTACCTTCTCATGATTCAGGGTGGGCTTTCCTAAAAGCATTGATAATTTACTTCACAGAAAAGAAAACTAAGAACTGTTTTGTGATCTCAAGATTCAGTGGGGATCCCTGCAGTGCCCCACTCACATGGCATTTCTCTGGTAAGCTATTAACTCAGTCTGCTGTGTTAATGAGTAGCATCATTATACACCTGTGTTGTATGATTCAAGTATTTTTACAAACAAAACAGAAAAACCAACCAACAGAAAAAGCAACAGAAACCAACTTTAACGTACTGAGCCTACAGGCAGCAGTATGGACTCCTGATAAAAAACCCTAGATGCAGTGTCTAACCTGAAAAGCTGTTAAAAACAAAGAAAGAATGAATGAACGAACAACAAACTAAGACCATCTAAGATGAACAGACTAGTGTCTTTTAAACATCACGACCCATCAGAAAAAGCTCATGCGTGTTCATGCCCCATTCTCTTGCAACAAAGATGTACACCCGCAAGCTCCTTCTCCTTTCCAGGAATTACCAAAATTATGGGTTTGCCTTTTAAAGATTTGGTTCAATTTGTATCAATTGAAAAATCTCAGTTCCACCTTCAAGTAAGAAGTCAATCACAGTTTGATCCCAGGAAGGCACAGAGCATCAGGGGGCTATACAATTTAGAGCCATCTGTTCCCACTCCCTCATCCTTTTGCTTATAACCAGGGAAAAGACACCCCCCCTCATCTTATTTCCATTTGACTTTTCCAACCTTCTCCAGCTTACCCGGCTTCATAGCTTCTCAGGCTCCATCATGAGCTTCCTATGCCTGTGGCCTTTTCCCCCTCTCTCTCCACCCCTCCCACTGATCTATTTTATTAAACACACCTGTCTGCTCTTTCATCCAACTGTTATTTCCATTTGTACTCATACAAATACCCAGGCACACATGCTGCTAGTTAATACTAACTATATTATACCACTACTGGTAGAGGCACCTGTCAGAAACTGATGAGCAAGAAAGAAAATAACATTGTCTAGCTAGGATAAGACTTGCTAAGCAAGGACTTTGAAAGCAGTGCATCAACACTGCATTCACAAGACGCCCCTGGGAATCTGGGTCACTCCATCACCACATGCTGAAAGCAGAACCTCAAATGAGACAGGAGCAGCAAAATGGGATTCAGCTCCTCACCACCACCAGAGCCAAAGGCAGTTTGAAATGAAGCAAGAAAGAGACATAAATTATAAAGGCAACTGCATAGTGATGCATCCACAGAAGTTCTTCTTTCCTAGATGTTTTCAAATAAGAATACGTTCTCTCTGCATGATTCATTGACAGCATATGCCCTTAGGTAAAGAAATCTGAGCATGACACAGAACCTGACGAGACACTTGTTCAGAGATTTTGCAGACCCTCCAATCTTCTCTTTACTGCAAAGTGTAATATAATCCTATCTAAAGAGCAGATTTCTCTCCAACATATATTTGCCTTTGCTTCCCATTACTTTAAAACGTGCTTCCCTTCATGGTCTTAACTAAAACTGGGAAAACTGTGCAAGGTTTTCTTTGTTGTCAATAACTGTTCAACATTCCACGTTAGTAATGCTGAGAGCCTTAGCGTACCAGCTCCCTCTTAATAATTTTAAGCATCAAGCAATAAGATTAAGTAGTATAATACAAACAATAGGTACATCAAAATTCTGAGTTTCAGGTGAAACTGATGATCAGCTGAACTGGTCTTTAAAACCTGGAAAAGTCTGAAAAACACAGTTAACAAACATTCATTTGTTCCTCTTTCTTTTCACAGTTCTTTTTAAAATTAATTCAATGACCAGTGTGCTGTTGCCATTCTCTTTATAACCACTCTCAGGAACATCAGAACAATTAAAATCACAGTAAAGGTTAATATCCAGAAGAAAAAAAAAAACTAAATGAAAGCAAAACAAGGAAAAGCAGATGTTCAAAATCACTCTGAACACAGACTGATTAGGTAATTAGTATATGTATATGTGCTTATTTGTGTATATATTTATATATGGCTAGTCTTCTCCCTTATAAAGGGAGAATGGACAGAGAAAAATACAAAATATCAGTATTTGAAGTACGCGATATAACCTCTTAATTTTAGCAAAACAGTGGAACACAGCAAATTAAGATTAAATGGGAATTTAAGCCACACCATAAATACAACTAAAAAAAAATCTGAAGTAAAGGTGAAATGGTTGGAATAGTTTTTCCTTGCAAGGCAAAATGGTTAATAGATTACACGTTTCATAGTAAAATTTAGAAGGGCTTGGTTTTCCCCATGAGCTAGATTGAGTGTATACATAAGGTTGCCTCCCTATGAAAATAAAATAAAATTTAAAAAACAACAAAACAAAAACAAGCAAACAAAAAAAAACCACAAACGCAAAGCACTACCAAAAAACCCCAAACAAACCCCACACTCTTCTGCAGCTGGGATGCAGCCACTGAGTAAAAGAGAGTACAAAGTTATAATCTTCTTCAAAGGAAACTCAGGGAGGCCTGCTTGGGCAGACTGGTTATAAGAAGTGAGCTAATAGAAAGCATGCTTTAGTTCATTTAACAAAGCAGCAGCAGCATACTGCTTAAAAATAGTGAACGCTAGAAGTGTGTAAAACTCTGGATATACTACATCTATTAAATGTGTGTAAAGACCGAAAATTACATTATACATAAGGTCTTGGTATAGCAGTGTTCAGTTCCCTCAAATTTGCATTTTGTTACATTGAAAGTTTAAGATTTATTTTGTTAAATACAATCTTTTTTTAAACTTCTTTAAATTAATTATTTACTTTAAAATATTTTCCTGAAACTACTGCAGTACATTTACAACAAAAGCATCAACTTTATACAATTTTTCCAAGGATGTTTCTAACATTTTTCATATTTATTTGATGCTTAGTGATCAAATATGTGTTGCTGATTTGAAGGATTAAAGGAGTTTATTCTCATTACATTTTTTAATGGTTTCATCCACTGCAGAATCCATGAAGGATTCGAAAACTGCACTTTGAAGAATGTGAAGTCTCTAGTAGTTCTGCAGCGGTGCTAAGCACTGCCATTGTGTGAGGCCTTGGAGACATCAAGCGATTACCAGCCATCCTCAGTGCATAGAATAGCTTGTTACTCTGAACCCAAGTCCCCCCAGATAGCTTTTATTGTAGCAGGCCACCTGCAGAAGCACAGCAATAGATACCTGTGCACCCTGATGGGAATCATCTGCCTGTAAATAGTGAACCACACAACTTCACAGGGGTGGAGAGGTAAACTTTAAAAGGGGTATCTATAAAGAGCCTCAACACCGTTGGCTAAATCACATTAACTGCCTATAACTAACATTACCATACTACATAACGACATACTGCACATAACTAGCACTACCAGGTAACCACCCTAGCTCTGTTTTGCCTGCATTCAAATTACTTACCTTTCATCTAGTATTTAATCCTCGTTAAACTTACATAACAAAAGAGGTTTCCAAAACTTTCAATTTATTGTCAGCAGGCTATAAATTTGATATATTTCTTATACTAAAAATGCCATCATACCTGGAATTTATGCTATATCTTTTGGCATATTTTGTTAATTTCTTTTTGTTACCAGTGGTAAAGACATTTGCACATTTTCGAATGTACAAGAGATCTTGTCTGTATGCATCTCTTTTGCCCGCAAACTCCCATGTTGTAAGTGTGAATGCAGCTGAGGGACACTTGCCAGTCAAAACAGATGCTCAATTCCTAAACCACAGAATGGAGCACAAATAGAAGATTTGCTTTAATGTATTCACAGCACATCCAGCCCCAACTACTTCCGAGACTTTTCAGTATAAATTGCAGCAGAAACTGGCTTAGGAATCAAGTTTCCATTTGGAAGCTAGCATAAAGCAATGTACTTTGGAGGCAAAAATCTGTCCACTTAAACACAAACCATGTTCTGCACCAGAAGAAATATCTAGGTAGGTAAACAGTTTTTTCACAGTGACAGCTTTCTCTACCAAACTCTAGAGATTAAACTAGAATGAGTCACAGAAAACAAGTATTACATCTTGAAACTGGTTGTGTCCGAGCACAACTCAATAATTTTGGGGCTGATACATACTATGGCAATGGCTGTAGAGCCCCCTCAGGAGCAGGGGATCAGCTGGGGAAGGAAAACAGAAGATTAAGTACACCATGGATGTGCAAGGATGGTATCAAATAGCACTACAGTGATTTCTGGCCAGCAGACTGACTCTTCTAGATGGCACTGAGAAAAGCAGCCCTCACCTGAAGGTATGCCAGGAAGCAGCCAGGCGCTGGTGCCACTTGAGGATCAGTGTAGTGTAAAGGCTAAACCCTCTCATCGCAGACCCTGAACAAAAGCGCTATAGTCAAATCTAACCTCTGCACCCTATGCTGGAGGCACTCAGTGAAATACACTGAGAGGTCAGAATTCAAAAACAAATCCCACGATAATTTCCAGTAAGTATCTTTTTCTCATCAACAAGCTATGTCAGCCCTAGCCCAACTATTTTAAAACTGCATTTCTAGAATAAAGGACCGCTATACTTTCCAGACAAGATTATTTTCCTCAGAATTATGGCACATTCCCTAGATTATAAATAAGGTTAACAATTGTTAAGTTTATCATTCTATGCTTTGTCCTCAAACTGGTGAATATGCTACAAAATCTTGTACTATACTAATACTACTATTCCTGGGGAAGAAAGTGGAAGGGTTGTCCTTTTGGACAGCACTTAACACCAACTAGGATTACCCCTTTTCCAGCCATGTTCACAGCTCCGGGATGTGAACCTTTTCTTTGTCTGCAAGCACAACTTTACAACAAGCTTATCTTACAAAGCACAGCAGCCAGTGCCTACCTGGTGCTTTAGGTAAAACCACTATCATTAACATTTGAGAGCTGTACTAACAATGTGAGTTAAGTCATAAGGAAAAAAAGAAAATCTTTTGATTTCAGCAAAAACCTTGCAATGGAAAAACAAATACTTGATTCAGAAGTGCTATAGTTGGAGGAAATGGAGTCAAGAAGTAATCTACAATAGTAATTGGATTGAAAGATTCTGAGTTGGTGGAATTTAGTGGCTGTATTAAAAAGCCATCTCCTCTTCAAGGCAAGGAGCCAACATAATGAAGAAAAGACAGGAAACAAGTTAGGGAGTGCCATCCAAGGTTAAAAGAAGACCCTGTTATCTTTAAAATGGAAGGGCAGCCTATTTCCATGAAACTGAGTTGCTCTGTCTTCTGCAGTCTAAGGCTGTTTTTTATTTCCAAAATCAGCAACTGGAAAATACATTTACTAGAGCATTATTCCCACCATTATAATAATAAAAGGGTCAATTAAAACTCAGTTAAGTGGTAAATCTGTTGTGGAGTGGACTGACTTTAAAAGAGAATTTCAGTTACGTCAATAAAAACTAAATAATACTGGGCATAGCACTCGTTACGTTTCCAAATTTTGAATCTCTACTGCTTAAGAAAGTCAAACCCTTCTTTGTATCCTTGTACTTCCCTCCAGAATAACCAAGCAATTCTGAACCATTTCTCAGTTCAACAGTGGTATAAGTTTCCAGAAAGAACTTGTTTTCCAAAATAATTAAATAGAACTTAAAAATGCAATTTCATGTTTACAGCAGGAAATAACTGAACTTGTCTCTGGTTACCAAAAATGAAGAAATAATACAGATTTAATGAATTGGTGTTCATATTACATCTGTTAAATGGGAATCAACAGTTCTAAGAATCTATTGCATAGCACAAATAGCATGAGGTCCCAATTTTTGCACAAATAGATTACGTTATAATATGCTAGTCATTGCTGCAATGTGCAAACAAGTCCTGAATTTACACTACATCTGAGCTATATTTGGAGCTCAGCTTTGTACACCAACAAGCTTTGTTCACCCAGTTGTCTAAATGAAATCAAAGGGAAATTTTGTGCGTTACTTATGAGGACTCGTCCCTTTAGCTGCTCCAACACAACATGACTCATAGTCAGGGTCTACGTACATATTTTTCAGTATATTTTTATTTTCCTTTTCTTTTAAAAAAGGATGAGAGAATAAGCTTTGCAGGGTTAGAGAAGGCTAGATCACATCTTAGCTCCGTACAAGACAGGATAATGACACAGCAAGTATTAAGAACAGTGACAGAAATAACCTCTTGATCACTTAGACTAAAAGGTTAATAATCATGTATTTCACATCTTACCAACAAACAGCTGCTTTAAAATTCTTACCAGGAAGAGTCTGCAATACCATTTACACTCTAGACTTCCCTAGTAGGAAGTAAAATTTCCTTCAAGTTTTATTTCACCACTTCTCTTTCTTCTCTCTTTCAATACTAGAACTGCTCATTGGCCAAAAACCAAGAGCTCAACATCGCCAGTTTCAGGAGGAGTTAAAATACACACACAAAACACCCTCTCAACCTGGGCCTGCATTCTGCAATGTGGGTCCACTTTTAATTAAATGCAGAAACTCAGATTATCCCACCCAACCATTAAGCAGTGTAACAAGTTTTCTCAGTGCCACTTTAATAGCCTGCTTTTTTAAGAAGCTTTTAATTCTGCATTCAGCTTCAAGACACCAAATGCTGCCAGCACTGTCTAATCTCAGCATGACTGGGAAAAGTACCACTAGGTCTCTGCTCCAGCATTTCTAACAAACGTGGCTGAAGAAAACTATTTGCCTGGATTATGAGGCTAACAAGTACTCCCCAAATGATGAACAGCACTCATTTTATTTTTCACTCTTACTGGTAAGAAGCCACCAAAGCTTTCTTCTAAAAACTCTGCTTCAACCACAGCAGGGATAACTAATTATAAGCACCCTGTCTGGGGTAAAAAAGAAAAAGAAAGATATAGTTTGTCTAAGCTTATGGAAATGTAACTGTGTGCTTCAGTTTCTGCCTTTTCTTCTTGTCAAGCAAACAAAGTGGAAAGGTGGGAGGGGGAATGGCAGCACAAGCAATGAAACAGCCTCAGAAATTCAAAGCTGAAAAGATATTCCAACTGATGAAAGGCAACGAGAGGAGGCTGCTCAGTTCTTACTCTGCTGTACCAGATAAGAGAACTTAGGACAGGCAAAATCTGTTCTCTAAGCCTGGTTCATCAGGGCATATCAAGGCTTCAGAAACATTATTGCATTTTTAATAATTCAGGAATCTGCCTGCGTCCCTCTTGATTATGTAGCAATTGTCCAAGCTTCACTGAGGTTGTAATTTTGCTGTCTGGAAATATCTGTAATTGGTTATACCAGCTGAAATGGTTATTTGAGCTTTTCAGTGTCTTTTAAATTTGGTTTCTTAATGAAGGGGCAAAATTTTTGACAGCCAAAGTGCCAAAAATGTGCCTGGAAAAAAAAATCAGGAGAGGAGAAAGAACAAGGAGAAAACAGAAAAATTCATCTGCAACAGAGAAATGCACGTTGTAGAGAAGCCTTGAGAGTATATACTTGCTTCTTCAGACTGTAATCACCTGCTTGCAAGACTGTATCCATATGCATGTGCAGCTTCCACTAAAACCATAAGGGAATGAACATCCTAGACCCAGGACTCATTCTAGATATTTTTAATAGCTGCAAACAAGTGGTAAAAATTTTTATATGCCAAAATTAGCAGGGGAAGGAAACCCATTCATTTTTCTAATAAAATCCGCTGGTCTAAGGCATACACACATTACAGTCTTCAGATCTGCTTCAGAAGTTTATGCATCTAGATACGCCAGGACACTTTTTGCCGCATCATAGTTCACTGCTGAACTATTCAGCTTTGAACCAAATTCTTCTGCTAACACTCTCTAGAGGAAGATCCCTCTCTTTAAATAGGCCTTATATTCATTTAGAATAGGTGATCAAGTTCTTTGGTTCACTGCATCAAAATTGTTTGGTTTATGCTTAAATGAGACTATAGAGCAACTTCCTTCCTCTAAATAGTATATTTTCTTAAGACTGACAGGTGATCAGCACTTTTTTCCATGGCACCCCAACCAAAGCCAAGACTGGGAGCCATGAAGACATCAGACATGCCGAGATGGTTGGTAAGACAGCCTCCAGACCAGGAAGAAGGACAGACACCAACTATCTTCAGCAGTCTGGAAAAAAAAAATTCTTTTGTACTGGCTATAGCAGTCTAATCTACCCTGCACCATGAGGGATGTGACAAGGTCCCTGCATTCTTACCGAGAGGCCTTGGAGGTCTTGGTGTCTCCCAGGAAAAGAGGATTCACGTTCAGCTAAAAACTGCACAATGAGAACAATAGGAGCAAGACATGTGGTAAACAAGTTCCCCATGATACTAGTCCTTCGCATTCTCCTGAATCCTTGTGATTACTAAGGGGGAGACCATGACAACGGCAGAAAAGCCATTCACTGCTGACATTGGAGACACAATGGCCAACTAGTACTTTGGGTGAAATATATCACCCACTAGCTGTTTTATTAATGACCCAGCCAGAAAGCTCATACTTCATTGCAGAAGATGAAAGAGACAAGTAAACCAAGCTGCTACTCAAAAGGAATACATTAATATTCATTTGGTTTCTTATATGCTGCGGGTCAGAGCAGAAGAGCTGGGCATTGCTGCTATGTCAGCACTTAGCAGGTTTTAGGTCTCGATTATATATTGAATTCCCATTTAAATTCAAGATAAACAGTGAAGCCAGAAAGACTTGACACTGAAAACCACATACACACCAGACTGACAGCTGTCTGCTAATTAACATAAGAATAAGAGTCAACACAGAGGCATCCTGAAACTCTGCCCTTGAGCTTAAGCAGTAATGGGAAGCTGATACTTCTAAAAGGAAGCTCTACCCTCAGTGAGTATGTATATACACTTCAATGAGCTTTTCTCTAGGAGGCAAACTTTCCAAGGTAGTCCGGTCCACATCCTCACATGTATTTGTACACACACATGAAGGCTTGCCCTCCTTGAGAATTTATTTCTGCAGCTGTTCACCCATAACCAAATTCTCATTTCACTTCTCCGCAGTATGACTAAAAAACAAAGGACAGGGAAGAAAAATAGAGCAAAAATGTCACCAAGACACTATGGCTCCATTAGTTTTTTTCCCTTTCATGCTTTCCTAGCAATGCTTTCACGGGTACTCTACAAACACTCTTCAGTCCACATACATTACTCTTCTCCACCAAGGTACAAGTCAAAGTCAGCATCGGAAATTTACCGGGGCAAAATTAAAGCATTATCACAACAACTTAGGACAGTATCAAACCTATCATGTGACCCACCTATAACTCCAGGACTCAAAATATCAATGGCTCAGACATCACCAAGTCTGTCAATGATGAAAAATTGATACTGCAGTAACACAACTTAATTACCTGTCATACAAAGGCACACAAACATCTAGCACTGTTTTTACTTTTGAGTGTGTGTACACTTAAAGAATACCTATCACCTTTGATTTCAAGCTCTTCAGGACAGAAGCTTCCTAGAAAGTCAGTAAGCTTTGCACTGGACAAGGTTACACATGTAGATTTGCGAGTCATGATTACAATGCAACACCACTGGGGTATAGGTTTATTCCACTTCTATGAGGAGGCTGTTCCTGGTTTGTTGTTTGAGGTGGTTTTTTGTTTGCCCTTTTTTTATTGTTTGTTTGGTTTTTGTTGTTGTTGTTGCTGTTGTGGTTTTTTTTTGTTTTGTTTTTTAAAGAAATAAGATACTGAGACCCACATGAGATTTTTCTGAGAAATAACATACAAGAATCAGTATGTTCCAAAAATTGTGTGTAAAGAGGTGAAATCTTTCCCTTACATCTACACACCCTTATTTAAGAGAATACGTTGCTCATGAAACATATCAGAACAAAGGCTTTGAAAATTTAAGTTCACAGGCTAAGTACACTACAGACAACAGAGATTCATATATCTTCCCATTTCCTCCAGTGAGCCTGAACTGTTTAATGTAGAGAGGAGAGAAGAAGATAAAGCATTGGAAAGTATTATAATAAAGTAAATGGCACAGAAAAAAAAAAACAGGAAATTATGAACTCTGCAGGCTCTTACAATGGATGGAGCATGGCAGACTAAGAAGCTGAAGAGCCACAAATAAATCAGTGAAAGATTTTAAACATCATACGGATTTCCAGTAGAAATCATGACCACATATCCCCATGATTTGGGGTGAAAGGAAGGAGGAGGTTTCTGCAGAAAGGGAGAAAAGCAATTAGATTATTATTTTGACCATAAGTACTTTCATAGTTTCTTTTTTAATGGGAATTCTAGGTTTAATGGGATATAATGTCTTCAATTTCAGAGCCTAAGATAATCACTGAAGGAGATTAGGTAGCAACTTTCACTGATGGTTTTCTATCTGGCTTCTGGCACCATCCCTTTAACCCCACCATACTGGGTTCTTCGCAGGACAGAATAATGATGACTGTGTCCTGCGGCAGACTCGCTGTGACAGATCCTGCATGTCCTGCACCACTCCTAGAATGACCCACTGATGACTAATTTCTGTGAGCACAACTTTTCCACCAGTAGGAAAAAATAATAACAGTAATTAGAAAACAAGACAAACAAGGATACATTAAATTTGAAATATTGGTATGTTTTGTCTTCAGTTTAAAAATCATTTCTAGGCATTGTAAAGTAAAAAAGATTGCTGTGCAAGAGGCCTGTTTGATTTGTCTTCCATGCAGTTCTCACCACTCTATTTAAAACCATTCATCCAAACACAAGGTATTCTCAGAGGCACTATTGATAAAAGACTGCACAGAAGCCAAGCGCCACAAGCAGCTATTTTTAATTATCCAGACTGTGCACTGAAAACATGCACAGCTTTACAAGCAAACTTATGGATGCAGAGGGAAGCAGGGGTTAAAAAAAAATAATCACAGCAACAAGATCCATGCTAAGAAAAATATCCCTATGGAACCTCCCTGTCTGGCCTACGACTGTGTATCAGTCCAGGTGAAACATTTTGGGCTATTGTAAATGAAGATAAAACATGTTGGCATCCATGTGACAGACATGGCCACAAATAAATCAAGCAATAAACGGCACAGCATGCTATTTCTGGCTTTGTGCCTCCTTTTTGTCACATTAGGGTAAAAAGTTGCATTCAAAGACCACAACTGTCTCTGAAACAAGAAGTCTCCCAACACCCCCTACCATCTAGGCAGAAAAGCAGACAAATTCAAGTGTCTGAAGGGATTATGGGATAACAGGGAAGCCTGCTAACAAAAGCAGACAGCCGTTGTGGCTTAAGGAATCAAAATGAACACCCCAACATCTTCCTCCTAGCTTAATGCAAGGGTTTTGCGACGACAGGGCTTGGCCTAAGATGACACTGCTGGCTACTGATTCTTTCTTGCCCCAGCCCTTTCATCTTGGTTTTCTCTGAGTCCTAGGCAAACCTCAACAAGCTTTTGAGAGACAATCTCAGTTAGTCGTTGCCAATCACAGCTTGAGTCACACCACATTTGCCACACAAAGTTTTTCCAGCAGTGAGAAAACATGGTTCTACCAGTACATCCAAGAGGCTTGAAGAAGAAATAGCAAAGGTTCATGCAGACAAGGAGATGTACTGAGACACAAAGACATTTGTTCTGCCCTTATTGTACACTACTCCTACAAGACACTGTATCTTTGTGCTTCTTCTCACTTCTCAGCTGTCAGCATCTAGCAGAGAATTAAAAACCTCAGAGCTAGGTCTTTGCAAAGCATTTGTAAAGTGCCCAACACCGTGGTGCCCTGGTCCCATGCAGAACTGCAAAGTGGTACCATACGAGCCATATTTCTCGGATGTGTTGCCTCAGCTCGTGCTCACTACTCTTCCCCACTGGCTCCCTATTTCACTGGGCTGTTTTGACTGCATTTTTCCCATGTAACTGTGCCCCAGAACAATGCTGCAAGATTTTCAAGTCACCCTGAAATAGTGACTGTCTGATATGGGAAGATGCATCTGAACAGCACAGCAAACAACCATTTCTGTACAAATTCTGTAGACATGAAAAACCTGGCAGCAAAACCTACCACTTCCAAGAACTGTCCAAGGGCTGAACACGACATCAGGGATGGAAGCAATGCAGCTGTAAGCAGGAGGACTGGGCGATGATTCCACGACAGCAAAGCAAGAGGACAGAGTTACACACCAGAGAATCAGCATATGGGCAAGTCTGCTGGCCAGGGTTCAGTGCGGACTGCTAATTCTAAGTGCACATGTGCATAAAGAAAGACATCATCTTCAGCAGAATCCAAGATTACTCCCTCCCCCCCCAAATCTTAAGGAGCTAAATCAAAACATTGTCTTAAATTTGCACGTTGGAGGTGGGAGGAAAAAACACCTTATCACAGAGAAATGCTAGCACATCATCTGATCTTCTGTACCTGTCCACATGTATGCTGCTCCTCCTCCTATAAGGAGTAATCTGAATTACCTTCCCTTTAAGACATTTTTCCTCCTTTGCAACAATTTAACAATGTTCATATTAAGGCTCTTTTACTCAGTAAAGACACCTAAAAATTACTTAGATATTATATTTATTGTAATTCTAAATATTGTAATTATAATACAAATACACAGGAGAAATAGGAGGCTAAAGACAAAGATCCAAGGAATTAAACAAATAAAGCAGAAGGTGGGTTATTTGGAAGTACGACAATGTATTTTCTCTTCCTCTGCCTACCCAGGTTTGCTCATGACAGCTATGGTTGTCAGTGTCTATGCTGCCATCTTCCTAAACAATTTTTGAAAGCATGGAGCTCAGACAGTCCATTAGAAAAAGTGAAGTTCTGCACTACATCAAACTTCAAACACTAAATAAACCCTATTTAAAATATGTTTCTAAACAAAATCGAGAATTTAAAGGCAAACTTAGTTTTGGGGCTACCTTGACTCAGGCAAACACAGTAGGTCCCCTCACACTTTTGGCAGTTGTGACAGTTCAAGGTAACCCAGCTGCTTTGCAAGAAAACAAGATAAAATACTTTGTAAATGATGCTTATACTTTATACAGCAATTTTTATCCATTAATCCAGTGATAGCTCACAAAGGTTGGCAAGAATATTGACATTTCCATTTTAAGCAATGATGCCCAGAGAGGTTAAGCGATTTGTCCCATGTCGCATAGAAATGTAGCTGAAACCAAGGACAGACCAATTTCTGAAAAGCAGCAAAGCACACACACCTTGTCTGAATTCACCGAAAGCTCTGCCATCACAGCCATTCCCACTGAGGTGGAGTCCCACTTCTTCCAAAAGCTAGTAGATACAGGCATTGCAAATGATTTACACCTCTGTCTTGCTGTACACACTACTACTTATTACCTTTCCCTGGTGTGCAGACCTGTAACAGGACAGTGATGGTTATACAACCATCAAGCCTATCCACTTGTGTACACACGCTGAATCCTGTGATTTTTCTCATTGGTTACATGGATATATCACAATTTTGTGATTACAGCCCAGTTTAGCAGAGCTTCAACTGCTTGATAGCTCAGACCAAGCCATGGGCTACTATAGGTTGCATATCCTAAATCCCATTGTAGGATTTACCTGGAGCATCCATATCCAGCGCAAAGGTACAGTGCCACACTGACCACCTAAATCCTACTGGAATTTATGAGGGATGTTGCACTTTGGGTGATTTTGTGAACTAATTGAAGCTTCGGGCTAAGAGAACGTGTAAAAGACTGGACAGAGTCACATACTGGATTGGCTCACCAGAAGCTCATGAACAGATTTGTTTCCTTTAAGGCCACAGACTGGCTGCAAACTACTCAGAAGCCAGTTTTCTTCAACTATTTTTAGGGCTGGGTGTCCAGATTTTCTTTAGGAAATTCCTGCCAATCTTCAGCTAAAAGTCAATAAAAGAACTAATCTTTGCAGAATAACCAGGCTGTGACAACCCTACATGTGGACGTCTGACACCAGCACCATCTCTTTAACGAACACATTTCAGCACTGACAGACACCAGAAAATCCCAGCATGGAGTAACAGCCCCCTTAGATGGAGCCTAGCAGCAGGCAGGCACAGCCTTGGACCCAAGCTACTGAACACCACTACCAATCTGGTCTTTTATCAAAACTAAATTAGGGCCTACAGCCTTTAATTGCCAGGGTCTCTGTCTCAGATTCAAATACAACTGGATTTTCTGTTCAATGAGCAGACTGGATTTTCACATTCTTACTGCTTTTTGTCCTTCAGCAGTGAAATCAGAGTCCCATGCACGCTTATTTTCTGAGACTACTGCAATTTTACTGTCCTTGCATTTTTCTCCCCTTTGCCTTGCTGAGTAGGTATTCCTAACACACCCATATCACAGAATCCAAGTGTCAAAACACCCCACACCCCTAAATTACATTTACTGCAGGAGACAGACTCATTCTGCAGATTCCTGGAGAAGAGAAAGGTCCAGGGAGACCTTATTGCAGCCTTTCAATATATAAAGGGACTTATAAAAAGTCTCTCTCCATCTTTCTTATCAGGGCCCATTCTGATAGGACAAGGGGTAAAAAAAGGGGGTAGATTTAGATTAGATTAAAGGAAGAAATTATTGACTCTGAGGGGTGGTGAGACACTGGAACAGGTTGCCCAGAGAAGTTATAGATGCCTCATCCCTGGAAACATTCAGGTTGGATGGGGCTTTGAGCAACCTGATCTAGTCAAAGATGTCCCTCCCCACAGCAAAGCGGTTGGACTAGATGATATTTAAAGGTTCCTTCCGAGCCAAACCATTCTGATTCTATGATTATGTTCTCACAGCTGAAATCTCTGAAGCTTGGAAAGAGAAAAATATCCCATATTTATTGTACTATTTCTTTTAACTGAAATACAGCCACAATAAATGTCAGTTGAAAACAATATGTATTTTATGGATATCTAAGATATGGTGTGGTTTTCTGTGTATGGATCTGATAATTGCAAAACTCATTAAAACAGACAGAGCAACTGCAGCATGTGAGGAAGAGTTGCACTTACCGTAAGTAAGCATGCTTACTAGGCAGCTGTTGCAGAATAACCTGCAATCTCCAAAGAATAACAACTCTTAATATTTTAGGAGGCCATCTCCTTCCCACACTGAGATGACCAGATTTGTGACTGCTTTTTTTTATATAAACAATTGCTCAACCAAGAGCAAAACAATTCATCCCCTCTGAATTTGGGCACAAAGAGGAATATGCAGGAAAATTAGGCAGCCACAGCTTCGTTCCCAGCAAAGGGAAATACATGAAGGCAGAAGGGATCTTGAAATGTCCTCCACCTCAAACTCTTGTCCCAAGGTAGGATCAAACGCCCTGAGCCACTCCTGACAGAAGCTTCTTTGTTCTTAAAAAGTTCCAGTGATGGACATACCCTAAATAGTTCACACCACAGCTTCAATGTTGTCACCCTTTAGATGTCTAGTCTAAATCTCCTTTACCAAAAATTGAGTTTTCAGTACTAGTCTCCAAGAACTTTACTTCCTTGGAAAGTAGCTCCACTAGTGGAAAGGCTACCGTGCATGCCTCTCCTTTGACACCATTATTCACACACCAAAGTGCATTTTTCATCACTCTGATCACACTACAGCCTTCTATAATTTTCATCAGTAATTGTCGACTACCTTATCTACTTACATTAAAATAATTTTTTAAAAAAGGAAAGCATAGAAATAAATACTTCTTGCTTTTTTTGAAAACAAAGTATAGATCTCAAAGATTATCATCTTTATAGGAACTTAATATTAAGAATCAGAAAATGACAGCCTGTGTGAGAGAGCTCTGAATTAGCATCCTCACTGAAGGAAAGCAAATCTCAGCCTGTGCACACATCCTGTTTGGTGGCAGTCAGCAATGCACTGACAACCCAAGCAGAGTATCCAGAGCTTCACACAGAGTACCCGGCTTTTTCTGCTCTCTTTAGAGGTTACAGAAATCAGGCTGATTGGTGGGGGCTAGGAGGCTGAAAATGGAGGTAAGACACATAGGACAAAAGCCGATGGCTCAGATTTTGTTAAGCTGAGTGCTTTGGAAGCTCTTGTTCTGTATCTCTAACTGCAATTTTCTTTAATAAATGCCTCCTCATTAAGAAAAACTCACTGATCTTGACAATTATGAGAACAGACTATATGACCAAACAAACCAAGCAAAAATAGGGACAGTTTTATAAACTGAATATGGAAGATTCAGGACTGAACTTAAAACCTACAATGAGAGCAGAAACTCAAGCAGACAGTTTCTTTTTTAATTTCATGAAACAGAAAAGACTCACTCTATGTTTGTGTGTGACAAAGACTTTATGCTTCCAGCCAGGGCCAGGGTACTTGGAGACCAAAAGGAGAGCTGCCAGCTGCCCATGGCCAAACTTTGAAACATTAAATTTTAAAACAATAAAAATATGAAAAGCAATAAAAAACACACAGTAGCCTGAAAATTGCTTTTTTTCAATGGTTTGAATTTGCTTGTAAGAATGCTTTTAAAAACACTCATTAGCCATGATTAGTGGCATTAGTGTCATGGATTGGTTGTGCTTTCAGGTATTCATCTCAGAAAAATACTGAACAGGAGGTAATCAGGTGAGGCACCAGACCAAAGGTTTGTATCATTTATTGCAAAAGACAAAAGTCAAATGGAAGAGGAAGCCATTAGAAATCCTAAAAACAACCTTGCTGTGAGTGATACGACTTGGACTGGAAAGATGGGGGTCCTATCGAAGACTTAAGAATTAACACCTGAAAGGGATAGCTGGTTCAGTACCTGCCTGTGAAATATTCTGCACCTAAAACCCTGCTTCATCTTAAGTCAGCATAAGCAGTGACCAAAAAATATTCTTCCTACCTGGGAAGGAAGTGGTCGCAGCCTGAACTCACCCAACAGCTGTTTATTTCATAAGTTCTGCCACCATGCTTGCACCCTGTCTGCAGGAAGATTTTAAAGGTAAAGAAAACTAACCACATTTTTAACTCTGGGTTTGCTGCTGCCGAAACAAGTCTGTAGAGAAGATTTTGTCACCACTCTGTTTGTAGTTGTAAAGGCAAAGATAGCACAAAGGCCAGACAATCCTAAACACGAGAATTAAGCAGGGAATATGAACACAGCTGTCCTTTGGGCCACACGTTATCTATTCTGGTCTGTCTACATGTGGGACTACCAGCACAAATCACACTGGGCCACTTGACCTCAATTCCTGGCAGGTGTGTAAGCCTGCTAGGTTGCTGACTCACCACTAGACCAGAGGGTGAGAGGCAAGTCCTCCTTTTGTCATTTTTACAAAATATGAAAAGCATTTTAAGAAATCAGATCAGACGTTCAACAAAACCACCAAGTACCACCCACCATGATGAAATGGAGAAACTAAATTTAAAATGTCCCATGAGTATAGGAAAGTCATGAGCAATGACTTGATAGGAATGCAGTACCATGCCAAAAACCTTGGGGAGCAAGAGAAGAGCACAAGTATTTGCCACGTGTTAATGGAAAAACTAATGTCCTCACAGCTCCTTCATAAACCCAACAGGAGTAGCAGTGCTGACTTCAAAATGTGAAAGTCACATAAGTTCAAATTCTCACTGAGGATTAAATTGGACTTCTTATACTGACCAATAACACATCAACACAACCACAGACACTATAGAGGGCTCAGAGGTTAAATCAAGGTCTTGTCTACTCTGAAGATTAACGATCTTGTATCTAGAAATATCCCAATGCCTTCAAAATCACTGTGTTAGCCTTGGACACCTTTGGCTGCATCAAATTTAAAGTTCAGCTCTCAGTGCTGATGATCAGCAGCTGAGTTTCCAAATTGTAAGTGCCTTACAGCTTGGTGAGACTTTTCTTCCTCAGAGATAAAAAGAAAATAAACTGTCCCAGCAGGTACTAAAATATTACAGTGCCCCTTACAAGATCTTCCTGCTGTTGCTAGCAGAAGGGAACAGTGCAATGCTCCCTCTCCACCTTGCAGCAGCTGCCGTTGCATACAGGTAGCACAGAAGCACTTTGGTTTTTGACAGTTCACCCAGCATCCTTGGAGAACAGCCCTGACAAGATATTAGAACATTTTGGAGGGATTCTTTGGAAAGATTCAACAGAAAATTGAAACAGACTTTGAACTTTGCCAGCAACAGAAATTGTACATGCATAGCGACCCTCTGCCATATTTATTGCTTCCCCTCTCTCTCACAGCAGCTGATAGATCACTGCATAAACTACTGGAAGTAATTGAGAGGAAGGAATTGAACCTCCCTGTGCATCAGGCACGAGGAGGATTCATCCTGTATTGAGGATGAGAGGATGACTCAGTTGTCAGGATGCCTTCCTAATTATTGTGGTATTTAAAGAGGAGAAACATGCAGCTCTCAAATGTAATTATGCCAAAAGTGATATGAAAATTAAAATCCTGAGAACCGAAGTGCCATGACAATGTGACCTCTGGGAGGAAAAGACAAGAAAAAAAAACAAAAACAAAAAAGAACAACCAACCTTGACCAGGATTTCACAGGGACTTAGATTGCAGGGGACTCTTAAAATTGTGACTGCTGTTACAATATCAGCATTAATTGTGAAAATTAACTAGCTCTTCTGTGATTTTATTCTATACGTGCCAAGAAAAGGACAAAATATTGATTGAGTGAGCTGCAAGTTTTATTTACATAAGGATCTGATTGCCAGGTTCATTCTTATGCAACACAGAGAGAAAAAGCTCTTTCAGCAGGCATTAAAAAAAAAAACAGATCTAAAAATAACATTATGCTTTGGCTTTACTTGTAAAATGCCTGAGAGTGCATGCCCGCGTGTGTTTCTTCCATAGTCACTGTGAAACCCAAGAACTAGACCAAGGAATCCCTGCAATTTCCATTGATTTCAAACTGGAGATGAGTTTACTCAGAAGTGCAACATAACTGACCCCAACTCAGTAGCAATATGATGGAAACAAGAAACTAGTGTCCATTTCTGTTTCTCACATGAAAGCATACCCCCCAAAATATCTCCCACTGTATTGCTTTGAATTGGTAGCATTTTTGTTCCCATACATGCACTCCTGTGAAGCTTTGAAAGCTTTTATTTTTTTACTGCTGTGTCTCCAGGTCCTTCCTTGAAGCTATTGTTGTTTCTCATACCACATCTTTTTGAAGTTGTAAACACAAACGTGTGTGCTGTATTGGACTAATGCCAGAAGGAATGACCTAGCAAAGTCATTTTTGAGAGAGACCTGTCCCCTCTGGAGTGGAAGCAAATTGGTGGTCTTTGAAAGGCAGAAGATCAGCTGCCTAAGACCTTGCCTATGAAAAACATGCATACCTGACAAAATGAGGGAAGGCATATCTGCATACAATATTATCACTTCAGTAAAAAGTCAGATGTAACGCTTTGATAAAAAAAGGCTACCTCCATTTAGTAGCTTTTTGCATTTAATGCTTTTCAAAAGCAAAACACTGCCTTTTTCTTAACAGCTACACTGGGAGAAGCATGCAACCTTGTGTGATATGATAAAACTGAGCAAACCTGCCTCTCCAGACCAAAAAGTGCCATGAAGAACATCTGTATTTCATAAAGCTAGTCCTAGGCCATTCTTAGCATACATTCATATTCACAGTTCATATCCTTGTTCCTATCTGGCTATTTACAAAAATCCCATTTTTTCCCTCCCACAGGCAGTAAGTACAGCACAACGTACTATACAACAGAATGCAATTCTGGGATAACGGTATAATTCTACTTTTCCTGGGGGCTTCCCCCCACCCCCAACCGTTATGCCTCAGGAGAAAGCAGTGAAAAAATCTCATCATCATTACCTCTTTGCAAACACTTCCACTCATTTTGAAAAAGGCACAACATGTTTCAGTGCAGAGTCAAAACTCAATACTTAGCAGCTGAACTAAACTGTTGGGAGCAAAACCGTTCCTTTCTAAAGCTCTTAGTGAAACATTTACTGACTATATCTGGTATGAGATCTTGAAGTCCCTACTAGATACAGAAGGCTGTTTGGGAATTTGCCGTTCTCCTACATAAAAAGAAAACAAGTGCACCCAGGAGTAAATCTTTGTAGCCAGAAACAGCAAGGCATACTGCAGTGCAGGCTTCCAGAACATCTGCTCTACAAACCTAATTATCCCTCATTGCACAGACGCGAAAGCCAGCTGAAATGTTAGCGTCTGAGACATGGAGATGATTTTATGTCCCTTTAAAATGGACTTTAAAAAAAAGTAAAGCCATGCAGAAATATTTCTGTAGGCTAATGCACATTCTGTAAGTCAACAAAAATTGATCCCAGTTCATTCTAATATCAGATAAGTCACATTCTCAGAGTTGTCCCATAATGGGCGTTTACTCTTACTACTCTTTAGACTCTGTTCTCAGTGGGATGATATGAAACTGTGGTACTACAATATAGTACTACAATGCAGCCAGTTTTTCAGGGATTTGGCCACTCCTTCTGAGTCCAGAGTACAACTTCATTTAGTCTGAACCTGCAGTATAAATACCCAGGTCCTAAAATCTAGATAAGGACATCACTTCCAGAAGGAAATTGAAATTAAGCTCACCTTCTAATAGCTATAAGGGCACCAGTCCACCTATTGGTGGCCCTTTCATTTGCAGATGCCCTCCTGAGAACAAATTACATGTGAAATTTGAGAGAAGTTTTAAATAGGTTTATTTATGCAAATGTATATAAATAAGGCTGAGATATTTGGCTGTACAAGAGCAGACAGCGTAAATCATTTAAGAAACAGTATCCACAAATCTCTTTTCTCAAGTGAAGACATCTTTCTCTTTGTCTACCAGGAACTCTATTTCATCTCATTGCTCTTGAATTTTCACTAACAGTCAAGTGGCAAGCTGCCAAATAACTCACAGTTGGCTAGAAGCATGGTAACCTACAAGCTAATTGATGCCACAAAACTTCCCTCCAGGATGCCATCTGGGTTGCATTCAATATTCTTACTGGATTCAGAAGTCCGTCCCTCTAAACTTGAAAGCTGCTTCTCTTGACCAAATGCCAATTTGCTGATTTTGTTTGCAAGCAGACACATTGCACTAAATAGCAATACCAAGCTCCTATTCCACTCTTTTGACCATATATCGATTGCACTATTTCACAAAAATAAAGACGAACCATTTTACCCATCTCACAAGTAGGTAAACTGGGGAAATGAGACGTGAAGGGCCTTGTCAGTGCAAACTTAGAAAGGCACCAATATAAAATAAACAGGTATTTTATACCAAGTCCCTGTCCCTGCCTGAATAAGTAGCCCACATTTTAATAGAGCTAAGTACCCTGTACCTCTTGATGGCTAAAATGAGACTTGTTTTAATTTTAAAAAATAGGGCATTTACTGGATAACCTAAGCATCACTTTTCCAGCCTATCTGTCCTACTAATAGTCAAATGTAGGCATTTTTATTTTCCTATTGCTACTTACTGCAGCAGAAAAACACCTTACTGACATGCAGCTGAACCCTTCCAGTTCTCTGCCTTGACAGCGATAATCTTCTATATGCAAAGCCAGTTCCACAGGAAACAGCAACAATAAATCAATGCAAAGGTCTCCGTCTCCCGCTTTCCTGTTATGCATCTGCTGCTTGGCAGGTTTCAGTAACTGTGCTGTCACCCTATCAGACTCAGTCATGAGTGAGGGGAAAGCCGCTCACCTTTACAGCATGACAGCTGGGATCAAACTAGCATCATCTGATGCTAGAAGGAAGTCATCCACTCCCAAAGGACTGGTGAGATCACATGAACAGACCATCACAATTATTGTCAGTAATCTGAGGCTAAGGAACAAACAGGCCTGAGCACAAACAGCTCTTCATTTCGAGATGAGGACTTCCTCTGATGACATTTGAAGTTAAGTTAACACAGTTTCTTTGGTGAGGAGGGGAGAGCCTGCTGAAACAGCAACATGTTTTGTCAAGCTTTCAGCCTGCCTTTCCCATCACATCCTTTTTCTGCCTGTTATGGATTCTCCATATTGGGCATATTTTCTCAACAGGCATCACACAAGCTCCATTTATTGAAACCACAAAGTTCAGGCATGGCTGTTTTCCAGCTGGCTCACCAGACCTTGCACAAGGATTGCATTCTCAGCCCTGGTGACATTTTATTTCTCTTTAGGCTTCCCTTGTCTTCCAGTGTCTGAGCCCAATCAGGCAAGCTTACACTACAAGCTCTTTGCGCAGAGAGGCACCTTTCCAGTAGAGAACTGCAGGCATAACTGTCCAAAGCACCCAAATCACCCTTCAGCAGGCCTGCCTCTCACCTGCATGTTCCCCAACAACACAGCCCCCGAACATTGTCCCCAAAGGGTCTGCATGTGAAGCCTTTGTGAGCAAGGATCCTTGCAAGAGCAGTACAATTTTGCTCTATAGCCACCTTCCTAGAAAAACTTCTAATACAGCAGACTCGGCAGCACTGAACCACAATTACCTGCTCTTCATCTGGACGAGAAACAGCATGCTGGAAAACGCAAAGGCAGTTTGACTCACTTATTCAGACATAATGCTGTTTGAACAGAAGTTCAATCCGGCAAACACTCATCAAAAGAAATCTCCATCAAGTTCATGCACTTATAAACAAGAGCACATCAGGGATAAAAATGTAGAGTGCCTACTCACATTTGGCAATTCTTCCTGGCCATTTTCTGCAGTCAAACTAAAAATCTAATACTCTGGAAGTATTTTAATATCTATGTACTACAGGAAAATCCTTGTAATATTAGCTGAGGAATGGGTACTGAAAAAGCAGGATATAAGTTACAATACTGACGTAACAGAATTAGAGAGGTTTACAGTGACTCACTAAATACTCACACACAACAATAAACTCACTTTGAACTCAGTAAGAGTTCTGCTGTGCAATCTAATAGCCTTCAGCTTAGCAGGAGAAACTGCCTCTCCAAATGGTTCAGGGCTGGGGTTTTGTTTTGTCAGTTGAATATATTGCACAATATCTAAAACAGAACATGAACTTTAAAGTTTTTTCATAAGCAAGTGGATTAAAGCAACAATATTGAGGCTTTCCAAGCCATATTCAGGCCAGGATACAAGACTGTCAGGCAGGACAAGGAGCTTCAACTGGGGATGCTCAACCCAAGCTGTGGTAGGAACATAGCCTGCACACCACTTTGTGGGACTGAGGAACGCTGCTCATTTCCCTCCGGTTCATCCCTGCTGTGACAGATAAGGCTGCAAACTGTGGGCCAAGCCTGGAGAAACCTCAGCTGCTGCAATGTTCATTGTCTATGGCAGGGTGAACACCAGAGGCACTAGCACGCCAAAGCAACTGTGAAGATTTTACTACCATAAGCAGGCTCTCAATACAATTTAAATATGATGCCAATCCTTGTGTTTTCCTGCTTTTTTAGCCTTCCTGTGTTAAAGTTCAGACCTACGTACTACACCTATACCACACTGAGAAGTCTGAGTCTTTCTGCTCCAAAAAGCAGGGACACCTGAAGTTTAGCACTTGAAGAACCTGCTTTAGCTGTAGAAATAACACACCATCTGTTGGAGTGAGCCTGGCCCCTTCTGCAAAAGAGCAGCGCTGTAAATGCAGACTAAGCAGCTTACTAGCAGGTGAGGGGGCAATTTTACCATCCCCAAATTGAAAGCAAGATCATTCTTCAACTAGGGATATCACAAACTAAAACATGCCTGTGACAGATCTTCTCTTCAGCAGGACACTGGAGAACACAGGCAAAAGTAGTACTGGATACAGACTGAATAGTCAATAAAATATGGATGGTTTCTATTTTCATGGCTTGCCTATGGCAAGTCCTCACACAACAATGTACCCGGGGTATGCATGAGATCTGGAATGGAATGAAACTGTACTTTCTTTTCCAAGACAGAATTACAGAGAAGTTAATCCTCACTTGAAACAAAACAGTAGTCCAAGCCCAGAAATTGCTGCTTGCCTCACTGAGTCTACTCTGCACGTAATTAGGTGGGAACTGACGACTGATCAAGGAGCAGTCATCAAACACTGTATCTCCCCAGCAAGCCTGCTGTTCTTCCTGCACATCATTATTCCTGTCTGCAGTACTGCAGAAACCACTTCCGTCTGTACCAATATAAAGCACGCATCATGGACCAAAATTGGGCCTTTATTTTTTGTAGGTCCATGATAGCGCTCCATGCACTTCTGGAGGCTAAAACAAAACAGGATAATGCCCTAGTGAAAACTGCTGCAGAAAACATTTTTGTGAACGAAACAGAATTGAAACTCTTTATTTTTGAGTCTGGAAAGGTTCCTCATTGTCAGCTGTGACTGTTTAACTGCGGAGGACAAAAGATCCCTTGAAACATCACTTTAAAATGTGATGTTTATCCAGCATATTCCCCTGACAGTATTGCTCCCCTCACCACTATTTCACAAGGCTCACCTCAGGAGATAAAACATACGCACAGTGAAACTCTGCCTGGACAGGAGACAGTGGCCCTGTGTACACGGGAGGAGCCCCTGCAGCATGGCCACGTGGGCACAGCCCCACAGGCGCTGTGAGGCCGACCAGGGCTCTTCTCTCAGCAGCACCTCATGGACCACACAAACCCAAGTCCTTTCAGCTTTTCTGGGCCCACAGCAGAAGCTTCCAGCTAAGAGATGGTGATCGCAAGAGCTACACCAGCCCGGAGAAGGCCAGGCCTGTGCTATAAAGCTACAGGGCCACGTTGTTAGTCAGCAATCTGAAACAGCAAATCAGCATTTCCTCAGAGACTTCTGCAGCAGCAGGATCAGGCTGAGCCATCACACAGACAAGATGTTTTCTGTCTTCAAATTTCAACACCAGGGAATGGTGCTCTCCATAGATTAAAGTAATAAGGAAACCCCACCAAACGCCACAATTAATTAGAGCAGAATGCACAGCAAATATCTTCCCCAAATCCCAAGATACTCATTGTTTAATATTTTGACTTTTAACACTTCAGAATGGAATAAGATCCTTGATCCTCCAAGTCATATTCAATGAGAAATGTAATTCTCTCTCTCACATATATACACAGTGCTAACAGGTATGAATCTTCTCCTTCCTACCTGTTGATGAGATTTTATCCAATGTCAGACAGTGAAACCTGCATCATTCTTGTGTCAAACTGCTGTAAAAAAATCTTTGCTATTATAAATCAGACAAAAAACCCAGCACAGTAACAGATAATCCCAACCGATTACTGTAGAAAAATGACATTTACACATGCCCTTTTTCTATGTTAAAGGTCAAGCTGATGCACCAAAAAGCTTTGTCTACAGGAAATTCACTCCTAACCAGCTCAAGGAGAGATAACACCAGCTTTCAGATGTACCACAGTCGCAAAAAAAGGCCATAATTTTTAAACAAAAGCTTTAAGGAAAAGCTAGGTTTGTTGTTCTAGTCCCATCAGGCTTGCTCTTTCCCTCAAGAAACTAATCCCACAAGACTTCAGTAAAAACAAGTATCAGGGAGAAAACCCCATTCAAAAACGATACAGCAAGATTCTGCCCTAAACCAGTCATTGAATATGTTTCTAATGCCACATTCAAACTCACACTCCCCCACAGAAAGAAAAAAATTCTTGTGGGAAGAGGGCAAATTAGGTCCTGTACTTGGCTGCCTTCCTCCCCCTCAGTGGTTTTCACTGCCAGAGAAGCATCTTTTTTGCACTCTAAAATTAACCCTGTGATATGATAATGAAGCCTGCACAACATGGTACAGAAAAGGAATCCGTTAGTAACAAAGATCACTGCTCAACCCTTACTATCATGGACAACCCACTGACAGCTATCCAACTTGCACGGAGAAGGAAAGGAAACAGCCTCCTAAAAGGATATTTTTGGTTTCACGTTTTCTTGAAACACTCCTTCAGTGTGCTGAGCAGGCAGAGATGAAGCTGCCAGGGCAACAGCCCTGTAAGCCAAGGACCCTGTAAACCCCAGCAGACACCTGAATCTTGCTGCAAAAATGCAACATCTCCCATGGTGCTGAGCATCTCAGTTCTGACCTTGAAAGCTGGAGGATCAGAACTGTTCAGTGACAGGTGATGGCTTTTGTTCTGTGAACACACATCATCTGGGTTATCGTTTGCCGATACACTTCACAGTATGCCCAACAATTTTGTGCACAGCTGCCCTGCACTGAACTGGAGTCAACAGTAGGCAGGTGTGAAGCTTCACATCAGCTCTGGTCTCCAGCGCTGTCACCCTAGCAGCCTCAACCTGGATTTCAGTCTCAAAGTTTAAAAATATTGTAAATGAACTAAACAGATCTGGGCAGGATGAACTTAGGAGCTTTTAGCCAGCTGAAGTACAGCATTTGCACAGGAGTTATTAATCCTTTCTACAAGCTTTTGCACAAAATAAGGCTGGCAGCATTCACCTGATTGTGTACATGATCAAATGTGAAGAAATGCCTGCCGCTCTCAGCTAAGCTTTGCAGAGTCTCCTTCAATGCCTGATCAAGAGAAGGTGTTAACAAAGGCTTTGTGCATTGCTGTTGAGGACAGGCACTCTACGAAACGGCCATGAGAATTAATGGCTAAACTCATGCGGAAGGACTTCAAGGAAAAGAACTCTAGCAAGGGAATGAGATGCTGCGTGTAAGCCTGGGGAAGGCTCCACATTGCTTAGGCACACGTTCATCCACAACCATGAATAAAAATTAACTATTTATCATTTCCCTCTAGAAGAGGGTGCCTGGATTTATACCGCAGGCCCCAGGATTTCTCCCCTGCTCCACGCTCACATACTTTGAAGTGCCATGCCAAGATCACAGTCCCTCTGGTCAAGAACTGGACAGATGCAATTCTTTTCAGCACCTGTCAACGCACCTCCTTAATCCTTATTTAACTTCAGGGATTAACATGCACTGGCACCTTGGGCAAACATGCATACATGTTATTTTATTAAAAAAAGAGGACAAAATCCTGTGTTAAAGAGCTCTTGCGTAAAGGGGAACACAAATCACCAAGCAAAGAGCAATTCCTTGAAGCGTGCAATTTCAATACACCAATGTGATTGTGGCAGAGATTGTTCCAGAGCTTCCCTTTGAAACTCATTATTTATCATCCACCAAAGAACTGTGTCAACATAGGTTACCCCTTCTCAATTGTATAACAAGCCCAATGGGATCACCCAGTAGCACCCAGCTCATTTAAACACTACCTGTAATTGCCACCAAGGTAAGGATGCAGCCCCACTTATCAAGCTAGTGGAATTTAATATTGTTGTGCAAACTTAAGTGTTGTACAAGCTAAATAGTATCTTTATTGTTTTATGCAAGAAAGGAAGAAGGAAAAGAGATGCAGCAATAAAATGTATAATAGCAAATTAAATTTGCCTACTCATCTCAATTCTTGCCAGTCAAGGATATGTTACAGACAATTTATTGAAGCAAGGGTGCACTAGTGATACATTACAAACAGTGCTCAGATAACAGCAAGGTGTGGGCATGGAGGTAAAGGAGGTCTGGAGAGACAATATCCCCACATGAAAATGAAAGAGCCTCTTTAGCAGTGAAAAAATCTGTCACTTGCAGTCTCAAAACAGGGACTTTTGGCCAGCTGAAGAGGTGGCTGCAGTGATGACTCCCCATATGCAGGCTGCACTCTATTATTCTTAAGCGTATGAATGTACAAAATATAAGTCCATTTTGAAAAGCAAAACAAATACCATGTTCCCCCTCAAATGCCTTATTTTGTGTGTCTGATACTAAATACAAAGAGTGATCCACTTGAACTATTTCTTGCACTTGACCCAACACAAATTTTGAAACAGTGAGTTCTCAACACTCAGATTCTTCTGAATATTTTACAAACTGTATATAACAAAGGCAAAGGCTAAGCCCTTGAGCAGGCATTTAACCCAGGGAACACGATTATCTGTGTAAAACAATGTGATAACGGACCAGAAAACAAGAAGTTGGGAACATTCTTCAAGAGTCATTAACGTTCACAGTGAGTTGCTGAATCACTCTACAGCCTTGGAAAAAGGATAACTTCTCTAAGCATCAGTTTGCATATCCATAAGATAATATTTAGTCCACTTTTATGACAAAGATTTATAGAAAGCTAAACTGCTAACCGGCTACTGGATGACAAATGTGTAATCAGTGTAACACAGCTATACTAACAAGAATAGAACCACTCAGTTACAGAGACAGGAGGTGTATTTCTCGGCCTATATCAGTCGACACTGACATTTGTTATCAAAGAAACTGGGGCATCTCTCTGTTTGTAAGTAGCTGCATAGATGCAATTGTGATTCAGGATGAGAAGGCTACGGGAACAGTTGTAAGTTTCCATCTGAAATTCTTATTCTCAGTGCAAGTATATTCACTACTCCTGCTATTGCAGATTTTTATGCTCTAACTACTCCCTGGATCACACAGAGTAGCATCATATCTGGCCAGAACAGGTCCAGCAAATCCAGCAAGATTTACTGATAGCCAATCACTGCTAAATTAGCAAGCCAAGCAGCTGGTATCGTAGGAGACGCATGCAACACATCTGGAACGATACCTACAAACTTACTCATCTAGATCAACAATAATAGAAAAAGCCTGAAAAGTTGTCAAAGAAATTAATCGCACTAACTTTACACATGGAAAGCAAAGACGGACAGAAAACCTCTACCAGGTAATGCACAGCTGAAAAAAGACTTGGGATCAAAAGAAAATTTTAATTCACCCCTTGAAATGAAGGAAAATGTCACCTCAATGTACGTCATACTGCACATTACATCTCTAAGAAGGAAATATTTTAAAAGTACAAAACAAGGCCAGTTAAAATACAAAACAAAGTTAAAACCTGGAATTGAAGCAGTTGCCTAAATGAGGAAGAAAGTACAGTTAAGATTTTACTGTTAGTTGTACACACTAGTTTCTTCTACAGTTATTTTTTTTCAGTTGATAAAACTATACTATAGGCTACTTGGAAAGGGAGAGAAGTCTACAACAACATAACGTTTCAAATTTAACCAAAATCAAGAGGAAATTTCCACCTGTTTCAATGGATTTTAAACGCACTCTTTTTCCCCTCTTTCAGTGTTTTGCAAGTAAAAGAAATCACACCCACAGAAGCTACAAAAACCAAGCTAGAACTCCAGAAAAGATAAAGAAACTTACAGCAGGCAAAATTCTCACCCAGGATGGACAAGATTCTGCAGCACTAATGAATTAGATTTTAAATTACATATCTATCTTTAAAAAGAAAATGTAATCACAGCACAGAGAGCAGCTGCCAAAAAGAGCCCTTCTAGTTCTGCAAGTACAGGACTGTGCTCCTGCTACCATGGAAACTGAGTCCCTGACTGCTCTGGGCCTGGTACAGTGCCACACATGCTCTCAAGCATTTAATAAATATTAATAATGCAAAAATAATATTGATGTATCAGAAACAGAACATCAAAAAAAATTGGCAATAAAGCTCATTTTACATGGCTGCAGCCCAAAGGCTACTAGCCTTACTCTAAGCCAACTATAAATCCTGTTCTGTCCTAGTTTCTAACACTTGTTGTTGGCATTAACTGTATGGTTAAACTGATTGCCAGGCCTTAGCTTAGACTGAAAAAAGCCAGGAAACCTGGAGAGAAAACTGAAACACTTCTACTAGTCCGACAGGTACCTCCTGCAGTAAGCAATATGGTTGCATGTATTGAGCACTGGACCGGTAGGTAGGAGACCTCATTTCTGTTCTTGGCTCTGCTGCTGACTACTTGTACAGCTGTGAGTCACTCGGGGCCAGGTCCCACATGCAGAAGAGCTGTAACACCATTTATTCACCTCTTCGTGAGGAGCAATGCATAGGGCTGCTGGATCAACCTCAGCTCTGGGAATAAAGTCACGGTCCTTACCAGGAAACAGAACCACCAACTAGCAGGGCATCATTATTAGGGCAAAAGACAGTATCTCTCACCCTGAGAGACCATCAGAGATCCCCACTTTAAAAATCTTCAGGCTTATCTTAGGTTAAAATCTGACTTTTTAAAATATTTCACTTTGGATGGGTTTAGTTTTATTTTCAACTAGCTTACAGCATTATAACAACTTTTAAAGTCTAATCAGTTTGTTATCTCTTGTATTTCTGCCAGAATTTTTCACAGAGCAGGAAATCTGCATTAATTTTATCACAGGGCCTTTTACCCCTTCCCTTGTGGCTATCTAAATATTAATAATTTTAACAGGAAATAGAGAGTTAGAAAAACTACACTCGGCATTTTCAACACTTCCCCCACACGCACTGTAAAATACTGTAGGCTTCCCTTTGGCTAGAACCAGCTGTCTGCTCTGGAAGCAGAGCGCTCTGGAGCAGGCAGTCTGCTTTTCCACCAAGGACATGCCACTGCATAAGAAAACATGCAGCAACACAAACATTCATTCCCATGACTCAAACTCAGCTTACCGATTTGTTTTCTTGGGCATGGCAAAGAGAGAGATATTGACATCTTATGGGATTGTATAAGGCATTTAATGACACAGAAAATCAGAGCTGAGCAGTAACATGCTTTGGGAATGTCTTTGGAATTACAAGGGGAAAGCTGCAGGTAAATGGGAAATTTGTAGAGAGGAAAAGGTCATCGGAGAAGCAACAACAGTACAGGGACCAGGAGAACTTCACACCGCATCAAATCTACCACAAACACATCTCTAACACAACATCACAGTCCCTGAGGCACACCAACAACATGGTAAATTTGCCAGTGAATTAAAAATGCTGGTGTGGTTAAAAAAGATATCAGAAACAAAAGCTGGATGTCTGTCTGTTAGAAACAGCTAAGAGAATCAATAATTGTCAGACACTTTCAGGCCTTAGAGAGTGTTTAACGGCCCTTTAGGTGGACAATGCAGTCAAGAAAATTCATTATTTCTAGTTCTTTCTTACTCTAGGTGTGTCAAATAAATGCATTCACCAACACATTACACTTGGTTCCTCCAGTCTCATAATTGTGATTTGTTCACTTGAATTCATCTCTAAACGTTTTCTGATTAATATTAAATTATCCTAAGTGTCTTCCACTCTGACATCAACCAGTAAGAAATCACACCTCAAACCTGTGCTAATCCTCGGTCTATAACACTGCAGACAAAAAAGAGAACTGGTCTACGCTGACTTTTCTTTTATCTTTTTATACATTAAAACGTTCTGGATTAAGCTTGGCTACCTTGGCTCAAAATGTAGAATACTTTTATATCCTCTGAAATGAGAGCTCTGAGCTCTTTGATAAACAAACCAAGTCACTGTCAGTTTTGACTGCACTTTCATCATTTCTTTCTTGAACTTAATCATTATTTTCCATCTTCCCATTCTCCCTGACCTCAGGAAAGCTTTTCAGATCACAGCTTGTTCCTGTAACTGTATGTAGAGCAATCCATGTGGTTTCTTGCTATAGCACAGCAGCACTCCATAAAATCAAGTTCTTTTCCCTCTATAGCCACAATGTCCCCAGCAGCTATCCATGCACCTGAGTTCCCTCTTCCACCTTTTGAGCGGTCCTATTCCAGTTCTCTCTTTCTTTCCCAGACCATGAGCAAGAGTGATAGAAAAACACTATCTCCTGGAAAGTAGTTTTATATGTAGAGATAATAAAACTCCTCAAGCTAATGTGCCAGGAAATAGGGAAATGGAGAAGGGCATGTCTCCCACCTGTACTTAATGCTTGATGTTCTACATAAAGGATGCAACATAGGGAAGATAACCAAAACCCCAGAAGTATGGAAGTTAGTTTTCTCAGAACAGGCAACGAGAATATAATGAAAAAGGAAGATAAGCAAATAACAACATTCACTGTGGAACACAAGAAATCAGTAAACTGGTTTTGAACCTAGTTTGCACATTAACACAGCACAGACCAGGACAGGCAGGCAACAGACATGCACACAGGCAAGCAAACAAGCCCTGCTCCTCTGTACCACTCTTCCCAGTGCTTCTAGTTTTGGGATGAGCATGCAAGCTGCCCGTGCAACTCAGTTAAACTATCCCTGACATAATCAAGAACATAGGACCATGCATATGTCAAGGAAACCTAAAACTCTCCACATGGTGCTGTGCATATATTGAAGACACACAGGTGTCTCCAGGGTAACATACAGCTATCGCTCAGCACAGAGAATACTGCCTCAACATTGAACATGATGAAAAACGGGAGCAACAGACAACAGAGGAGAAAAAAGTCATAGAATATACATGGCAATTGTGACTGCCTGCTGTCTCACTTTGTCATGTCCCAAAACCTGCAAGCATGGCACACCATTATGCCCCTGCATTTCAAAGCCACTCGGCCATATCTCGGTCTTCACAGGATCAGATTTTACTTCTCAGATAGGCTTCTGATATATTTTTATTCCCAAATTCCAGCTCTGGTGAAATTTGAATTGAAAAGCAAGGAGACTATCAGGCTGCTTCCTGGGCTTTCACATAGGCAGCAGGAGTCAAACTCTCTGCAGATTCTCTATGCAAAAACCCTGCAGATAGCAAGGGAAATACCTCAGCTATACTGTCACATACTGTGGCCCCAAGGCAGGGCAATGGCTAAGGTAGGTGGAAGTTTGCTGATACTACATGTTCACCCTGAATTCTGGAGATGTAGGAACAGTCTTTGGAACTGTGATCCCCTTCAGACCACATCTCATACCTCAGGCAGCCTCAGTCCTGTCCAGTATAAAATATCCCTATGAATT
The DNA here is from genome assembly GCF_963921805.1 of Phalacrocorax carbo. Taxonomy (NCBI): domain Eukaryota; kingdom Metazoa; phylum Chordata; class Aves; order Suliformes; family Phalacrocoracidae; genus Phalacrocorax; species Phalacrocorax carbo. The sequence goes on along the minus strand of NC_087518.1, from coordinate 45,887,593 downwards.
GTACTCACCAGAAAGCAACACCACAGAAAGGATCCCAATACAAAGTGGAAAATGGAGCTCTAAACAAGAAATAGTAATTCTGCGTTTGGCTGTGTCCCCCTGCAGGCAGGTTACAAAGATGAAGTGGCCTTGCAGCTTCTGTTTCATTTTAAGAAACTGGTTAAGCTACTGCTCACTTTTTGAAACTATACCCTTTGCCACATTTAAGGATCAATCAACAGTGAAACATTTATGCAGAGTTATTCCAGTCTCTTTTACCCACTCTTGGTTATGATAATGTGAACCCTACTTACAGCAGAAAAATAAAATCCTATCACACACAATCAAACTAAGAGCTCTTATTTTGTGCCAAATATATTGTGTCTAGCTGCAATTTGCAAGGTCTTCCGTGTTTTCTGCTGGCTGCAGTGGCAAGCAAGAAGTAACTTGCAAAACTGGGCAAAAAGTCTCCAAGAGCCACTCCCCTGTCAAAGCAGCTCTCTAGGATTTTCCATTCTGGGCGACGTGTCACACAGCAGCAGGCACCCAGGGCACACAGCTTGCGGGCCCCGAGTCTGACCTGGCCCTGCAGCGTCCACCCATCCTGAGGGACCCAGAACAAAACCCAGTACCTGACATTCTGAGTATCTCAGCAAGGAGTGATCCTTTGCCAAAACATTGTGCCTCAGAAAATGGACATTTTACCCACTATAAAAATAGCTTTGGTGTTTTACAATGTTGCTGCTATACCATTATGGAAAAAGTCTTGATGAGTGTATATCTGCATACATACCCTGAAATAGGTTATAAAATTCAGTCTTGACTTTCCAGAGTTTCTTGAGAGGAAAAAGCAGCACTTGCTTGTGCAGGGAAGGAGTAAAATACATCTGAAAAATCATGTTCAAAAACGCCCTGGAGCCCTGTCCTCATTGTGTGGATCATATAGTTGTTTCGTGTTCATTGTGTGCACATATAGTGCAGATCATGACAGTGCAAGCTGTAAACTGTGACTGGGTTTTTGTTTGTCAGGCCTATGCAGACTGGATTGAGCTCAAGCAAATAATTTTGCATAGAGTCAATAGTCTTATACAGATTTAAACTCTGTAATAGCTACACAAGATTTCTAATTCCAGAGCTTAAAACTTGATTTCCCCAGCAGTCCGAACACCATAACTTTCACTATTTTTCTATTTTTTTAGCAGATACACAGGAGCATTTTAAGGAACTTCTCTACTTCCTATTTCTTTCCTTTCCCCTAAAACGCCATAAATTTCTCAAACATGCTGGGAAAAAGGCATCTTTATATTTAAGCAATGTGTATACAGCTTTATATATTTCTACTACACACACAAATTAGTATCTCCTCCTCTTCTGTTAACACTTCACAAGCCACATACCTACAGACAAATGAGCACTGACTCCTTTCTTCCCACTAGCTTCCTTTGCTACAGTTCTTTTGCTACCAGGATTTGTCTCATTTTAATTCTTGAAAGGCAGTAACTATATTCATTACTTACTTGCTACCTACATCTATTTGGTTCTTTTTTTTAACCTTTCCCAACAGACAAGGCCCTTTCTGCAATCCCAATCTTCCTGCTCTTCCCTAAATCCTCATCATTTTGTCCTCATACCGCAAGAGACGTCTATTTTTTTTCTGGTGGTCCTTTGACTGTTTTAAATCATCAACATTACTAAAAGCATTTTATAACATTGAAATATGCACCACATGCAGAACTGATACTTGCTCAAATGGGAAAGACCAGAGAGGCATGAAGTTTCAACTCTGCAGATGCTTCCTGGAGTATGCTGAAGTTGTAAAGGTAATTTAAATTGAACCAAAGTGATATGCACAGTCTAGTCTGAACTGCGGTAGGTATCTTACAAAAACAACCAGTGCATGATAATCCAAATAGTGTGAGCAACAAATCCCATTTCTCTAATACGCACCTAGTCTCTACTGCCTGCTATCACAAGTGAACCGTGGGGCCAGAGAGCTCATAAATTCTGCCTTCATCAACAACATCAGTTGAAGTTAAGAAAATGTGTTAAACAGCTTTTCTTCCCCTTTTTTTTCTTAAAGAAGAAAATTAAACTGGATTCTTTTCATTTCATTCATTTCCCACAAGTAAAACCTCTAAAGTCAACTGCCACATACCAAGAAAGAATATGACCCTATGATATATACAAAGAAGGTTATTGAGCAACCTAGGATAAACTTAACACACCTTACAAACCAGTACTGAGTAATCTGATTTGTGTAAGAGATGAGATCATTACTTTTTCATGCTTCAGTTCCTACGTTTACCATATTAACTCACACATCAATCCTATGGCAGATAACTTGAACTACCAACCACAGCAGAAAAGAATGACTGAACAGAAAGCAAATTCCAAGGAGATGATACAGGATGATTACTGAGACATTCTCCTTAGAGCCTAAACCTCCTTTAAAAGCCAATGTCACACCAGCAAAACTCTAGAAGACGGGTAAAAAAAAAAATCCACAAAAAACCTAAAAACCCCAACAATGTCAGTCTTGGGCAAATACAGCTTCTGGTAGGAAGCACCTGGATTACTGCCAGAAAAATTATCTCCTTCCAGATTATTTAAGATACTCTTGGTTACAGAATCTTCCAATGTATATAGACCGTCTACCACAAGGACAAGCTTGTTTCATAAACCAATTCTTAACACAGATGAAGACCATCCTGTCTGTTCAACAAGAAGGGATACCTACAAGCAGCAATGAGATATTAGTAATGTTACCAACTCTGGAGAAAAAGCATCAGATGTAATTACAGGGGTTATCAGGGTCCATACAGTACTCATTACCAGCAAGCTACCTGCATATTCTTTTTGCTCTTCATCACCACTCCAGGATGCTGAGTTTTCCAGAACAGTTTCTTCCATCGCATATGTTCATAAAATAGTTTTAAAATAAATATGTTTATTACAGCAGTGATAACAGAGGTGATATCTAGAAGCAAAACCACATGCAATATATTCTCTCACCCAGTCAATATAACTATAAACATTACATATGCTGAAAAGCAGTATGCACTTTTAAAAGAAAGCAGTGTTCAGAAAAATATAAGAAAAATGTGTGTGAAAAAAAAGCAATTTAAATGTCTTTCAGACTGCTTGGAGAACAACTGCAAACTCAATATATATATTATATATATGTATATATGAACTAAATCAACAGTCCATGAGTAATTTCTGTGGTATGCAAGTTCAGATTGAAGTGGAGAGCCCTTCCTGATGTCTCCACATCCAAAAATTCTTTTTCCTAACATCTCAGAAGTCACCATTCTACCACAATATAGCCATCACATTTTTACCACCCCCAAACCCAACACCTGTAAAACCCCCTGAAATAAAACTAAATCAGATGCAATTATCTATCTAACCGTTCTAACACAGCACAGCTCACACACAGCTGATATTCAGCAGGATGTTCTTTTACACCCTCTTTTTTGACACAATGCTTAGAGGGCAGATCACAAGGGAAAGAGAAAAAAGCAGCCCAGATACCAACCCACTCACTTGTGCTCAGCAAGATGCTCAGGCTACAAACCTACTCTTCAATCTGGAGTGCCGGGTGCAGAATCTGTTCCTCAAGATACTCCTCCAGCCACGACCCCAGCCTCTGAAACAGCAGTTCCCAAAGCGCAGCCTGTACATCACCTGCAGCTCACCAAGCCTTTGTACAACACACAGAGGGACTTTTAAATATAAGGCTTCAAGAGTACCGGTACCAGCCTGCTCAGAGATTGCCAGCACTTCCACAGATGAGGGTCTCCCTCTGGAATCTCACATGCTTCTGAGACAACTTGCCCAGTTATGACTACACACAAGTCCAAGCTGGTTGTCAGTCAGCGATGGCTTCCCGGAATCTTTTGTAACTTGAAACATTCCAGGTCTATGTTGCCTCTAACTAGTGCCAATATGCTAACTCCCCAGATCATAAACTTAGGCATAAAGCCTATCATGTCCTCTGAGTAGGAAAGCAGCACCAGAAATAAATGTTACCGTTTATGTTACAACATCAAGACATTTCCCATGAACAAGAGTTTGGGAATCCCTGCTCTACTTAAACTAGTCTATCTAGACTTCACTCTGAACATCACCTGACATAGATTTATTGGTGAAGCTGTTAACAGGATAGTCACATACTGAAAACAATATAACCAGTGACTCTTTTTTTTCCCTTGATACATCCCCGGAGTCTATTAACTTTCAAGAGTTCATTCAGTGAATTATAACCTGATGCACATTCAGTGTCTACTATCCTACAGAGACAATTCAAGAGACGTAGTACTTGCTACCATTTTAGCAACTTCAAACTCCAAATTAAAGATACTTCGCTTTAAGACTTAGGCTCCATAACTTCTTTTACAGATGCTTCTTACACTCCATGGTTGAGACCAATTCTCCTAGGCTGTCAGAAGCTGTAAGCAAAATAACAGAGAGGTAATAACAGCACAACCCTACAAAATACCCAAAGTGTACTGGGCACCACTCACATGCACCAGGGCCACACCACAGGAGAAGGCAAGACTGCCATCTTCTTCGGATTGGAAGCACAGATCTTGCTCTTCCTTCCCTTGCACTGCCAGGGAACCAGTGTTACTACTCATTCATCTCCCTTCTCTTCAGCATGACTGCAAGCGTATATTGAAACACAAAACTCACACCAACCCCACATCTTGTAGGACGCTTACAAGTAAGCGGCGTTTCGCAGGGGCACCTGGCCCTGGCCCTGAGCACGGACTCCCCCAGAGTTACGCATCTCTCCCAAGTCCCCTGAGAAGAAAACCGCGCCGTGCCTTCAGACGCTCTGACCAGCAACGTTGCCGGGGGCGAGGGCGGAACCTCAGCGGGCAGGGAGCGGGCAGGGAGCTGCCGGGGGGGGCCTTCCGCCGGCCCCGCGCTGCCGCATCACCCCGCGGGTGCCCCGGCCGAGCCCGCCGGGCCGCGGGCGGCAGCGAGAGGCCGCTACCCCGCGGTGCGGCGCGGCGGGCCCGGCCGCCGCGTCACCGATCGGCTGCTCCCGACAGCCAATCGGCGCCGGAGCCGGGGACGGCGCGACTTCATTCATTCATTCATAAAAAAGAGGCGCAGCGCAGCTGGGAAGCGCGCTCTTCCGGGCTCGGCGCTGGGAGGGCCGCCGGCCCCGGCCCCCGCCCCAGCATCCCCGGGGTCGGACACTCACGGCAATCCGCCTCGTCGCTGTTATCCGAGCAGTCGTCGTCCTCGTCGCATTTCCAGATGGCGGGGATGCACCGCTCGTTTCGGCACTGGAACTGGTCCTCCTCGCACTCCTTGACGGCGCCTGCGAGAGACGGGGCCGCGCCCGGGTCAGCGGGGCGCGCTCCTCCGGCGGGGGCACCCCGGGGCCGCCTCCCCGCCCGGCCCCGGCCCCGGCCCCGGCCCCGCGGGCGGCGGGCAGGGCGCCGGGAGCCGCCAGCCGCGGGTGGGGGCTGGGCTGGCAGGGGCAGCAGGGCTCGGCGCGGGCTCGGGGAGATGCGCCTCCGCGGGAGGACGGCCGTGATCCCCGAGCTGCTTTGTGCAGGGATAAAAGGGACCGTTCCCCTGCTTCCCCGCATTGTTTCAAAGGCGGGGGGGAAAGGAGACTGGGAACAGCGGATGGTTAAACCCGAAATGCAAAAGACAAAGAAAAATTATAAAGCGCACCGATGCCGGGACCTCCTGCGCGTCCGTTACCGGGGGAAAACGCACAGATACCCGTGGACGCGGGGGGTAACGGGTACCGGCGCCGTCCCGGGAAGAGGAAGCTGACCCAACTAAAGTTGAGGGCGGGGGGGGGGGGACACGGAGCAAATCTGTCTGCTTTGCAGACACGGTGCAGCCGCGGCTCTGATGAGGCACAAATCTCCTCAGAAAAGGATTAAAGGTGGCAGCTCCTGTCACCAGCGCTCGGGCTGCATTCGCCTGCTAAAGAGCGTGCCCGACTCCCGCACATCGCAACCCCCGAGCGTGCCCGGCCCTGGCGCGGGGCATCGCGACGAGTGGGTGCCCGCGGCCACCCACCGCCGGGTGCCCGGGCAGGCAGGACGCTCGCCCCGTCCCCGGGAGCGCCGAGGACAGGCGGGCACTTGCCCGCCCCGGCGCTGTGGGAGAGCCGCCGGACCCACCTTTGCCGAGGTGCAGCTTGAGCAGCAGCAGCTGGAGGAGCAGCAGCCGGGCGAGCGCTGGCCGGCACATGGTGCTCGCTCGCTCGCTCCCTCTGTGGCAGCGCGCCGTGTGCGGGGTGCGCGCAGCCGGCGCGCCGCTCGCCGCCCCGTGCCGACTGCGGCCGGCGCCGCCCCCGCCCCGCCGCGCGCCGCCGCCGTGCCGTGACGCGCCCCGCTGGGCGGGCCCCGCGCGCCGCCGCTCGTCGCGGGATCGCCCGAGCGGGGTCGGGCTGGGCCCCGGAGGGACACCTGCGGGGCGCCCTCCTCCGCGCGCCCGAGCGGCAGCCGCCGCCGAAGGCCCTGCAGGTGGCACGCGCCGCGCCCGGGCACGCGTTTCCGCGGAGGCCGGTGGCCTTGGCCGCCCCCGGGCTGGCGGCGGCCGGGCTCACCTGCTGCCGCTTCGCGAGGGGCGAAGTCCCGCCGCCGCTGCCGGAGGTGCCGGCGGCGCTGGGCCGCCAGGCCCGGGGGGAGCCCCGGAAGAGCGGGGCAGGCCCGGGCCCCGCTCCGGTAGCGCTGGAGCTCTTGCTGGGGCTGGCCCGCGCCGCTCCGAACTGCCCGCACAGGGTCGGGCCCACGGCTCACGATGGCAGCCTCATTTATGATCTGACTTTTATTAAATCAATTAAACACGTGGGCTCTCTGAAATGGCCTTGGGTCACGCGTTGCATGCTCTCCTCACTGCCTCAGGTCTGCCACCGAGGATTCCGTCCTGGCCGCGCTGATGCGGCCGCCTGCACTTCACCGTCCTCGCACGAGTGACCCAAGTACGGAGTGTGCTGGAGGTGGCGGCCTCCCTTCGCAGGAACGCCTCGCTCTTGCTGCTGCTTAAGCGCATCGGTTTGATTAGTAGCTACAAAGGAAATGTTTTACAAGCTCTCAGGGGCCGCGCTGATCACTCTGTTTGCACAATGCTGATGAGAAAGTGGTTCACTGTCTTTAACACTGCAGCGGTTGTTCATACAGTCAGGATTAAGAGTATTTCAGGAATCTTACGATGAAAAGATATTTTTCAGGAGTAACTTGAATCTAACATCGCAACAGCGTGAGCATGATTATATGTGGAGTGTTATTTTAAAAAAAAAAAAAAATCAAGCGCTAATTTTACATAAAGCTATGTAAAAAAACTTTTCGGTTCCAAACCCTGAAATGCCACTGACTTCAGGACTGGTGTGCCATTTAAAAATGCACCTGTGCCTTTAACAAAAATTTTGCGAGTCATTAGTCAGTAGTGTCACTAATGCCTCTGAATCATGTGAAGAGAAGAGCTCATCATTGAGCTATTTCACTAGGGGCTTACAGAGTATTAACAATTTATTCAAGCCTTTTTGAACAATTTTTTAGCATGCAAAATGTTGCACATGTTTGTGGTGGATGGATCAATGTGATAGATTACAAAAATTGCTTAAAGCAAATGAGGTATTTATAATATATTAGGTCAAATATTTTAAATGTGCCAAAACACAGATTGATACAACTAGTATAATTTCTGGCCTCATTCTACTCTTTCCCAAATTAGTTTAAACTGGAAGTGCCTCCAAAGGCAATAAAGAAGTTATCCGGCATGAAACAGGTGCGAGTGCAAAGCATCGGTGACAGCGTTGATTTGCTACAATTCCTATTAGAATTTTGTTTTACTGAAAAAACCCCAAACAGGTATTTTGGCTTGAATGCCTCTCACAGAAAACAACAATAATAAGCTTTTTTGAGTAAATTGCTCTGCTGACACCTGACCAATAGCAATTTTAACAGCCTTCACTGACCAGCTGTTGTAGGGGCTACTTGTAGCCTAGTACCATCTTGTGGACATATGTGTCTCCAAGGAATTGCAGAGGCAAGAAGGAAACTAGAGGTGCTAAAGGGGAAGTAAACTGGGCAAGGGAAACCATTGGGTATCTAAGATAAATCTAGTTTTATACATTATGTTCCAATAGTTAATTAAGACAGTTAATTTACCTCCCAAGGTGCCTCTCTTCCAGGAGCTCACCTCTGGAGTCAGAACCTGAAACAGGAACTCACACTTTTTTTATCCAGACTGTATGGAGATCTGTAAAGCAACAGCACAGGCATATCTGGCCAAACAGTAAGTCTCAAACAGCTAATACACAACATTTAGTAACCATCATACACAAAACACATTCTAACATACTGCATTTGCCAGTTGGCAACTGAGTCTGCTTATGGATTTGACACACATAAACCAGTCTCTCTTCTAATCTCAAGACCTGTTACAATAGGTAACAGAGAGACCAAGGGTCTCTCTAGCTCATTCTGACGCACGATGCAGCTGAGAGCAGCTGCCTGCACACAGCAGAGCCAGCACACAGCAATGCTTGCCCAGAATAGGTTCCTATCTTCCAGCCGTTTGTGGCTTGAGGACTTCCTGAGACAATGGTAGTGTCTTTGTATTCAAATAGTCCTGAATAATTTTTCATTAATATCAGTTCCTTTTCAAATATAAGTAAAAGCTTTAGCAGGGGTCACATCCTGAAGCAAGGAGTTCCACAGATCTGCTTGTTGTACCTCTGCTTCACATTGCTCTGCGCCTGCTTGGTCCTTGCTGGCTCCAGGTGTATAGCTCAGAATGTGTGCTCTTGGCTTGCAATATTTCAGCTTACGTACGAACCAGTGCCATCCTAATGATTTTTAGAAGACCAGCACAGAGTTGAACCACGTGTTCCTTATTTTTGATTGATCTGTAGCATAAGGGTGACCAATCTTTATTCAACACTCTCAAGCTAGTTCAGGGCTCCTGCTGTAGCAGATTATTTCTCTGCTGGCTGTTATGTATAGGTTTTATTAGGAATTAGGCTCAGGCTCCTATGTCAAATCTTTTTTTCTCTCCATCTGAGTGACTGGTATGTTCTACCTCTATCTACTAACTAAACATTCAAAGTCATCCTAAAAGTTCAGGCAGACCCACCAGCAATGGGGCAGCCTCAGCCCCAGGACACAAAGATGATGAGAGCTGTAGGCTCTCAGACCGTGTCAAAGTGCTGTGAAGGAAGGGACAGTTCAATAATCTTCTGTATGTGCAGTCTGCTAATTTGCCTCTACCTCTGGTCACATATTGTTGCACATTAAACACAAACTCATACAACCAGCCTGCCACTAACAGAGGAAGGAGGTACATCGAAACAATGAAATGCTATTTCTGTAGAGCTCCACCCAGATGAAGCTTCCCCGTCAGCTAGCTCTGTCTTTTGTCATCCACACCATTTCTTTGGTCTATTTCACAAACTGATTTTTATAGCTAGATTACTTTTTTTTTTTTTTCTAACACAGAAGCCAGATCTTTTTTCCATACGTTTTGCACCAATTAGCCACTTAGATCCATAGGTATCTCATGATAGCTACAACTTACACATCAGAGAAGTCTCTTCTGTGTCACAATGAATAACTGGTATTCGGCACACTGGTTTTTCTGCAGGCTTATATTAGTATACCACGTTCTTGTATTCTTTAGCCACACAGGTGTGCATATACACACCCTCCCAACCACAGATTTTATTTGAATTGGAAAAGCCATTCAGAAGCACGTAAAGAACAATGCACCAAATGTATTTTAATGCAAGTTCATCTGGTGTTTCCAGCTTTTTTCCACTGTACGTACACTTCCCCTTCTTTTGCAGAAGAACACTACACAGGTTCAGACCAAAAGTCCATCCTGAGCAATATGCTACAAGCGCTTCCACCTGATGTACAGGAGCATTTTAGCATTCACCACACTGCAGCTGAAGAGGCCACATGCTAGCTGTGCTTGGTGATGTGACCAACACCATCCACACTGGCTTAGAAACGGGCAACAGATTCCATCTAGTTTAATGCTGATAACCTGGGCATGATGGCGCCAAGTTAGAGCAGTATCAGACTTACCCTGGCTTATTTACTGCCACTCACAGTCGAGTACGTCAACAAGCCGTGGACCTCCCCTGCCCTGTGACCACTGTCAGACAGCCAGCCAAAGAGAGCTCTCTCAAGTATGGAAGAATGGAAGGTGCTTCTTTTTTTTTTTCCCAATAAAATCTTTGCTAAATGTTAAAAAAAAAAGACACACTGTCAGGGGAGAGAAAGAACAGGACTAGTGTAGATATACTTCCACTGGGAAGTCTCCAGTCTATCTGCTGAAACTCTTCAAGCTGTGGAAAAAAGTGTCTTAATATCCCCCCACCTCATTTTCCCCAGAAAATCTTAATGTCCTTCTACAGTCTTTTTTTATTCTTTCTAATGGACTTTTAAAAATCTGTCCTCCTCTATATGTATAATAACCTTTGAAAATATCCCCTGTCCATTAGGCTGACTTTTTCAGGCTTGTCTTTCAACTAGACATATCTAATTCCTTCAATCCCCTCATGGCTTTTAGCTATGCTAATGTAATATGTTTTGCAAACAGATATTTAAATTAAACCTTTTAATTAAAGTTAGTTGAGCCAATGCACTAGCAGCCGCATCCCTGAAACTGCCAAATGTCAATACCTGCAATATTATTAACATTTTAATATAAAATCCTCTTGTCAAAATGACTGTGAGCTTTCAGCTATATGTAGTGTTGTATATTCCATTTAAAACTAAAATTCATTTCTGCTTCTTCTCATAAGTGAGGCATAAAATAAGCCACAAACCCAGTGGAGTACAAATACAGGTTGAATTCTGATCAGGACTTGTCCCTAAGACTCTTACAAGTTACATGCTCCTGTTTTTTACCTATTGTGCTCAAAATGACTAATACTTTTCACAAGTTTCCTTCCTACTTTTGGGATTACCAAACCTACTCTTTTTTGCACCTTATTTAATACTCTGTTTTAAAATGTTCTGCTTATTGTTTTTATCTGTTAATATACTTAAGTATCTCTCTTTTGATGAATTTGTTCAAAAACTGCCCATTTGAAACTGCACAGGAAAGTTTCTTCTACTTCCTCTCTTTTCATAGCTTTTCCTAGACTGATTTCCAGGAGAGCTCTTGGAAAGAGAGCTCCCCTACTAACTTCCTTAAGTACTTCCACTCTTGTCCATATGGCTATAGGAATTCCCCCTAATTCATGCATCTGACTGCTGTTACTGTAGCATCGGTGTCCATTGTCATTTTACCCTCCAGCACCATTACATCAACGTGGCCATCCCCGCCTCTCTCTTTGTAAGGGCACTATTATGACAGGTGATATTACTTTTCATTTGCGCAGATCCTCTTTTGCGTGTGTGAAAGCAAGTTAGTACTCAAATTCTTTAGGGTTTTTTTTCCAATTCATCTTTTTATTTGTAGCTGACTAAATGGTGCCCGTGCATTGATCTCCCTTTTCTATGCTCTTATTTTTGCAACTTTGATTGTTTTAAAATGCTTTGTTTGATACCTTCTATAATCTCCTTTGTTTCTTAGCTTGATTTTATTCTTTCAACTTCAACTTCTTTCCAGAGGACTCCAATCCCCTAAGTCAGCCATTTGCTGTTTTGCTTTTCATATTTATTATTTAAATCCATGCTCTGTACTACTTTGTCTATTGGATCCATCTTCCCCTTTCACATTCCAGGGACCTTTCACACCCACTGGGACTTTCCTTTTGCTTGTTTCACACCTAAACAGCCAATTTAACCCCCTTAGCACACTCCAAGTCTTCTAATGACAACCTTATTTTTAGTTAGCTCATGGCTTAGTAAAGAAAAGAGAACATCACACAATCAGATTTAAATCAAACTACAAACCCCATCATCTAAGAATTGTCTCTCCTACAAGCCACAATCTCTCACTTCCATAGCCATAATTCTCCTTTGTCCTAAAACTGTCACTCAGTTCTCCTTTATTCAAGCATAAGAAGCAGTATGATATAACACTACCACACCGCTGGCCTAATAAAATCTGTGGTACTTATTGTCCAGGTATGAGACTGCAACATTTAGTGACCAAAGCTTCCACTTTTATGTAAAACACACTGCATCACACATTCACTAACTGCATACACGCATGCATAGATATCAGTCCGTATCTCACACTCATGGATTCTTGTCTTCAGAGCATTCTGACAACCACTCTCTTAAACTTTTTTCTATATATATAACTGCAAACCCAAGTTAGTCCACTTGGACTACCACCTCCTGGTTTTCCTTAGCAGATCAACTGAAATGTTACCCCGCTCCATTCAGCAGTACTCTGGCTATGTAAGGTTCCTAAATGAGCTGGGAAGAGCAGCTCCCTGGGAACATGGCTTCCTCGAGAGTTACCCACAATACTTTTCCAGGATGGCTTCAAATCCAACTTCTTCCACTTCATGCTCTCACTCCTGCCTCTCTATCGCAGCTCTGTCAAGGAAGTAGGGGGAAGATAAGAGCACTTTGCAGTCCATTGGTGAAGTTTTTTATTCGGCTAGAGAGGAGTTAACACAGAAGGCTTCTGCCCTTCCTTCCCATCCCAAGGCTGATACTGCCGTCGCAGTATCCCTAGACAATAGATCTTTGAATGCAACCAAACTTTCAGTCACAATAGGGACCTTTCCCATTAATTTTAATGAGCGTAAGAATGAAGGGACCAAGAAGAAAAAAAGTGAGGATTAGGTGTCTGGCAAGATCTTCTGCATGCCAGAGGAGCACTACTACAGACTGATCTGCACTTTGCTGTCATAGAGTGACTAATCACCGTGAAAGCTAACAGAAATGCAGACTTGAGGCCATAGTTAGTAACAAGTACAGTGGGATTTTTTCAAGATGTTTCACTTCAAACTATTTATCCTATTACAACTAACAAAGGAATCATGAATTGGAGCAAAACTGAAGTTGACAGTGTCTCGTGTAACTCTACAGTGACCATATACCAATGCTGTAAGGCAGCAGATTAGTACCACAGGCTGCTGTTTGCTCTATGGCTCCCAAAGGGCTTAGGGACAAACAGTGAAACCTAGGAGCAGCACCAAGCTTGGTCTGGTTTGGTTTTTTTTTTCATTTTAAAAATTCTGTAAGCTAGATGCTCCATTTTTCTCCCACACCTTATTTATTTAGGTCCCAATGCTGCAAAGAAGTGGTGTATTGTGCGTGGATGGCAGAAGCAGAGGCAAGGTCTGGTTCTGTGAGGTGCAAAATTCCCTCAGGTTCTCGCAGCCCTCTGGAAAGCTCTAAGCATCTTGAAGGCTCACAGACAAATTATTTTAGCATTAATTACAACATCAATGAGAAAATAATACCCAAATGGGAATTTAGGATGATGTCTGCATGGAATGTTTCTCATTATATTTGTATGGATTTTGTATGACAGCAGAACACTTTAAACCCATCTTGCTTTCAAGCTAGTGCTGAATCTGTGCCTTCATGCTAAGCAGCGGGCAGAGTCTAAGTCATATAATTTGTAAGTTCTTATAGCTGCTAGACGAGGCTGTCTTTCTTTATGAAGGGATATGAACTCAACATTTGCTTTCCTTTTTAAAGTGAGAGCCCATTAAAAGCAAAATTCTCAAGGCTGGATTCTGAATGTTTTTTCTTGCTTTCTCTTTTTATTTACTAGCTTGTCTTTAATAATTTTTTTCAAAGCTATTCATTAGATATTGCCATCTCATCACTTTCAATTTCTAAATAACAAGAGAATGAATGGAGTCTTGTGCATAACCGAAACATTTGAGTTTAGTCAGAGTGGATTTGTTTTTCAAAGTGTATAAAAATCAAAGTAGTTTTTAAAATCCCCCCAAAAGAGGAATGGGAGAGTAGAAAAAAGGGAAACACTGGGACATCTTTTTTTGGGGGGAGAAAAAGAATCCAATTACTGTCTTGCAAATGTAGGCTTGATGTTCAAATATCTCTTCACTTAGCACAGCATTTTGCTTAGTCAATGATAAAATTCTTCTGGGTGTCTATGCACAGCTTCATTAGAGATACAGGAGAGTCACACAAATGCAGCCTTGTTTACATTTGTCCATACATTTGAGAAGAGTTATCAATGTCATTGAGTTGTGAAAAACTTGTTTATTTGAAGTTGAGAAACCTTTTCTCACAAATGTTAGGACAGAACTGATGCCATGTGTACAGTCCACACTTGTATGAGTGATAGACGTGTGTATGTGCACTTCCAGAGCTACAGTTCTTTCAAACAGTTTCAGAAAACATGTCCTTTCAGATTTTGTGCCTATTATACCATGTTTCAACAACAGCAGTTGATGGATCAATCCCTGTGGCATTTTGTCATATCACATAAAGCATCAAGTGATAGATGGACTTCAGAATAACAAGTCCTAGAGACATAGTTACTAGAAGCACAAAACAGCTCTCCTCCTACTGTTACTAATACACCCTTCAAAATATTCCTGCATCTGCAATTCTTCCTTCTAAAGCAAAAGTGTCTCTCAGTCCCACAGATGTTAAGGTCTAACCACGATGGATCAAGCCTGAAAGAATACAAGCAGGTAGATACTTGTAGTCTAAACCAACATGAAGGAACTCCTATGAATTCAGCTGGTCCTTGATTTGCTGCACCTCTTGTGCTTCAGCCCTGGGTTCTCCTATGGCTCTGATAAAGCACAGTATGTATGCAATTGTATGTCTTCACAGACCTTCTCAGTTTCCTACAGTCTGAACTTCCACAAAGCTTCCCACAGCACTTGGTTAAAGACACTCCTGCTGTTGTCTCAAAAAAGGCCCTGTGTCCCTTTCATTCACTCTTTAGAAAGCTTAAACATGTCCCAGCTAATCTCAGAGCTACTATTTTTTAAAATAACTTTTCTATTTCAGTATAACCTGTACCACTCAATAGGATTGCCTGATATTCGTTGTCCACTAGTCATGAAAGGCTGGTCTTGGTACTTGCAAAGGAGGCCCATGATCCCTAGGAGGACAGAAGAGCAACACCAGGCCAACACAAAGCACTGGAGTAGAGCACTGAAGGGCTGCAGCCAACCTCACAGCCCTGCACAGCTGTTCCCTTTCCCCTGGAAAATGATACATCCTGCATCCAGATCAGGTTAAAGCAGCTCATGTTCTTCAGCTGGTGTAGAGGGCTAGGACCCAAACCATGGGCACACTCACCTCCTAGAGGGCACAGGACTCAAGGACTAACGTGGGCTCCCAAAGATCATGACAAGTGCTTGTAGTTCACCTGAAACTTGATTTGGGTAGTGGATTGTTTCTCTTACCATTACAAAGCAGACATTGGAGAAATTCAGAAATTCAGATATTCCCACCCAAATGTTTAGGGTCTGTTTTGATTTAATCCTAGCCAACTCTGTGGGTCCCAAAGACATGGCGTAGTGTTTTCAGCTCATAATTCAATGTAAAGTAACACCTGCTTTCAGTCCGAAAGTGAAACTTCAATTCAGGAAATCACCCGGCCATTCACAAAGGCACAGAGGGAAGTAAAGGCCACCTCCCTTTGTATAGGTCCGCAATCTTACCTTTGCCTTGCCAAAACAAAATCAATAGAACAAAACACCAAGGTTTGGGCCTTTTGTTAGTCATTTGACAACCAAAGTCTATAAATTCATTTCCCCATTTCATTCCTTTATTTGTCCTGCTGCTCTGCACGTCCTGAAAGGACAATGAAAACTGGCCTGACTCTGGCTGTCTCAGTCAAATTGAGCTGGCATGGACATGGAGTTACACTTAGCCACCCACCCACACAATTTTAGCTTCTCAGCCATCAAAGCACAATCAAAACTGCATTTGCCTGGCTGTCAGTTTCTCTACACATTTTTTAGAGAGCAGATGTAATAGGTTTTACAGGGAGTCCCTTTGATTTGTGCCAGCCCTGCACATTCTCATTCTGCCCCTAATCTCTCCTTTGTGGCACGCGGACTCAGAGCGGTGGGCATGGATCCCAGCGGACACTGATTACCATCCAAATTCCCTTTTGGAATTGATCCCATCTGGCAACGGCAGAACCCAAAGCTTTGACCCTCGGCCATTGTTCTTCTCCAAAATGAGCAGATTCAACTTTATTACAGATTCAACATTTGCTGTATTTTATGTTTAAAGCTAATTTCAAGTGCTATGTCAAAACACAGAGCTTTCTTTGCTGACCCTCCTGTAGAGTTTTTATATTAAGGATGAATAAAATTAAGCAGTCCAAGCCTTTTTTTTTTTTTTTTTTTTTTTTAGAATATGTACAAAGAATTGCTCCCCAAGCTTAAATTTTGCACGTCAAGTTTCATCTGGGAACAGATTCGTTTTTACAGCTCTGTTATCAGCTGTGCAAACAGGCTATTATTCATGTTCATCTAGGGTCTAACAGCATTATTGGCCTCTCAAAAATTTGCCAGGCCAGGAAAATTTATGCACGACCCATTTTGGAGAGGGAAGGAAAATAAGACAGGGCTGAACAGACCCAAGAAAGGCAATGAACAGCCTTGTACAAGTAGGCAGTTGGACTAGGTGATCATTGTAGGTCCCTTCCAACCAAAATGATTCTATTCTGTTCTATTCTATTCTATTCTATTCTATTCTATTCTATTCTATTCTATTCTATTCTATTCTATTCTATTCTATTCTTACCCACAGAGCTGAGAGCAATGTAGTTACCTCCTGTTGCACACTCCCCACAGTGAGGCTCGTATCAAATCCATGTGCAGCACTGCACTGTGACCTCTCTCCCCCCGTCTGTGGTCACATATGCAGGATACAGATGGTCAGACTGCTCTGGGATCCGCTGTAGAAAAGACATAGTTGGTATATGGGCCATGGCATTGCTTTGCAACCAGGGAGTGTACCAGGTAGTAGGGTGCTGAATGCACTGAAATCCTATCAAAAGCCCTATTTCTGATCAGTTGAGCTCCTCTTCTTATCATTCAGCCCACCTAGCATATCTGAGGCATGGATGATGATAGGTGTCAATTCATGACTCAACTCCCCCCCAGAACAGCCGAAGTGCCCAAACCCAACCTTGAACAAAAGTGTCCAGTCATGCTTCTTGGAGTGGTGTTCATAGTATAAATGTTTCATAGATAAACATTGCTCTTCTTATGCAAGGATAATCTGCAAGGCTAGACTGTGCAAATTAAAAAAAAATATTACTGTGCCTTATATGCTTGTTATGATCTAGTGATCATAACATATATCATACACTTGGAAACGAGATTTGTACCAATGGCAGCAGTAATTTTTTCTTGTACATCATATTTTTAAGAGTCACTAACTGAAAAAAATATCAATATCACAATATCAAAATGTTTCCCAGATCCATTTTAAGAATCTAAAACATTGGATAATGTATCTGCAAATCAAAAGTAATCTTTTTACTTTTATGCAGCAACACTAGTGAGTGTTTCATGACAGTCTTTTAGGACAGACTGTCCTGGTATCTTTACCATTAGCATTTGAATTGGTTACAGTCCTGCTGTGAAAGTTTTTCTCTCTAGGTAGTTTAAATGACTCTTTTGTCAGTCTCTTTATTAAAAATACAGAATCATTCCTTATCAAAAATTAAACCAGAATGGTTGGCACCCTTATAAAATTTTTAAATTGTCATTGTTCTCGTGACAAGTTAAAGCCACCTCGTTTGCTTTAGATACTTCTGGGAATTCATCCATCTTCAAAGGAAACTCAAGGGGCAAGACAGTGTTCCTGTGATTAAATGCAAGAGTAAACAGTGAACGTAGTGCAACGTGGTGGTTTGTTGTTTTGGTGGGGTTTTTTTCAACCAAATGCACAAGGATTCAGATGTAAAAGACACCAGTACTTAAGAGAACTTATCTTGAAATAAGCCAGTGTCTGAGTCCTGCACAGCAGAATGGGAATTTGTTGGTGGACAAAAACTGAATAGTTGAATGATAGTCTTAATTGTTGCGAGCAGAGGAGCTTATTACTTAGTGACCCCGAGGCAGTTCATGGCTTTCAGTAGCTCTCAAATTCTCTGTCTTCTGCCATATGGTAAGTCAGACTGACCACCATCTTTTCTGACACCTTCCTGTGTCCTCAGTACCAATATTTATCTAGACAGCAGTGAACTTGATATAAATCCATCCTCATAACAACCTTGTGAGCAACCTGAACACCTCACATGATTCACTTCCATGTAACTCAGATGTCTATATACTGCATTGCTGTCTTCCACGGAGAGTAACCTCGAAATCCTATCAGTGTTAACCAGTATTTGTTTACAAAAAACATTTATGAAACCAGGCAATTCATCCTCATTACACGTTTTTCTTTCTGTGAGTCGCAGCAGCATAGGACAGAAATTTATACAAGACTGGTGACTCCACCAAGGAAAAGGCTAGTCTGTCATCTCCAGTCACTGCTGTTGTGAGGTGCATGAACCACCACCATGTTCCTAAATAACAGTGGTACAACAGGAAACACCGAAATCACCAATGGACATCTTAGACCCTGCCCAGTATTTTCCATGATCGAATTCTGTTTTCACTTACAGTATTAACCAAATCCATTATGTGAGATACCTGCACCAAGCTGTCTCTTTATTTTCCTTCTTAGTTTCAGACAAAATAGTTAACATATTTCAGAGAACTAAAGTGGGGAGAATATATTGTTCCCCCACATGAAAGAATGGAATAACCCTAGTACCATTTAATTTAAAAGACTTGAGATCTTGAAGTAGGGACTTCAAATGAGTTAAAAACCATGTAACTTATTTATTGCACACAAAAACTATGCTATGCTTACATTATAAATGCTGCTAATCAAGCACATAAAATGGTGTGGTTGCCTGTGAAACAGTAATTCATGTGCTTTGTGCACAGGCACCATGATAACACTGTAGATGACACCATCACATATACTCTTTTCCATGTCACCCTTACCTCATTCAGTGCGCAGAATGAACAATGTTCAATGCTCAGCTAAAGTGTAGCTTTCAATAGTGTATTTTCCCTTCATTATTCACTCTCACCAGGCATTATTTATTGCACGCTATTCAGATTCTGCTTTGAAAACAGAATTATTCATTTCTTCATAGGCTTTTCTGTGGTGCTTATCAGAATAGTATGAATGCTTCAGACATCAGTGCATCTGAATGCAAATATATAAATAATTTTTATAAACTTTCTGGGATGTTAAGGTTATAATTTTTTGCCATTTTTACAGAACATGAACTGAGTAAAAAGTACCAGCTAAACTTCTGTATCTAACATAAGCTGTTTAAAACTTGTGTTTTCAGACTATTATACAGTACTTCATATATTCAAGATTAGGATTCCAGTGGCATCAGCTGGAACTGTGATTGCTCAACAGTTATCCAGTTTACAACCTTGGGATCTTAGCTGTGTACCACAAAAAAAGACAAACTCACAAGTAGAAAACAGCCTTGAAAAGTTTCATTTGATGCAAGAAGTATGCTCAGAATTAGGTAAGAGTTCTCTGGCACATGTGGAGATAAAATCCATTTATCTGCTGTTCACTTGCCACTAGACAAAGCCATCACAAACACATCATTTTTCCTTCTGCAGATCCTTGCATCACTGGCTATGTGATCTCCCCTTTCTGCAACAAGAAAGGCTTTGGTGCTCATTCACTACAGGCTATTGATTTATCTCCAAAGCACCCTTCATTATGTCAATTTTTAAACGAAGCAAAGGTCCCAAGCAAAAAAAATATAGTGCGGAATCCCATAATTACAGATTAACAAAATTGAAGTGTGTAAAATAGGTGAATTAAGGTTGCGTAGGAAACATAGGAAAGCTCAACTTCTGTGAACTTAACTCTGTCATTTTAACACTCCTTCTCACAGGTTTTCTAAACATATGTATGTAAAGTCTGTGTTCTTTTTTAGCACAAACCATAGGCCCAGCTGTTATCTCCTCAGACTGCTAGTCAGACAGCTTGCTTTTGCAGTTGTTGGGCTGTAAGAAGAAGAGGGAGGATGAGTGCCCATCCTGACTTAAACTATCCCATGATTGCAGTTAAACCCTACTCAGCTAGAGCAGACCACCCTTACTGCACACAGAGTTGTAGGAGGTTTCAACAGTGATGCTCTCGCAAGCCTTATTGGACCCAATCCACCCAATCAGCATGCAGATTACTATCCACAGGAAGATTCAAACACATAAAAGACTCTTCAGCCAGACTTTAAATGATGACAGAAGTATGCTGGTCCCTCACTGCCTTTACAGCTTACAGCTATCTCTGGATCCTACTGTCCTCTCTGTTCCTGGGCTGAAAGCAGCAACAGAGTAGATGAATAAAACCGAGGGTTTGAGAGACTAAAATGTTGAGTTCTAGGACTGATTGTTTTGCATGTTGGTAAATCAAGTCAGTCTTCAGCATAAGTGGGCTTCCTCATCATACAGTCCATCTTAATATCCAGCCACAGGGAAGTTTGGACTTTATAAATAGCAGATGTGTCTTGGTTGTGTTGGCTGAGAGCTCATTTTAATGAGGAGGAGATGAGACTGAGGCAACAAAGATGAAGATAAATCCTCATTGTCGGAGACTGTCTGGGGAGCTGAATAACTATTACACAAAAGGTTCAGCTGGGTGCATAGACAACTTACATCTGCTCTTGTAAGCATTTGCAATTGTCTAACTCCATGAGTCAGAAACATGTGTCTTGATAAGAACCCTAGGCTTCTGGAAAGCAGAGATTCCAACTAAGCTTGTACACGCACCACCATCCTCTCAAACACCTTCAGTGTAAAGTAGCGCTTGGGCAACCAAAATAACAGCTCAGAAATGCCATATAATTTCCTCTTTGCACATATATTGGAGGGCTCCTGTTGGGAAAAAACAACAGCAGCTTTGAGCTTGCTCCAAACAGCACTTGTTGGGAGACACCGAATTTCAAAACAGAACAGGGGGTTGAAGAAACCCAAACCCATCAATACCGCTTCCCTATATGGCAAATGAGGTGTTTAAATTAATCACACAAGCAAAGCTTAGACTTCAAAGCCTGGAGGATTCCCATCACTTCACTAGTTACTCTTTCAGAAATACCTTTCATATTACATGAGAAAGAAAATGCATTCTGTATGCATTCTTCTGCACAGCACAGATACAGGCTGTTGTGCATATGAGCACAAGATAAAGGTATATAGAGCACCAGGAAATAGGACTTGTATTAATGGAAATATTACTGTGCAGTGATGTGATATTCCTGGCTGGTAGCTGGCATGAAGCACAAAGAGGGAACACACAGCAGGGCACCTTACTAGGCAGGTTGGTGTTGTTGCTTAAGATCAGAGGAGTGGGTGTTCAGAGAACAGCATGAGAGCCAGAAAGCCTGCTCACAGCACTCTGCCTGGAGAGTGAGGGCAAACAGGACCAGTGATCGCACAGCACAGAGCCCGTGTGGCCAAGAGAAACCTTTGTCACATCTTCAGATGAGATAATTTGAAGTACTGCAGCACAAAAAGCAATGTCTGGGTCTGGGCATCCTTAAACTGCTGCTCATGCTTCTCCTAGGGTGTGTGCAATGTGCTTGTGATTTTGTTCTGACTGAGGTACAAAATTGTAATGACTTCAGTGGAGGTGCATGATCAGACTCCTTATTCAAAACACTGTGGAGACTTAACATACCTGCCCAGAGTGATACTACAGTAAATGCTTCCCTGGGACAATATTTGGTTGCACAGATGTTGACCTCCTTGTTCAAATAAGAACTGATGGGAAAATCCAATTATTTTTTTCACACAAGGATTAATTTCTCTAGGTGTAGAATTAGTTAAAAATCAATTACATGCTGTGAAAGACAGAGATACTCAATGATGCTTACTTATTTCCTAACTGAATGGATTCAGCCATCTATATATTTTCTCTGTTTTCACAAAAGAGAGCAAAAGCTTCTCTGTGTTATTGTATTTCTTATTAGTGGGTCTGAGAAATCACATTTTTTTTCCTGAATATTGGTGCTTTCTTGCTGACAAATAATCGATTTTTCCATGCTTCCTCCACTCTGCATGGGTATTTCCTTTTGCTACTCTTTTTACTGTTTTGACCTAACTGAATATAGTCATCATTAATACAACCAGACAACTGTGTGTTACAGCCATGGAACAAGGAACATTTAAGAATTACATTGCCGGCTCAAATTACTTTAGATCACTTGAAACAAGAAGTTACTCAGCAGGAGGCTGATTTGAGGACAACACTTCTGCACTGGGCCAGGCAAGAATCCACATAGCACAGTATCGTCCTTCCAGCAGTGGCCAGCAGCAGATGCTTGGGAAAAGACTATATCCTGTGCGATCCTTTTCCGATATAGGCTTCTGAGAAACAGTACTTAAGGGAATTCCTGGTCTGCAGGTTTTCTCTGGACCATTATAATTACTACCAACAGTGGATTTACTTTTAAGGAGAACTGTTAATTTATGTAGTGTTAAATAATAACAAGGCCTTGTATGGTGGCATTGGATGTTCCCACTGATACTAGAAAAGTACCTGAACTATAGAAACTATAGTTGGTATTAACATTATTTTTGGAAGACTCTGGACCACTGTTCAAGAGGTCGAGAAGAATATCCATCATCACTCTCCACACTATCTTTGTTTGATAAGGAAAGGATGTTCAGTTTCCAGGACTACCCAGTACCATTCATGAACAGAACACATGCTTACAGAGAGATTTATCAAATCAAAGATTACTGTTTTGTTGTCACAAAAGTCCCCAGAAGTCACAGTGAAGGATGGAGTTAGATGAATGCAGGAGGCTTATAGCAATAACTGAAACTGATGATGTTGCTATGGACTACATAACCCATTTGATATGCTGTGCAGAAAGCATTGTGGCTGCTATGCAAATCTTAGAGCTCAAGAGCAGGAAAATAAGGACACAACTAAAGTAGGATAGATTATTTAGGCAGCAGGAGAAAAGGAAAACATAACATCTTGAATATTACTTTAGAACCATTTCCTTTCAGACTGCAATGTTGACATCCCAGAAATTCGGTGTAAATCCATGCCACTGAAGCTTATCTGACTTCAAAATAACCTGCTGTTACAGACCTACTAAGAAACAGCAGTACACAATTTATTGACATTATTTCAGTTGAAGGCAACAAGGCTCCGCATTGCACACATCAAGATTTATCTCAGTTTGAATGATTCAACAGTTAGCAGGTACTCTTGCTGATGACAACGTCCGCTATCTGCCACACTGGGTTTCCAATACCATGGCAGAGAAATCACCTTTCTCTACTTTCAGGTCCATTACTTCCATATGTTCCAGTAATGCAAAGTAAATGAATATGACCAAATCCATATGCCAGCACCACTCTCAGGAACAGAGCAGCACAGGATCTGCAGTGAAGACGCAAGGGATTGTTTTGCTTCAGATACTCCACATACCAGGCAGGGTTTGGGCGCCCTCTCTAGCTGGGGTTTGGCAAGCAAGGCTTGCTGCAGCTCTGAAAAACATCTCCTACTCTGCAAGCTACGCTATATTACCAACCCAATGGTTTCAGGTTAAAAAATATGGTGGATTTGTTTATTTGTTTGAATCATAGTAGAGCACTGACTTGTAACCAAAACTCCAAATGACAAATTAATCCCTTTAAAACAATTATTTATGAAACTAAAAGTACAGTTGTTCAGAAACACAGATGATTCCTATCAGTACATCTCTGATAAAGTTCCAGCAAGCTGTTTTAGATTAGCCTTTCTTTCCCTGCTTCTTCATTCTTTCTATTTAATAATGGCCTAGATCTCATTTATATGGGATGAGCATGTCTAGAGACTTTACTGAAATAAATTAGAAACTGTATTTCCATACTATCTGTGACATTCAGAGGCACCTCTACTGATATTTTTTCCTTGGTTAATTAAGCACTGACTTGAGTATTAGCTCACATCCTGGCCTTCCTCTCAGAGGTGATAGTAAGCTCTACATTCTCTCCAGGACCTAATATACATCAGCTGAGATAATAAGTGTGGAAATTCTCTTTGCTATACCTTTTGGAGAGTCTATGTTCTGTCCTGTATTCCCATGGCTATATTTAATATTTCCTTATTTCCAGAACATTACATAATCTGCACCAAATTTTTGTTCTTTGAGGAAACACATAATAGTTGAGGTGGGAAGGAACCTCTGGAGATCATCTACTCCAACTCACTGCTCAAAGCAGAGTCAGCTAAAGCAGGCTGCCCTGGGCTGTGTCCAGTCAGGTTCCAAGTACCTCAAAGGATGGAGACTTTAAAGCCTCTCCAGGTAACCTGTTCCAGTCTTCAACCAACTCATCATAAATAAAGTTCTGACATTCAAATGGAATTTCCTGCATTTCAGTTCATGCTCGTTGTCTCTTTCCCTGTCACGGAGGACCAATGAGAAGAGTCTGCTTCTGTCAGACACCCTTACATACCAAGCCACTTTATTTAAAAAAAAAAAAAGTGGAAAAGAATCAAGAAACAAATGATCAAACAAAACAAACACCAAAAGCAGATTAAAACCCAGAATTTGCACTCTGTCCTAAAAAGCATTTTTGATGATGTGACTAGCTCGTGGCTACCTCAGCATCTAACTTTAAACCTCTGAGTATCATATACATTTGTGTGCTTTAAAACAAAAAGCCTGGTTGGGTGTCAGGAGTCCAGGTAAAGTTTAGTATGTCAGTACCCGTGGTTCTGACATTTCCTAATGTTATACTATGGAGGAGAAGTGGAAGTGTCTTTGGTGTGCTTTATAGTTTCATTAGTAAAATGACATGACACTGTTAATCTCCAGAAAGTATATTCCATAGAACTAGCAACACATTCAAGTGCCTTTTAAGAGCACATCACTGTCACCAATGAATATTGCGAAAAGAGCCACTGCACATAAAATAATATACTATTTTCCTGAAGAGTTGAAGAAACTGATACTGATCACCATTTCCCTAGGCGCCAGCTGGCATCAGATGTTAACTAAAGCCGTAGGTAGCAATACTAGCTATAACAACTCCTGAGGGGGCGCAAGCACAGAGCTGCCCCTCACACTTGTAGTTAAGATACCTGTCATTAGACTCAGCTTGCCTGTTACAGTGCTTTAGAGGGAACTAAAACAATTATGGAAATGGAGGAGGACCTTATCTATGAAAACTTGGATGAGTTACCTTTCCTATGGTGAGATTTAGGTGTGTGTGAATCACAAGACAATACTGTTCAGCTATGGATGTCTTTAACAGCTACATTTAAAGGACTAAAGCTGAAGTTCTTAATATTGTTTTGGACAGATGGGAATGCTCAATGTGTATACGAAGAGAGTTGCGGGGTAAGGCAGTGTCAGTGCTGCTGCACTGGCTCAGGTCACCTGGAGGTGGTCTGCAGTAATAGGAGAGCGGAAGTTAAGAGTCCCTGTCTTTTCATGCTAAAGCTCATTGACTAAAGAAAGCATGACTGACCCACCTGCCATTTAGTATCTGAAATTGTTCATCAGAATTCCTATAAACAGGCATAAAGTATTATTAATAATGCTTTCCTAACACAATAATGACCAAAATCCGAATGCATTATAACATTAATGCTTTATGATTTGCTTGGCACTTAATGAGGTTATTACTGTACTGATAAACTGATCTCTGTTGGACCCCTAAGGGGTTTGTATCAAGATGTCAGCAGTGAAATGACCATGCAAGTGGCCTTGCTGTACAAGTTTTATTTTTTTCACACAAGTCAGTGAAGCATAGAGTGACTGTCACAGCCCTTTGTTTGAAAACAGCAGCAATAGGGCAGACTATGCAGCTTCACAAAGCATTAATCAATTGCTTGCACCATTTAATTACTACCTATTATTTTACGGTTTTGATAAAGTATTCAATGGAATTAAATCCTGAGCATCACTTTCAGCCATTGCTATCCAATTTGTCTTTAGCAGAATTGCATAAACAAGTACACAATCTCAACATATTTCAGCACAATTTATGTCTCCAGGGATGTAAGTTCCAAGAACAATTTAATAGAAAATAAACATGATTATTAATAGAAGTCATAAAGGAGTGGGATGATAAAGCAATATGACTATCAGACAAATTACCTAATGGAATAATAAAGTATCCATTCTTTTCACCCAGCTACTTAGATTTAAAATCTCTTTTTGTCCTCTGTACTAATAACCACTACAGTTCACCTGCATGTCCCCCTGAAGAGGAGAGAATGGGGCTTTCATTGCTCATGTTTTTCCCAGACGTACAAAAGAGGAGGTTAGAGAACATAAATTTACAGTGATGCCATAAGCAAAGGAATGGAGGAGATAGAAAGATGAAACTCCTGTATAACACATTAAGGAGCAATAATGTAAAAGCAAACAGTCCAGAATAGACCATCCATTGCTTCTACTGTCAGAGCTATTGATAAACTGAAAAATGAAATTGTTCTGAAGGAAGAAAAGCATGAGACTGTATGGCTGGCAAGTTCTTAACAGGTATTATAAATATACAGCTTGCTCTGATGAGATATTCAGCAGTGAATGTGCTTGAAGTTATGACTTTAATGGGATGGAACTGGAAACAAAATATATTAATAATGCTAATGAAACAAAGGATAATTCAAGACAATTTTTACCTGTCCTATGAAAAGCGATGTGGAAAAACTGCTCAGGACATAAGGTTGTAGAGTTTAAGACTGGATGAAGTATGCACCATTACCAATCATGAAAAAAATTGCTGCAGTCTATTTCCTATGAATTTATAGAAAGACATCTCAGAAAAGCTGACAAACTACAAAGAAATGACTGCATCTGCAAGTCCAGTAAATTGGAAATTTATCCCTCCTCCTCCCTCTCCTCCCCACCACTTCCCCAAGTAGAGGGGAGAACTCATTTTTCCATTCAGAACTACTAGCTTCCTTGCCCTGGCCATCTGCCACTGTGCTACAGGAGCCAAGAGCAGCCTAAAGTTTTCAAGTGGCATATACAGGAAAGTAGCTATAGAATTGTTCTCTGCCATGGCCCAATCAATAAAATCTGAGGGAATCATCAGTGAGCAACCAGAGGTGGCTTCAACATGGGAGGTACAGAAGGCTGCAGAAGTAGCATCACAGGAAACAGCACAGATTTAAGGTTGCCCTTGATCAATTTGAAATACTTCAAAATTTTTGGAAGAAAGATCCTTTGAACATGAAAGGCATTGTCATTAGAACAGAGCAGTGCTAGCAGTTCATTACATTTAGCCACCTATAGTTTTAACAAAATGGTATCTCAGTACATCCTTCTGTGCATATAAACTATGATCCAAGACCGGGTGCCCCTGCCAGAGTACAGAAACCAAGCAGAGCATAAGCAGTTCATTCAACATTCCCTCATCCTGTTCCTTACACAGTCATAACTGGTAACCTCATTGTGGTACACAATAGAATGTCACCCTCCCCTCTGCTGTCTCACTTTAAAAAAGGCTGAGGTTGTCTGGGATTTCCTGGGGCTTTAGGTGTTTTTCCCACATTAGTACTGGTCAGTGCCCACCCTCATCTACCACAGTTGCAATTGCTCATGGCCACCATGAGTTGGATGAGGACTGCATATGCCCTGGAGATCACACAATTTCCTTCATGTTTGTCTTCAGGACCATGACTAAACTCCTTTTCTTGTTCTTTGTCTTCTTCTTCTTCTTCTACTTTTCCCTTTTGTTTCTCTTTCTAGTATGGCATGTGCATTTTCTAGTTTTATTTGAATATTCTTAAAAGGCCAGCTGTTCTTTTAAATACAATAATTTTAATTACAACTGTGTACTTTTGTTTAAAAGTCACCCAGATGTATAATAATCACAGCAGTCATTTTTAAGAAATTTAAATCAGAAATAAATTAGTTACATTTTTCTGGCTTTAACTGGTACTCTTTTGCTATTACTATCCATAATTATATACACTACATAAATTTTGTCTTAGTATTGCATCCTTCCACACCAACCTGCTGACCTCTTCATACATGTAAGTAGAGCAGGTATGATTTTCAGTTGGTCCACCTCTGAAGATGTGCACCACCTATGGGTTTCAACACACAGCTCCTTTCTGTTTGCCAGGCAACAGCTACTGCATATTCTTGAAAGGTTTTCAGGATTCAAACAGAAGCACTTATTATCCAGGCCCAATCTGAAACAGCATATGAATTGATGCTTCAACAGGGCATCAGGCCAGGGAATTCAAGATGCTTTTCCTGTTACACTAGTCTAGAAAATTAAGATTTCCTCAGTTCAAGCCATAAGACAGCCCTAACAGAAGGTGGGAGACAATACCAGGATCCTTTATGTCAATCATCCATTTGGAATCTGTTCAGAGACAGAAACATTTTTTTTCCTTTTGTCTTTTCCTTTAAAGGCCTTTATTTTCCATCCATTCACCTGCGTCCTTTTTCTTTGGTTCCCAGTACTTTGGGCTAATACAGCAGAACATTATTCTCTCACAGAAAATGCTGCTAATTAGTTTCTTTCTGTATTCATTGCCTTATCAGCCTTGTAGGGTACAACCCAGCCATGAGGCTATTTAGAATAAATTGTGCTCACCTCAATTTCTGCAACATGTTTTTACCAATCTGTCTTGTGTTTTCGTCAGGATTTATAAAAATAAAGTATTAAGACAGACTTTTCTCCTCCTGTGGTTTATCTAAAGACCAGATTTTGCCGTCCTTACTCATACTGAATGGTCACTTATGACATATATTCTTTAATTGATTTCAGTGGGACTTCTTATGTAGTGCACATGGCAAAATCTGGCTTCATAAGCACAAACAAATACCCTTCTCCCCCAAGCAAGGAAGGGCTTCAAAAGAAAGATTCTTTATGCTCAGAAGATGACCCCTATATTCATTCCAGATAATTAATATAGCAGCACTAGCAAGACCCCAGCTTCTAACACACTGAACAAAGAGGTCGGTAATATTTTTCAGTGTAAGAACTGAAAGGGTTTAATGCTCTATTTCATCCAGTGCAAGAGCCTGACACCCTCACCCTGCTCAATTCACCTTTATGTTATTATCCAGTTTGTTTAAATGGTTCTGCCACTCCCTTCTATCTCCATTAAAAGTTTAAATCCCTCTTCAATCCCATGGGCATCCAAGCCTTTTGAAAGTTAAAGATTGCTTTAAAGTGTCATTGATGCTTAACCTACCCACCAACTATCAGTAAATATGGTAGGAGCACAGTATAGCCCCGTTGCCAGTTGATAGCTTTTGTGATACAATAACAACACAAGTCACTGTTTGCTACACTGATTCCTAAAAAATAAATAGTTTAAAATAGAATTCAGGCCCCAAGAAACACAGGAAACTATTATCTGAACCTCAAAGAACAAACAAACAAAAAAATCTCTGATGGGTTTTGACTTCCGTCTCTCAACTAGAACCAGTCTAGGGTCATTGGAGCAGCTGACCCTGTGGCCACCTTTTGCAGATTTAACATTCTAGCCCTCGTTAGACTGAAGCACAGACTAGAATTTATTGCCACTGTGGCTTTTGCCAAATAAAAGCTCTTCAGACCAGCAAGGGCTGCAGTTCTTACACCTCAACTAAACAGGAAAAGGCTTTCCTACTATAACAACCCAGTTATTTTCACAAATTTCCAATTCTGTTTATCAGTTATACAGAAGATGTACATCAGATTGAGATGGGGCTGGATAGACAAGGAAAATGCTAATGGCTGAACCAGCAGGGTGAAATTCTCATCTCCCTGCTTTTGCATGCTCCAGCATCCTCATCTTTGAGAAATAGGAATGAAGATGCCATTCACAGGCCGTTCACAGGCCACATGGGAGTGCAGCTTTGAGGTCAAACTGCTGCTGCTGTTTTCTTGGAAAGGACTTTTAGTCAGCTAATATATTAGAGTCAATAGATAGGCACTGCCGCAGTCAGTGTGCCTCTCAAGCACAAGGCTACTGATAAGCACATTTGTATTGATTGTGAAACAGTATATACCAAGATTTCAGTTCTGAAGGAGTTTTCTCCCCAGGAAAAGTAAAATACAGAAAATTCCTTCAGTCCAAAGGAGGGACAAGGGAGCTGGAAATGACTGCTGAGTTGCACACAGGATTGGCTAGACCATGCCCACACCACATGTAGTACTGCACGGGTTAAGTTAAGGTTTGCTTTGCCACACTTCCCTCAGTTCAGCACCAAATGCTGCTGCAGAGGAGCCAGAGCACTCCTGCTGGACCCAGCCACAGGAGCAGCTGCACAAATGCCTGGTAGGCAAGAGACAGGTAGGGAAGGCTACCTCTGGCCCCTCTGCCTGCTGAGCAGCTCCCAGGAGCTCCACGGCACAGGACTCACCTGTGAAATGGGACAGGAAGGAGAGCAGCCACTGCATGGTTCAATCTTCATGGGACTCCGGAATCAGGGGGTTGGATGCATGGAAGTGTCAGGAAAACCAGCTGCAGGTACACTGGTACTGATCTGTTCTGTGTCCTCCTAAGCAAAGTGCTCCCTGGAGGCAACATTAGCCTAAATGCCAGTCTGGCTTATCCTCTGCTGTTGGATTCCCAAGAAAGGATACAGAAAAAACACTGAGCTTGTTGTGGAATATCTGGATTCAGGTTCCTGCTAAATTACAAACATCTTGTGGAAACCCACATAAGAGGCAGGGCAAGAACAATTCATTGCCAATTAAGTTTCTATATGTCTACCTGTAAAGTGCTACAAGAGAAGGCACAAGGAAGACAACATAAATAAAAAGATAAACGATCTTATTCTAAGAGGTCAGTACAACTTGTCTGTGCACTATCACCCATGCAGTGACAGAGGCAGAGAGAGAGTGCTGGCACACAGACACTTCTGAGACAATTTACAGCATATTGAGGCTTCCCAATGATGTAGAAATACTCTGTAAGTTGTTTCCAATCATTCTGCCTTCCCATTCTCAACTGAAATAGAGGAGATGGCTCCAAAAATGTAAGTTACATGGAAGTGCTGACATAAATACCAGGGTAACAAGCTCAGTATTGTTAAAACCTGTGAAGTAGATGAGGAGCATTCATGTAAACACTGTAAAAGATTTAAAGAATTATTAAAGAATTAGAAATTAATTAGGTCAAAGTAAAGTCAGTCAAGATTTTCCAGAATTTAGCAATAATTTTAGAATAGTTATAGCCATAATGTTAGAATAAAACTAAAAAAAAAAACAAACCCACCACCAAAAAGCCAAAACAAACAGAAGACTCATTTATGACACCTTAAAAAACTTTTAAAGGGTGGCCACTCAGTGCTTTGCTAAATCATATGACTTTTGCATTTAATGCACCCAGTTTAATCTCACAAAGCATTTAGAAGACATTTGGAGAGATTTTTGGAACATTCTGAATGAGCAGGGAGTGGCCGAATTTAACCGAAGTGGAAAAAAATGAGTAGAGACACCTTTCAATAGCGTTATCAAGGTTATCTCTTTTCTTCTTCCCATAACTCAAGGTAATGTTTTGTGTTTCCTCCTGTCATA
Source organism: Phalacrocorax carbo (assembly GCF_963921805.1). Taxonomy (NCBI): domain Eukaryota; kingdom Metazoa; phylum Chordata; class Aves; order Suliformes; family Phalacrocoracidae; genus Phalacrocorax; species Phalacrocorax carbo. Next base: position 45,856,188 of record NC_087518.1, on the reverse strand, counting down.
TTATATACCAAAAGGAGAAGTGCCAATATGCACCTATGAAAAAAATCAGGAAAAAACAATATTAAAATTTTCCCAAGCAGCTTCTTCCTTGGGAGACTCCTGGACCAATTCTTCAAAGCCCAAAAAGCCTCCATGGTTATCTCCAAACTCATAAAGGCTTCCACAAAACTAATACTATGTCACTTTACAAATATGTATCATGAAAATGCTTTAAACTTATTATTATTTTCTATTATTGATTTCTTCACCACCGCCAACATACATAATTCATTTCACTCATAGAACAATGAAGAAGGTAACATGGACTCTTGCTACTTGCTGGCGATAATAGGAGATTTTTGTCTCTCTAGACTAATTTTTATTTCATGCTTCTGAGTTTCGAGCCTTACCATGACATTTGAGCTTCAAAGCAGCACAGCAAGGAACAGGACATGTTTGCCACACATTTTGGCACCAAAGGCAGCTGCTTCTATTGTCTACTGGCTAGATCCCGTTATACAACACATGGCACAAAGAGCAAAATAGATTAAAACATTTCATATGGAAGACAGCATTGAGGACCTATATAGTGATGGATGACAAAATATTATTTAGATATGGCAAGTTATCCAGGGGAATGAAAGACAAAGAACAGGCAAAACCTGGTCGTCCTTACTGGCTTTGAACTAATGACACATAAAGCAGGAGCTTACTGCATTCAGAACCAAAGTCACGAATAATTTGACACTTCTCAGACGACTGTTGATTTTGTCAGACTTTGAAGGGCAGTAAAAGTTTCCCTAATGACAGAAGATGCAAAACTGCCACTGATACTATAATTCAGGTTTTAAGTCCTGGAATCAAATTATTTGAAAGTCTTTTCAATTATAGCTTTTTTCCTGCCTAAGCAATTATTGAAAACCTCTACCACTATATTTCTTTTATATTTTATAAATATTTTATATTTATATTTCTGTTGTGTATTTCTTTCCTGCCAACTCCTCCTTTGCAGAAAGTGGCAAAAGATGAGCCTTTCATGACAAAAGCATGCTAGTTGCTAAGATTAGTATCATTATTTGTTGATCTTTTTTCTCAGCAAATTTGCAGACTAGCACTGTAAATATAACAAATATAAGCAAGCAAGAGAGGTGCATTAAAGAACTAAATAATTTTAATCAGTTTGACTAGATTAAACAGCTTCTTAAATATTTCAATGTGGCAGTCCTTTAGGAAGTGTTTATGACAAGCTTATAACAGTGCCAGGCAAAAGACAAAGTGGAATCTATCCAGGCTCATTCATATTTAAATGTGTGTGCTCAGTGCAAACATGGCTTAGGGAAAAGTGATGACATCTCCAAACTTACGATAGGTGGCAGGCAAGAATGCTGGCAGAAGCAACCAGGAGAAATAGAGGAGATAAATAGGGAAGCTTACAGCAAGAAACCATCTGAAAGTGTAAATGGGCTCAGGAGAGAAAAACACAAAGACAATGCAAGTCCCACAGTCAGGATGGGCTATAGGTCACCAGACTATACCAATCTTCTTGCAAAATTTTTACTTGCCTTTTGAATATTGTGAATGAGAAGCTAAGTGAAGAAAAATCACTAGCTATAAAACAGTTTGGTTGTCAAAATTGCAAACAAACTATGCAAGGAAAAAGAAGGGAAAAAAACATCTGAGATGCAAGAAGATGCCCAAATATTTCAGAAACATGAAGAGCTTCAAGCTGCCAGGAATGAGAGGAAGACTGTGGGCATGGGTCAAGCCCTCAAAAACAGCAGTCCAAGTGAAAAAGAAATGGGAAAAGAGAACATTTCTAACATTTTTTCTTTCTGAACTGTTCCTGGTGCCATGACTACAGCCTGTCTTTATGAGGTGGAAACCTCTTCATCTGCTGCAGACATCTAACAAAGGGGCAGTTCAGCACGCCTGGAAGCATGGCACATACAACTTTAAGAGTCATTGAGGGGAAGTAGATGTCCCCAAATTGCTGGAGGTGCAGGCTGGCAGTATACACATGCCAGTACTTCCACCTTTCATTTCAGGCCAGTAAATTAGTTACAGAAACAAAGTACAGCTCATATCTTTTGCCAACTCAATTTATTCTCTCCTGGAACACAGTCCTGCATTACAATATAAGATTAGCCTTTTCCAAGATACCCATCTGCAGAACACAACCTATCAAAAGGTGAAGTTCCATTCTGTCTCCAGTTCCTTCCACACTGAGAAAACCTCAAATTTTCCACTGTATTCTCTTGAAATTGGCCAGTAGAAGATAATCTTTTTTTCCTCTTCCTCCACCAATAAGACGACTACTTACTTTCAGTCTCACAGGGTCCCTTTGGGATATCAGCAGATATCAGATGTCTGGAGGTAGATGGAGCAACATATAGACAACTGAGTATGTCTAAATCTGGAGCTGGCAGACTTTATTTGGGGTAGTGAATCACCACATAGACAGATGAGATCAGGACACAGTTGTCATCACGCAGATATTTTACTGAGGAATGGAATTTGCTTAAAATGGCCATTTAGTAGAGGGCTGAATGTCTCAGCACGTGTCAGTGGTAACAATGGCAGCACTAAGGAGGGGAACCACAAGAGCACTGACCGCACATGCCAGCAGCTGACCTATATACAGGAGACTGAAAATACTATCATGATCAATCATGTGTTTTTGATCAATGCCCAGGGAAAAGAAAGCAGCTACTGCACAAGTAAAGAAAATCCCTCTCTCCCCAAGTCACCGTGTTCAATCTGTAAGATATACCTCTATAACTGATATGCAACATGGAGCTTTGTAACATGAGCAACAACATACGAGATGAAAATGTGCCTCAAGGAAAAAAGGAAGAGACCAAGCAAATAGAGCAGGAAAAGAGGCAAAAAGGAAGGGAGACTACCAAATCTGCCTATATGTCTGCTCCTCCGTATTTCCTTACTGCCAATATTTTGCAAAACTCTTCTGCAGAGCTTTCACTCCTCTGCTTTATCAGTTCTAACATAAAGTCAAAGAGCTCAACAACTCAGAAAGAAAACTACAAAGATATCAACAGTGGCATTTTCCATTTAAATCTACATAAACTTTTATGGAGAAAAAAAAGCTTCTGAATATGCCTGACCTCTAGTTTTTGGGTTTCTTATTTTTATTAACACCAATTAAGGTTTTAGGTCAGAAATCTCTGAATGCTCCATATTTAATTAGCATTAGGCACATGACCAGACACCGTTGTATCTAACTTGTGGTTTGGGAGTTATAATTGTAGGCTTTCCACTGATAGCACTTGTGGACAGCCACCCTCGAAAATTACATTTTCTTTTGTACAAAAACCCTCTCTGTAAGTTGCTGTGTAATCCCAATTTTGTTTTTAAACCACTGATTTCAAGAAGAGCTATTCCTCACAGTACTGCTACCTTAAAAACAAATTAGTTTTAATATATGTAGACACTGATGCTTTCTTTTGCAACACCGTATGCATGAAAAACTTGTTTTGTTCATGCCACTATCCCAATTTGCATGCTTTCTGTCACATCAAATGAAACTGCTCATTGGAAATTTGGACATAAGCTACCACTTGCATTCATGAATATGTGCTGCCTGCTTTCATTTAGCACTTGACATTCTAATGTGCTCTTGAGCAGCTCTGCAGGTGAAAAGGCCAGTCATTATCAGCAGCCTTGGGAGATAAGAAATATATGGGGGAAACTTATCTGAATCTGAAGATTTTCAGCTTTAGCAAGTTTTTCATACGATTCAATCCTTAAAAATAAACCTGGAAGATGCTTTTCTCCCTCTCTGCTGCTAGAGATGGATCTCTGCATATTCACAGCAACCTCAACAAAGGATTTCTGTGCTGCACTTCCACTTTTCCCTGCATTGTGCTTTACACAGTAAGAAGCAAGACGGTGATTTTCCCATAGCAGCTACAAGCGGCTTCAATTTGTTAAAAGGTGTGTCAGTGCAATGAGACTCAGAAGACCATGCACTGGTGTCTCTTCACAGCCACTCCACATCAGCATTAAACACTTTGAACTGTCAGTGTAACAATAAAAATAAAGCTATTCCCCTTAAAGTGACCCACTGAAATAATTTTTGCAGTCTAACATCATAATTTATTAATTTGTAATTTCTCTCCAAATACACACTCAACATAGCTACAAAAGGATATAAAGCACTCTTCCCTTCCTGATTAAAATGTATATCCTCTCACAGCTGTGAGTTTCAAAGAAACAGCCTCATTATAATTCCAGCGAAATGGAGAAGGTTCACCAGAAGATCGGTCACATCAGTTCTGGTCACATGATGAACATAGATCTAGGGGGTCTAATCCACTACACTGGCTGTCACATGTATTTGATCAGCTGAGTGGTCTGCAAGTTCATATTGTATTTAGCTTAATCAATGGGCTCAACCAACTCAAAGGACTCTCTCTGTTTCTGCTGAGAAATTACCCAGTAAGAAATATGTGCCTATTTTCGCATGGGATCCTGCTCCCATGGAAGACAAGCAAAATTCCTGCTGTCTTCAGAGAACTCAAAGTCAACCTAGCACCAGTTTAGCAAAAGAGATTTTAATCTTATTTTTAAATCCAGGAAATTAAATTTTACACCCAGTTTTTAAAGTTTTAACTTTCTTTTCTTCAGTGCTTTATCCTTTTAATTTTCATTGCAGTTCCTTGCCCTGGCATTGGTTTTCCAAGGAAAGCCATTCATCTCGATATTTGTGGGACTGACAGAGCTCATCGCCAACTTGCAGAAATGATGGAGATAAACAACATGCAATCTTTTCAGATTAATGGGTGCGATGACAATGAGCTCATGACAGGAGCAAACAAAAGGTCTTTACAAGCTAATGATGACTATTGCTGTGGTGAAGTATTTTTACAGACTGGAAATTGGCAATAAAAAGATTCACTGTCTGCTAAAGGGATCTATTAATAACAAGCCTTCCTAAAGAAAACAGGGCATTTTGAAGACAAATGGTCAGCCACAACTCCTTTATCTATGGTGCTCAAGGAAGTGGTTCTGCCAACAGAGTAACTCAGTCTGCAGCAGAGGACAGCTTTCAAATAAAAGAATGGTGCCTGAGAAGTAAGACTCAGCCTGCAGCTTGCCAAAAAAACTTACTCAGTTAGTGCACATGCTAATAAGCGTTGTTAAGAAAAAAACAAGTAAGGCAAGTTATTTTAATGATGACTGCCTGGTTAGGTAGAAGTTAAGTAACACACAAAATGCCACCAATAACAAATATGGTGCTCGGAACTCAGATGATCTTCAGGAAAGCCAAGTATAAAACAGTTCTGGAAATGCAACTCATGGTCAAAGTCCTCCATAGCTAGAAAAAGCCCATGTACAAGACGTGACAGAATTTATCAGCTCTGGTAAAAGCCTGTTCAAACACATTTGAAATCAGCTTCTGAGATGTGAGGAAGAAATATATTCTGCAGGGACCCATACAGGATTTTGTCCTTTTGTGGATCAAATTCAGTGGAGTTGCCAGTGGATCACTGGATCACTGGATCTGAACTTACATCTGTTTATACTGGTCCAAATTGGCTTCAGCAAATGAAACCACAACAAGATGGCTCACTGTTTTGAATGCACTTTCTTTTATGAAAGACACTTCAGCAAACCTGAAGCATAAACAATGGCAATTCTTTAATAAGATACTCTTAGTAGTTTTCATTGTTAATCATATACCTATCTCCTCCTACTAATCTAACAGTCCAAAGCATATGTACGAGTGTCCTCACATGTGCTTGCTGTAGTTCTCCAGCCCAGGCCAAAATACAAGCTGAAGCATAGCACACAGAACTTATAGGAGGAATCTGGGAATGCAGGACCAAACTCTGGTGCTTTAATTAATGACACTAGTTTCACCTGTTCATAAAAGTGAAAAAAGAATTGAACAATTTGGGATCAAGTATTTGAATGCAAAATGGCAATGCTGAATATTTCAAGATTTCATATTCTGATGGAGAGAATTTTATTTACAATCTGATGGCACTTCAGGTTTGCTGGGTATAAAACCAAACATGTCTAAAATCAACAACTGAGAAGTGGTGATTTTGTGTGGCCACAGCTCTATAGTGCATTTATGGTGGTTACTTTAACGGCTGACTTCAACTGGATTGCTTTGGATTTGTAAAACACTGCTATATTCTATTCTCATTTGAACTGGTATAATTCTGGAGTACCTTCATTAACAATAGTGGGATTACTCCAGATTTGCTCTGAAGGCAGGTTTGCTTTGAACTACATCATCCGAGCAGTATAAACTAGGACACTGGCTACTTAAACGCATGGCACTCATCTAGAAGCCTTTTCATAGTGTTCGGGTATGGCAACGAAAGAAACCAACACGAATAAAGATAAGACTAGGTTATTTACAGGAACTTTCCACATTCACAAGGATTAGAAATATGCCTATGAAAACTATACTTTTTCTTATTTTTTCTGAAATTATTAATCATGGTGCTGAATATGAAAACAATCATTTAGATGCAGCTGGAAAAATAACTTATCCACAGCTGAACTGGAACTGACTCCTTAGTAATCAGTAAATGAGCAAATTTTTAATCATTACTAAGTGCAAAATTATGCAGAAATGCTCAGGGTTCCAGGCTGCACTCTCTCCAGCTGTCTTTAGCACACTGGCTAGGAAAAAGGAGGAATGTCTTTTCACTGCAGCTATTGCTGTCTGTGCATCTATCTCTTATCCAGTAGATCGTGACCTTTACAGAATATGGAAGGATACTCCAATGCATCCTTTTCAACCATACAGATGTAGAAGCAGACTGTGTGCCCACATTGAGGTGCTTTTCCCTGTTATTCTCAAAAAATCTTCTGTTTATAATCTGAAGTTAGCACAGATCCTTAGGGCAGAGTCAGTAGTGGTTAGCTACCAATACGTATTTTCTTGAAGAGTTCCTTTTTAAGTAGATAAACCTAGAACTAATCTTCAACTTTTTCTAAGACTCAGAAATCCCTTTTGTTAAGCATAGGGAGCAGTCTGGGTTCTGATGGGAATCCTCATTAAAATGAGCACAGAGTGTACCACATAAAATTCGAGAATTAACAGTGAATTTGTGCCCCAAAAATAAATACAATTCAGCCCAACCTTCCCTGAATCCCACACTATCTGGGTTCAATAGTTATATGGTTGCTAAGCTGATATATCATGGTTAATGATGGCAGCACCTACAACACACTAGATAATGCTACAGCAGTGATGGGAAAAACAGCATTTCTTGAGATTATGGTTCTTTTTAGACCACATGCAAGAATACACTGGGCTTCACTAGTAAGATCTTTGAAAATTGAATGTGTAGTATAGCATGCCAAATGACAATAGTCTAACAAAGGAGGGGTTTTCCAAGTTACCTGTTCATAGCTCTCATTCTCCTAGTCTCAGTAAATCTGAGCACATATATTAGCACTTGAATAAATTTACAGTGGCTTTATCTCCATTGCCAAAATCTAAGATTGAAAGAAACAGAGCTATTTCTTCAGCTGAAGTTAAAGCAGTATACTTTAGCATATGAAAAACCATAGTGACTCCGATGGCCAGGTGGGAGGAACTGTTGAGTGGGAAATTGCAGAGACAAAGAAAAGGTTCTCCAGAATGCAGACTTACATGCATTCTCTGGTCTGTAAAGAGGGCAGGTGTGAAGGAGGAGGAAAAGCATCTGGATTTTTAGCACTGGTCTGAGAAAGAGAAAGAATACCCCTTTGCTTTCCTTTTCTCCCATTAGCTGTTAAATATCTCTTCCCCCTGGCTAAACTCGCTGTTAGTCGGTCATTTAAGTAACTGCCACACACCTGGCTGTGCAGACTTCCACCTCCTGTTGCTTTCACCAGTGGGGACCTCTGCTCACATGGATGGGCTAAAGCCTAGGTGCTCAGAGAGGACGAGGAGTAAACCCACAATCCAGGGAGGGTGAGTTAGGTGGCAAAGGTCTTCAACTGGGAAAATGGTTTCAAAGATCAATTCTGGGTGCTTAGGGCTTTCCTCCTCACTGGTCAGGCAGTGACTGTATTGAGCAAACATTCAGACCAGCACAAACTAAGCAGTAAGCTCCATTGGGGTACAGAGTCTGTACAAGTGAATCTGCAGTCAGCTTGATGGGAGAACTTGCTAACACACACTTGTCTCTCACAGTATGACTCTGCCAACAGTTGGCACCACCTGCCTTCCTTGTCTGGGGCACAGTTTAAATCAACTCATGAAAAAAGAATGGCCTAAAGGTTAGATATAGTAAATCATTGTATCACCCCTACACAAACTTTTATACACCTCCTTGATCCAGGCCACAAAGTTTCTCATCTCAGACGCTAGTGAGGGTTGAAGACCATTCCCTAGTTTGGATGAGAAGGTGGTGAAGTGCGCAAGGCCTGTAACACAGAATCCCTGCTGAGTTTTAGCAAGGCTTTCTCAACACTAGTGAGGCAGGTTCTACACAGGAAAATTTGAATCTCTCCTTCTGCCAATCTTTCTTTTCCTTACCTTCCCTTATAGTGATTTCATAAACTCTGCTTTGCTGTGCTCCACCATTCTGTCTTGGGGTGGAGAATTCCCCACTTCTTCTCCTTGGTCCCCTCCATCACCAGCACTGCACTCAAGTCTCAGCTACCCTAGGATTTCTCCTTGTTCTTCTCCTGAAAAGCCATCTTACTTCTCTGCCAGGCCCTGGCACCTTTCCTCTTGACAGCCCCAGCTCTGTTAATCTGGGAATGTCTCCTAGATACTAACAAGCCTCTTGCCTTTTCTATGAGCAATTTCCAAGCCCCATGCTCTTTTCTGTTCTCTGTTCCCTCTTCCTTTTGCTGCCTTCTTCCTTTTGGCTTTCACCAAACCAGAGGAAGCTGCCAGGAGCATGAAGGAGGCTGTACCAGCACTCCTACTACTGGCAGGGGGACATGGATTTGGCAATTCTCCCTCAAGTGCCTCTTTCGAAACCACTCCTCCTAACCTCTCCCCGAGTGTCCCTCAGAGCATGCTTGGCTACAGGAGCAGTTTGGCAATTCAGTAAAACAATCCATGGACATGGCTCTACACCTCTGTATGTATCCAGGTCTCCCATTTGTACGTTCCCTTCCAAGTATGTCCCTCTTTGGGAAAGGCAGTGCTTCCACTTCATGTTTTAAAGCAGCCAGCAAACTGAATCTCCAGTGGAGAGCCTAGGCACCAGTTCAAATAAGCAAACAGCTTTGAAAATAGCTGCACTAGGAGATACTCTGTCCCCATTACAGAGCACAGAAGAGATGTGATCAGTCTGGCCTGTTATTACAGCAGGCAGCTCTTGCCCTGTGGCACGCTGATCTTACTATAACATGTGAGGGCTCCTTTCCATGAACACAACAGCAAGATTAAATTTGATGATCAACCCAAATATAGTTTGAGGAACATTGCTTTTAAACACAGCCATGAATCAAATAGCAAGTATAGTAACATGGCTCCTGAAAATGAGGATAATTGTCCTTTAAAATAACAAAACAAACTGAGGTAAATTTCCTTTGAATTTTAATTTAATTGAACTGTGCCAAAGTATGTATTAGATATTAAGTTAATAAAATTTAACTACTAAAGTATTACCTCAAACTCTACACGAGCCCACTGATGGAAAGCTCCATACTTTTTAAGATAGCAACCTATATGTAAGATATGGCTAGCAGCAGACTTGTTTTGGATCTTTCACAAACACTGTTTGCTAAAGCATAACAAATTTATATGTTTCTCCTTGTGCTGTATACTCAGGATTTCACAAAGTGAATAACAATTCAGGCCATGTTTAACCTTGGAGGAGCACTATTAAAGTCCCTTGCAAATGTCCATGTCGCAGGTGTTTTGCTGCAGATTCTACCCCAATGAACTGCTTATCATCACATAAGTTAGAGTTCAGATAAAAAGAAGATGCAACATATTGGTTAATCAGGGAGAAGAAAAAAAAAAAGAAAAAAAATGTTTCTGTCTCTAACTGTGTTTTCTACATCATTGAACACTGAGACACAATGTCATTTATTTCAACCATATAAACCATGACTACATATTTGCAGATGCAATTACTTCAACTTTATACTCACTAGCTTGGAAACAAGCCCCATTTGGCTCATTCCTCAAGGAAAATAAGAGCCATAATGCATAAGTGGAGAATAGAGATGTCACATCCATTCAATTCACCTTTGCAGCTTCCTTATCTCCTATATTAATCCCTGTTCCTCAGCTATTTAGAACAGGTTTGTATACACTTTACAGGAACTGATGTGCACTAGGGTTAGTTTTGTGGGACAAAGGTATGAGGAAAGAGGGAAAGATGTAAAGGTGCCAAAGTGGACAAGCATCCAGTATACAAATTCAGAGCTTCCCTAAGGAGTAGCTCTTGGATATGAGCACCAGTTCTAATCCTCTTGCAAATATTATTCATTTGCTGTTGGATGGCTAAATAGCTTCTTGAAGGACATTTTATTTATTCAAACTTAACCATATTGGAAAGCAGCAGCTAACTACTTAAGAGTAGAATACTTCAAAACAGCCTTTTGTGCATTTCTTCAGTCATTAGCAACAACACTATAAGCCCCTCTTTAGACAAATAGCAAATTTATGCAGCATGATAGCAGGAATTATGCTGGAAGAAAATTCCCTGGATTCCACTCCTGCACCACTGACTCTCAGTTTAAGACAGCTGAGGTATTTGCCCAGAACAGTCTCTACAGTAACATGAAGTGCAATGGCTGTTGCACTATTTGAGCCCATGCAGGCCTGGTTAGGCTGCTTGCAAGCACTGCTGAAAGGCAAGAGTGAACAATTCTTTAATTATTTCTCCCTCATACTCTCTTGCCAGCCCCTGGGAGCCAGTGTCTCCAGCTGGCCACCTGCATCAGTTTGGTCTAGTGTAGTGGATGGCCCAGTGGAGGCCCATGCAGTGAGAAGACACAGTTAACCTGCTTAAAGTGAAAGCTGGCTGCTGCCCCACTGTCCTGTCCTCCCTCCACTTACAGCTGACCTAAACTCAAGATGAACAACTCCAAGGGTTAATGGTCAGAGAAGAGAGGAATTAGCAATACCCACCCCAACCCTGGAGGTAGTTAACCAAAAGGCTTTCAGTACACTGATGCAGACTGTGTAGGAGAACATACAAATATACCTTATTTCTCACAAAGCAAAGAAAATCCTCAATTAAAAGAAGCTTCCTTATGTAGAACCTCTGAATAACTCCAGACATATGAAATCCATAATCAGTAATATTTTCCTGATGTCCTACAAAATAACCTTGCATATTGCCCATCAAGCAGCTCATAGCAGGTAGTGTGCAGGGAACTCTCTCTCTTGTGCCAGATACTATGCAGAGAACATACAGAAAGTTGCTACACAGAAAACTAAGAGTAGTGCGTAACAGGATCATTTTTCCTGAACCCATATGGCTTCAAGCTGTACCTTTACTGCAGCCACTGTGCACATAGAGCTGCTGGGAGCACAGCATATCACAGCAGAAGGAAGTGGGTTTGTTTTTTTTTTAGGGGAAGTTATGCAACCTCTCTAAACAACATGAAGTAAGCTGAAAAAAATAATTTCTGGAATAGCTGTTTTCACACCAGGGATTTTGCTACCCTGAGTATGCCAAACAAAATTATGATGTTTGTAATGCTACCATGTTGTCATAGCTCTGTCTCCACAAATTTGTACTGTAGAGCTGGACACAGAACCATAGGCAGGTTCTAAGATTATGCTCATTATCTGAGATGGCCTTAGAGCTTCTCACACATATAATAGGTCAGAAGATAATACTGCATAAAGCAGAACGTCTTAGAAGTCTGCTGGTTCACAGCATTCCAACTAATAGTTTATTGAGCTGAGTAAAGATTCCAATATTTATGGTTTAATTATTATTTATTATTATTTAGAACCAATCACTGATTTTATAGGAGTTGAAATCACTTGCTCTGCTTAAGTTAGCACAACTAAATATGGTTCTGTCCTCTTCCACACAGATCCCTGAGGCTGTAGGGAGTACATTCAGGGACTAACATGATAACCAGAGATAACCACATCCTTAGAGAGCTCTTCCCCATTCTTAATTTCTTCTAATTTATTTAAAAAATTTCCATAGTCTCTGTTTCATGGTATTGTCTGTCTCCTCTGAAAGACAAAACCTTAGGTAAAGGACAGTTACCTCCTAAAGGAGCATGATACCACACACTGATGCTGAAGTCTTATCTCCTCTGTACCTTGGGGCAAAGCAATTCCAGTGATTTTAGCAGTTTCCCATATTCGTATTATGTAGCTATGGCTTCCTCTTCTACTGCTATTCCCAGCAAATTACTTCATGTGTACAGAAAGCTGTAAAATCATTGGAATACATTAACACCTCTTACATAAGAAACACAGCTGCTTGAAATTGTTTACCATAGTTTAGGCACATTCCTTCAATTTACCTTCAGTAACTGGCCAAGACATTTCCCAATATTACTGTTACATTCGGTAACTTGCCTTCATAATATTGTATGTGTCTAATTAGAAATCAGTTCACATAAAGCTGCCTTTTGCTATTTTTTTTTTTTTTTTTGTAGTGTGCATATCCTTTTCCATTGGTGCTGCTATCTCCTTCCATGCCTTATCACCCCTGTCGGCAGACACCAATACACATTGATCTCCTTTTTACTATTCTGGTTGAATAAAACATAGTTTGTCCTGGGATATGAGCCTTTGCCATATCCTCAGCTAAAGCACAGCAACAGAGAGTTTCATGAGTCCCTTGTTTACACACAGAAGAGTGCAATGTATTTATAATTGTCATGGTTTCAGCTGGGATAGAGTTAATTTTCTTCGTAGTACCTAGTATGGGGCTATTCTTTTGTACTCTTCTTTTGTCCCATTGTATAAAATTAGGGTAATCCCAGATCATCCCAGCAAGGGTCCTCAGTTGGTGTGAATCATCAATAGCCTGCCCTGCCAACCTGACTCCCAGGACCCCTTGTGTCAGAAACACTGGGAGAAGAGCTGGACTGGTCCTATGATCCCAATTTTTTGAGAAAGGCAAAACGCCACCTATAAAAAAGACAAAAAGGAGGATTCAGGGAAACATAGGCCAGTCAGCCTCACGTAAGTCCCTGAAAATACCAGAGCATGTTCTCAAGGAAGAATTGAAGAACTAGCAATTGCTCATGTAAAATTTCCAAACCTCATTCAGCTACAGGAAGGCAAAACCCAGTGCCAAGATCTAGATTATTTTTGTCCTTGAAGATTATTAAGTTAGTTTAGTGAGCAAAATGAAAGACTGAAAAAGGGGAAAGATCAAACCAGAGCATAATATAAGAAAAGAATAATTTTCCTAAAAAGAGTAATGGGTCAAAGAATGATTCATCATGTAAATACAGCATGAAAGATACAAAGACAGTACAGTACACTGAGGTTGGATGCATCTATAACGATGATGTGCACACTAGTCCTAGGATAGTGACAGAAAATTATTTTAGTATCTTCACTGCACAGATACATTCTTAAGATGTTAATACTTCAAAGGCTGAAAAAGTAATATAAACACAAAAGGCATTAGCATTGTATCTGTATTTTGAAATGCATTTTCACATGGTCATGCTGATAAAAGCAGATTATCCAATTAATGAGATAAATAATTACAGATGCACTTTATGGAAGAGCATAGCCTAAGAAAATTGCTGTAATTACTGGAGGTGCCCTGCAAAGTATCATCCATTCCTAGCTGTTTGAATCTTAAAACTTTGACGCAGTCAGGTCTTAATAAAATATCCTAACTAGAAGTGTTAGCTATGCCCCTAACTAATCTTGAAAATAAATGACTAGTTTATCAATGAAGGGCACTCTCTATCTCTGTGTAAACAAGACAACTCTATATACCCCGGACATAAATCAGATCAAGAGATCAATCAGATCAAGCTCATCAGATAAAGTGAAGGCAAGCCAAATTAGTTGCTGGAAAAAGACCTGTAACATGAGTGAATACAGAAGAGGCTGAGGATCATCAGTACACGCTGACAGACAGAAGCTGGCTCTGCAGCCCTTCTACGTTGCTTGGGCTGATATTTCAAATGCTAGAGGAGTGTCAGAGGTTTGGTGGTGAAGCAGCTGATGTTTGAAAAATAGGTAAATGTATTACATATCACTCCATTAAAAATAATTTTAAAATTACATAGCTGCACAGTCGTAGATGTTTCTGCATGCCCGTGCTGATACAAATGGTCAAGGACAAAGTGACTACGATGCTCTGGGAGAAGAGTTCGCCTATGTCTGCAGAATGGTATGATCTCCTGCTGAAAAAAACTGCTATCTTTTCTTTTTCATTCTGTGCTTAGTTTTGAGACACAAACCAAGGAAAATAAATATTTTGTTTAAGGGGTGGAATCAAGTGCTAGTGTCCAAAGCATGTTTTGCTCACATACTACTGTGATGCCTGTACAAGACTCCCAATTCCATCCTCTTTGGGAAAAGACAAGGAAAAGGAAAATCACTAATGCCCTATTTGGTGTGGATCCCAGAATGATCTAAGCAATACCATAAAATAAACAACTAAAAAATGTGAAGTGCTAACAGGTCACATACTTATCAATATCTTAACAAATTATCAATATCTTAATATCAATATCAATATCTTAACAAATTAAAAAACAAAACTTAACAAATTATCAATAATTTTCTTGTTCCCACTGAGCTAGATACTTGAAAGTAAGTATGGGAAACCTCTTTTATTAGAGGCAGCTAAATACAAAGTCTAATTCCAGCTTTGATATTTCCACCACAGTCAGTCATTTTTACTGAATTTCAACTTTAAAGCCATACTGGGTAACAATAAACAGCAATATTTGAATTATTTCTGTCAAATTGGCCTAGAAAAATGGGACTTATTTGACATCCTCCTATCTATTTAGCCAAGAAAATGGATATAAATATTTTTATACTGTAGGTGAGCAAAAAAAGCTAAATGCTGCTGTCTACAGATATTTCCTTAGAAGTCCAATGATAACAGAATGTTACTGACAGAACACAGATATAAGAAAGAAGATTCTCATTACATGGCAATTTGATTTCTCTCTCCCCCATCTCCATCAGCTCTGACATCCTTGGACTATCCCAAGTTCTTCAGTTTTTCCTCAAAGCCATGGTTTTTTAGACCTGTGACCCTTCTGGCTACTATCACTGAGGACTAGGGTGCAAATCTTTCTTGAAGTCCGATGTGCCAAATGGGTCAAATTGTTCCAACAGAGGTGAGGGGAGCATGGAGCATTGATGTACCTTACCTGCTGTGCTTCAGTTTGGACAGCACAAATGGTGTTTGTTATTTGGACAGTAGTATGACACTGTTGACTGAAGTCCGATTATGATCTGCTGAAGTCCTCTAGACTCCTTTCTGCAGAACTCTCTCTACTTCATTGAAATCATTAATGAAGTTATTAAACAATATTTTCAGCTTGAGTAGCCCTGTCTGACATAGGGATGTGGCTCCATTTATGACAAATATAAGCTTACTTATAATAGGGTTTTTTTAACTACCTTTTCTGATCTCCCAAGTTGAAGCATATTCCACAGGAAATAGTGCAGGATTCCTGACCCAGAGCTCTATTCTCAACCAATATGTGTGTCCTTTCTCTTCTGATGAAGAGGTAATGGTGTCTCCTTTTCTGTCTCAGAGTCTTAGTTCCTACAGTGGAACCACCGATGCACTTCCGTAGTGAATTTGTGCTCAGATAGGCAGGGAATGGACAATGAAAGATTCAAAATATTTTTATGCCGTTAGATAACTGACAAGAACACAAACATTTGTCTTCCCTGCTGTCTGGGAAGTTATATTTTGAACTGCTATGTCAGTTCCTTATGTTTTAATTATTGTTTATAAGTCGCACATACCTCAAAATTACAGTAAACATATTTTATTGAATAGAAAATAAAATATCCATATATCACCAAGTTTTATATCAGTGAAAGAAAATGAAAGCAAAGGATATACAGCAAACTGATGAATCACAGTGCTGGGTATTTCTGCTAGCTACAGGATCTGTGATAACAAAAAAGCAAGATGCTGTAAATGTACAGTATGCCCTTCAATTATATGCTTTTCTGTCTATTAATTCTTTAATTTGTATGGGTCCTGTAATATGTTTATACAAGTTCTTTCTGTGTTGCAAAAGACCTTGCCTTTTTTTGCCTATTGTTGCCACTTCATTACTTACTAGATGTAAACTAAGCTATACATGCCCTAATATGCACTTCTGCATCTCCCAAATAAAGGGTCTTACAAATTTTATTTGCAAATGTAGTAGTCGCTCCATATAAATCCTTAAGTCCATGTACACTCCCACTTGTCTCTTCAGTGAAGGTCTCTCTAAAGTTGGCATTGACTAGCACTACCAATGGAGGCAGATGACACACTTCTCATAACGAAAGAATGGCTATGGTCTCAATTAATACATTTCTTTTTCTCTTTCCAGTATACCACCTCTCAAGGACTAGCCATGACAAACCCTATTTTATAAGACTTCTACATTGGTATGCCTCTGGTGCAGCAGCATTTGGAGCATGTTCACAACATACTGCATGGAAATGGCTCTCCCATGAAATTGTCAAAGAAACCCTTATGCTCGTGGCACATGAAGACAAGTTCCAGTAGTTCTGTGACAGATGAAAACCACTTTTGCTCTGTGATAATAAAGGGATGAATAAATGCATATTATGGCAGGAAGTAAGACTCTGTCTTTGAGTCTGAATTAGCAGTGAAAAGGTTTCAGTGTACAAACTGTTGTTTTGTATGCATCTGCATCAGTAGAAGCTGGTCCTTTATTTACAGGTATGAATTACCTGCTGTTGCAGCTCAGTACTACTAGTAAGCATTGCTTTGGCCAGCGTGATGTGGGGGGAAGTCTATGAATGGAAAACTTGTCTTGACTCCAAGCAGGTGTGAAGTCTGTACGATGCAGATGACTGACTGATCAGGCATCTTGCTTCAGGCTGGGTGCTTCAGTGTAACGGAACAGACTTGCTACATGGAGAACTTCTAATGCTGCTGAATGGTTATTTTCAAAGACCTAAATAATTTGAGCTCTTGAGAATAATGAACATAAACATAAGATTTCTTTGTATAGGACCACCTGTTCTACTCCACATACGTGGGCTACAAGAGAGACTTAGTAATGTCTATATCTTATGCCTGAAAAGGTAGAGAAAAAAAATCAGTGACACGGAATGTGCCATAGCAAAGATTCACTTTGACTTCGAAAATGTGTCTGATGTTTTGGGATGCTTCTCTTTTTGAACATTCAGCTTGAAAGACAAGAGGGCGACTTCGCCTTCAGAAAGTGCTGAGCGTGCACTGTCTGTAAGTCATATCCTCTTCAAGTCACTGTATGTCAGGCAAAAGATGGCTATATTTGAAAATTTGAGATCAAAGTTTTACTGACCCGCTTTAAAATATCACTTTGTGATAAGTTACTGCTGCAGCAGAAAAGTAAAACTTATAACTAAACTTTCCTAGAACTTCCAAAGACAAGAATGTATAGATTCAAAGAGAAATCTAGGAGCAAGGATAGCTAATTATTTTTTTTCAAAATCTCCCTCAGACAGTGTTATCATATTGAGTCTTGACTTGGCAGTTCACCTGGGTGCTTTTTTTTGCAAAAGACTCAGTCCCTGCACCAAAGGAATTACACTTTAAGGCCAACATAAAGCTCAAACCACACAAAAATAGGTATTTCATAGGTAGAAATTATGAGAGATATGAATTATATGAGGGAGTATTTTTAGTGGATAACACAATTTAAAAAAAAACAGCAACGGAGAAATTGCTGAATAACTTTGGGCATTAACTGTGTGTTTCTCAATTTTTCTGTCTCTCTCAAGGGGAAAATAAGATTCCCCTACTTGTAAAGCAGGGTGAAAACTCTTGAGAAAGGAGCTATGCTTCTGAAAAAAAAAAAAATAATAATTTGAAGATATCCAGGCATCTTTGAGAATGTGACTTAAAGAAAGGACTAATGCTCATGTGTTCATTCTCTTCTTCCCTATCTGCTGTTTTGCTCTCTTTCTTACAGAAACACACTCAGACATACTTGTATGAAGACAATACTGGAGAAAAAAAAACAAACCACCAACCAGGCAAGACCTCAGCAACTGTACCCTTAAAGCAATGAACAAAGACAGAGCCATCAGATCTACTTCTCAAATATGGAATTAAAATTACACATGTGACAAAAGAAATAATTTACAATGGAAGCAGGTCTAATGAAAATAAGTAAGAGTTTTGGAGCTGCCAGCTAACAGGAAAACAGTAGTGACACAGAACGGACACAGACATGTTTCTTTGTTATCTTTCACTGGCTGGACATGATCCATCTCCATGCTCTTGAGCAATTCCACCCTGCCAGAAGGCATCTTTCCAGTTTTGCTTTGAGTGATGGCATATTTTGTAGCAGTAGATTTTAGTGACATGGAAAACTCAATTTGTAAGCATTTCTTATAATGTGTTTAAGGGACCTCTTCAGGGTAGCTTTCATGTTTGTACATTGCAGTAATCATTGCTTTATTTGATTGAATTGTTTCTACTTCTTATGATTTTATACATCACGAAGCTGGATCTTATCATCAAAAACAGGTGTGAGATATAGGATATGATAATTAAATTACACAACACTAGTAACAAACTTTTTAATGTACATGAAATAAAGAAAAACAAAAATATATACATTTACCATTCTCTGTTGATTTAGAGTGACAGGGACACAAACAAATAGAAAAATCCATTAAGCAGTTTCATCACGTTACCCATCAGTGGCAGAAGTCTAGGTTTCCATTCCCAGCTTTCCACATTGTACCTCAAGTGAAGCTTCTCTTTATGCCCACATCAAAAATGCAAGTTATTTTCTACAATTATTGCAAAAAGGGTTCAGTTAATAGGAGTGTCATATGAGTAAGGAATAGTTCTGATGCCCAGACAGAAACAAAAGATGACAGACCCATAAGCTGAGTCAGTGAATTATAAAATAGAATGAAAGTAAGTGTACTAAAGAACACATTTATTCCTACCGAAAGGGCCAATACTGAGCCCAAGGGATACTGAAATAGTGCATAGGTCTTTGCACAGAAGTGAAGTTTACTGTAAGTGAATAGATGCTCACTGGAGATGGTGAACCCACTCTTTAATTGGTTTTCAGATTTCTATCCTAGCAACTTTGGAAAGAGCATGACTTTGGTTTGTACACGCACATTTCTATCACCCGTATCATTCTTCAGTCTGCACCTTCACTCTTGCACTGTGGTAAGGAAAAAGAGAGAAAGGATACAAAATGAATTGATTGCTTTTGCAGATTATCAGCAATTTTTCCTTCCTCATGAGCCTCCAAAATTTTGTGGAACCCTTCTGCCCACTGAGAGGACTTGAACAACAGGATCAGGCATTTAGCCATCAAACTGTTAATATGAAAGATGATACAGTTACAATACTATATACTGAGAATACTGCCTAAGACAGATGTAGGCTAAAAGAAAAATGTGAATGATAGATTTCTTGCTGCCTGCAAAGGAAATGAAGTAAACGATGTGTATAGTAGTCAGCAAGACCTGTGTCTTATCAATAAAACATTAACTATACCAGCTGCAAGTGGAAATACCATTCCACTGAAGTGTTATTTTTTTCCCAAGCCTTTTCTTCTTATATATGCTTACTGATTGTATAAATATTATCATCACTGAAGAAAAAAGCACATAGAAACACATATCAGATGCCCTCCTAGGGCTAACACAAAGTGTCTGCAGTGTTTCTTAATTTTCAGTAGGGCATGAGTAGGATTTGCGCTTGTAAGCACTTGTCTCTTAGAAGGATGATTTTCAACAACTTAAAATAATTCACCTTTTGAAAGGCTCCAAAGTTTACTTCTACATGCATACTCCAACTAGAAAAAGAAAATACATCGTCATAAAGTATTTGGAAATTAAATATCACAAAACCTAGATACTCAGCATCAGAACTCAACCCCATTGATTTGCAGTAGTCTTATATCAAAAAAAATGTTTTTAACTGCTGCTTGTTAAATCCTCAGAGGCTCAGGTAAAGTCTTATTTGAACTCTGGTTCATGCTAGAAATAAGAGTCCCTGTCATGAAACAGAATTAATAACTTTGAAGATTCATTGCACGTCATTTAAAAAGGACTTTTGTTTGCAAATGATGCTGTATATAACAACCCTGATTGAAAGGCATAGCTACACATTAGTATAGAGCAGGACATGAGGTTAAGCAGGTATATCAGATTATGGAAAACTTGCTTTTTGTTTTTTGCAGTGCTCTCAGACCACTTCTAGTATTGCACAGCTTTTGCATTTACATCATTTCATTGGTTTCAGTGGAGTTGCTCCACTTACACCGATGAACTACGAAGGAGTCTCAGATGTCATGTTTGCACTGGCAGCCAGGGCAGAATCTTTGCCAGGATCATAGTTTGCAACTTGCTGTGGTGTGGATAAAATGAAGGTGATGTCAGGTCAAAAAGACAGTCTCCAATATAACTGGTATGGACTAAGAAATCCAATGAAGGTGATTTGTGGGGACAGTTGAAGATACATAAGATAGCACTACTTTAAACTCTCCTCCATACGGTTCAAAAGTATTTGTCACATCAAAATTGTTGACAGGCTGTTGTCAGTCATTCATTGATTGATTTTATTTATTATACCTATACAACTAGATTTCTGAGGCAACCAAGATTAAGAAGTTTCCTTTTGCTATAATTTCACAGTTAAATGCTAAAATGGGCACATTGGAGGTATCAGAATACAAAATACGTGTTGCTTAGTGTGTAGTACAGGCATGTGGCAGCACATATGGCATGGTACATGAACACCAAACAATATGCTCCAGCCCCATTGAGTCTGTGGGAAGTCAGAGAAAACAGAGGTAGGTGATAATAATAACATGCAGTGTAAGAGGAAAGTGTGGTCATTTTCAGAGAGAGGTCATTCTGAGCAGAGCATGAAAATGCATTCACTTCTCCTTCTTCCAGGGTGGAATATGGAATATGTGTGAAAGCAAAGAAGATTATCTTCTGCAGATCCATGGGCTGTATCTGAGACTGTCAGGATAACTACAGTTGTTGGATTTATTAGTGTTTGTGTTCCCATCCTGAGCTTCTATGGATGCTCAACACCCTCTGTGCTTCTGGAATGGGGAAACACTAGAAAACAATAGTATTTTTTTGAGAAGTCCAGCTTGTACACAATCCAAAATGTACAGCAGCAGGACAAAGTTCTATACAGTATGCCTAATACACTTCAAATAATGCTACAGTATAAAAATTTGAAGTAGCTACGCTTACAGTTTTATCACAAAGGTAGTGGCTCAGTTCCACAGATGCATCCTGTATCAATGTTATTTTGGAGACTAACATAATACTCTACAAGTTATGTACTGCCTTCTGAACTGCTCCTCCCAATTGATTTTGAATTTTTGACGTGCTTTCCTGTTATTTCTTTACTGTTCATTGCATTTTCTTTTTCCACTCTTCAGGACAGCTATTTGATGTGTTAAGCATAGACTGGCTTAAGGCGAACAGATAACTAATCAAATATTTACATCACGGTGATTTGAACACATGCAGTACTAACATACTGTGTGTTTCTTGTACAAGGAAAATGCACAGAAGCTCCAGAGCATGACTGAACACACAGCAAGTCATATCACATAGCAGATTTGCTGTTCAAGTGCAATTTGGAATGAAGGCAATAACAGCTCCTAAACAGGGAGAAACACTGGGATCTTGTTAGGTAATTCTTTGTGTTTTCATAATAGCAAACTTTTGCTTCAAAACCACAAGTAAGTGTACTGTTCATGAACCTGAAAGATTGCACTGTTGATCCAAGTGTTTCTCACTGGTTGAATTAAAAACTTCTGATACAGAGACAGTTAATTAAAGGGCGTTTGCTAGATGAGGACTGAAGAAAGAAAAAATTACTTGTCTCTTCCCTGTGTGGGGTTCTATATTGACTGTATGAAGAGCTGCTCGCAGGATTACAGCTGACAAAACAAAGGGAAGGTACATGTGAACTTCTGTGCAAAGGGAATTGAAGAAAATTTGATGTTGGCTTTTCTACATCTCTGATGATGAGAATTCTCTCTTCTTTAATGTTGGGGGAAGACAAAGATACCCAATGATTTAATGATTTTCAGAGAGCTGCCATAGCAAGCAAGATGTAAAGACGAACTCTTCACAAATGGTAGCTGGAACCAGATACAGTACATTCTCTCCCTGTTTAGGGATTGTTTGTTTGTTTAGGCTAATCAATTTATTTGAAAATTTATAGATAATAGAAATTATATTTATAGATAATTTATAGATAATAGAAAAGTATTGCACAGGTAAGAATTTTTATGTCCTATCTGCAATATGTCAACAACATCTAAAGATTTAAAAGCTTCACATGCATGATAAAACGCTTGCTTATGCCTAGGCAATTATTTTTCAAATTTAAATCTCTCTGTTATTTTAATAATGTTTTTTACATTCCCTAATGGGCTTTAGCTAGCCTGAAGAACCAACTAACATCAGATTTCTCTTTTTAAAATGAAAGACAAAAATATCTTTAAAATGCAGTATTTACTTGGTTCCATTTAACTGAAATTTGATATATTTAGCAGTCTTCTAATTTATATTCAGGATCACCATTTCAATACCAATGATCAAAATCTCATATATAATTGTGCACAGCAGCTTTTGTATGCATACTGATGAGCACTTTTCAAGGCATTCCTGTTGCACTAACATTTGCAAATGATATGCTGACATGATCGTCTTTCAGGTAGAAAGACTGTACACAGAGAAACTCTCCCCAGACCACTCCATTCAGTCCAAACCTAGATAAACTAGTGAAAAATGCAGGAGGAGGGACAGAGTCCCTGGAAAATCCTGTGCATGCAAGTCTGTCTGAGTAAAAGCAGCCTCTTCTCTTTTTCCTAGAAACTGAAGTCCTAGCAGTTTTTGCAGTGGCTTGTTACACAAGATTGAGGAGTCTGTATTTTGTTAAACATGCTTCTTGTGAGAAGGAAAAAATCAAGGCTTCTCCCCAAGGAAAGTAAATTCATGTTACCGCTTGCCTCTGATTTGTATCACATACGTTTAAGAAAAGTACCGAATATCACCCCTGCCTTGGGATGAAACAAGGTTTCAGTCAGACCATTCCCACATACACTTACCAAATCTAGTGGCTATGGTTTTCATTATCAGTGACATGTCAAGCCCCTGCTGAGATCAGGGTCTGCCTTGGGAAGCGAAGCAGGTAGACACCATAAGTGAGTGCTTCAACCTCAGAGAATTCAGTCTTCTCGGATGAGGCTGAGAGGAGTAAATGTGAGCACCTCCAGGAGGAATTGCTCCAGCTAGTCAAAGAAGGTTTTCTCAAGGTGACCTCTCATGGTTTTTTGAAGCTCAGACGAGAAACCAGCAGAGGGGGGCACTGAATTAAAACCTCTATGGATTGTAAGCCAGTGCCTTTGCCACATGACTTATGAACTGTCTGTTAAGTCTTTCTTCCTCGGACCCCACACTACTGAAGGATCTCTTTCCTTCACAGAATACTCCTTGTTAAATTCCACACCAGAATATTTAATGGCTACTCCTAAAATAGAGAATAATTACAACAGATTTTGACTGTTTCAGGCTCTGCTGTGCAGAACACGGCCAAATCTAGTCTCTAATAATGTAATTTCAGATGCACTGTAGCATACACAGCTTTGCACTGTACATCTGTGGTTCTGCTCCTCACATGGACTGATTTATCAGCTTATCATTGTATCACAACTGGAATGATTTTTCAATTCTCTCTCTCTTTCTCTAGAGTCTATATCTCAGTACACAAAGAACTTAAAGGTCATTAATCTGTTTTGGTAGCAAAAAGAATATTCAAGACTGGTGTCTAGCTTTTGTAGTTATTCTTGCCTTTAATTTCTAGAAAACATTCTTTCTTCAGCCATACTAATTTCTAATATAGAGCTAGGCTGACTGCCTGTCATTTTTATTTTGTTTTAAAGAAAGTCTGGTGAAAAGAGGCTAGTACTAGGAACTGCAATCCAACAAGTTCACTCTTACAGTAAGAGTGCATATTTCCCAAGGGGTGACTGGCTAGGAAAACCATGCCGGGGATCTGCAGCAACTGCCTCCCTGTCACTCTATGCCTCTTCTCATAGCTAGTGCCACAGATGCCCCCAGGTGGCTCTGCCCCAAGACTGCTTTTGTGCCAGAGCAGAACCTTAAATGTGGAAGTTGAGCTTTAGGTGTTCTGCAATCCCACCTGGCTGACTATAGCCACAGTCACAGGACCCTTTAGGAGCTACTTTACAACATTGCAATTTTTTTTTTATTGGTTGCTATATTTTGCAGAGGATTGTCCTAGTGCAGTTCTTTACTTGCACACTTGCTGCTAAAAACTATTTGTGAGTTTCATGAGACATAAAAATTGATTAATAATTTTGCCTGTGAACTATATGCCCCTGTTAATAAAAGTATTTCTCAATTTGAAAATAATCAGGCATAATCTTTGTCTTTAATAGTTCTTTCTACAGAAGCTGTCCTGGCAGGGGCAGGAAAGCATGTGCTTTTTTTTTTTTTGCTAAAGATCTTCAATTGATTACAAAGCCTCTCCACATAAGTTGATGAGTCCTTTCTTGGCAAAGTTTCTAGATCTCTGGATTTGTTCTCTCTGGATCTTTCAAAGGAAGCTAGAATGATCTGGTATGTGGGAAACGTAGAGGACATGGGGATCCAGAGTGCTCATCAAAAAAATCCTTATTTTAGCAATTTATCAGTATTCTTCCAGTTTTTCTTTCATTCTTGTATGTCTGCCATATAACAAATTCTAAGTGGGTAGTTAAGTTAGTTCTTCAGGCAAATTTTGCCCATGTGTCTTGATAATTCATTCTGGCCTTCCATTCCCTGATATACATCTATGCTGTCATCACACAAAATCTCTTTACAAACCACCTTGAACAGACTGATAGCATGCAAAGCACTCCTCTGTGAGGGAAACAGCAGCATTGTTACATCCTCCATTTCTGGTTCTTAGTACCGGTAGTGTTTATACACTAAGAAACTGGTAAAAAGAAGCTCAGTCAATCCTAACTCCAGATATGGAGTTGGTTAAAAGACCACTGAATACAAGGGAAAACATCTGTAGAAATTAATAGTCTAGATTGCAGCCTTAGCAAGGGTCATGACTGCATTTCCTTATATTCCCCACTATCACCCCACTCAGCTTTATTTCCACTTACTCTGCTTTTTCCTTGCATTTTGTATGGTCCCTTCTCTTTTTCACATTGCACAGCTGTTCTGAATTCCACAGGAGCTTTAAATCATGTCTCAGAGGAAACAAAAATATTCCTGTTACATTCAGCAGAACAACCCTGCCAGGTAGGGGAGGGTTAGTAAACACAAGTCAACACAAATTCAGTTTTCCCTCCATAGCTGCTGTACCTGCAGTGGTAGGAATGATCATACACCTGCCTGCCTGCTTCAGCCTCTCTGACAACCTGGGATGAAGAAAGTCAGCCCCCAAAACACCTGATCATTCAGTCCTGGGTTTAGAGGTGCCATTCTGAATTCACAACCAATTATTCCGCATCTGTATGTTAGCCAGACAAAATATTTTACTGTCTTTGCTTTATCTTTCTCCTCTCACATGAAGCTCTGCCCTTGTCTTTTTTGGGATTTTTGCCTCAGTGGGAGATGCCAGTATATTTTAATAAAGAGATCTTGTGATGGGATATGAATCCAGCCGTCAAATACAAGTATCAAAGCCTGGACACCTGGTTTCATCTTCTGGTTCTATCAAATCAGCACTCAATTTCTTAACATGGCACTTAGCCAATCAGATCATCAGTGGGTCATATGAATGTCAGCATCTGAGTTTGTGGAGCTATGTACTAGCACAGCTCAGCAAGTCTCTCCTTTGCAATATTAGCTTTTAGGAAAAATGTGGCTTTTGGAGGACATCAGTGCAAAGCTATCGATGTGCAAATGCTTCAGTGCAAACCCTAATGTAGTTTGGAGCACTGTAAAATAGCAATTGCTAGCATGTGCTGCAAATAAGAGATTCCACCATCTGAAATATGCATACATGTGTGTGCGTGTTCTCCCCCTCTGAGTTCCCTTGCTGTTTTTTCAGTGGCAGTGCCTTAGCTTTTTAGCACTGCATAGGGAAAACTATCTAACAACTGTTGGACTGTTCACCTTTGGTTCCATTGGTATGTTAGTCCTGTATGCCATGTTTTTTGCTGCAAAATCTTTACATTTCATGTGATCAATACCTTGGGGATTTGCAAAATTAAGGTCATCTATATGCTCTTCCCTAAGCAGCAGAACTCCTGTTTTCTCCCTTGCATTCTACCATGTAACTAACAAGCTGAAGAAGGAAACAGATGAAACGGATTTTCCTTTGCAATACAAAGCAGCCTCAACTTGTAAACAAACCTGTCACACACAGGAACCTTCTCATGCCTGGAAATCTCTGGATGCTCCAGGAAAGTTCTCTAGTAAGGAGCTGCAGTGCTGAGCTCACAGCTGAAAAGATCAAATTGACTACATTTTATAGGCCATAATAAGGAAGCAAAATCCCAGCCATCTCTAGGCGAGGTACCTCCTTGTGCCTTAAACTATGTATAGGAGGACATATAGGTAAGTATCTGGCATGCTCCATGTGGATCTGATAAGAGGGGGGTGGGAATAAGAAGGAGTGTGTCTGCTTTGTATTTCCTGATGGCCAATTTACTAATCAACTTTGATTAACTTAGATTTTACAGAGTCCAGCCTGGGAGCTGCAGTGTTTAGAACAAGAGCTTTGGCAGCTTGAGCTGAACAAAAGAAGGATCAGACTTTCAAAATCATTTCAGAACACAGAGATATGCATCCAGTGTCATACTTTTCGTAGTAGGAAAGACTTGCCTGACTTCCATTGGAACTAAGTATCTCCCCTTTCTAGGCATCTGGGAAAAATTTACTACCTACATAACAGCAACTTCCAGCACCTAAATACCATTGCAAACTTTGTCCATTCTACAGCTGATTCATAAAACTCAAATATGGACTGAGTACATGGGGACAGAGACTAATGCTTACCTGGAGTGAAATCTCCCGCAAGACTGGGTAGATCAGGGAACTGGAATCAATCAAGATCTTCCATCTAGCACGGTGCATTTATTTCCTAGTTGTCTTTTCTTTTGCTGGAAAGCACTGACTTACTTGCCTGTACCTGGAGGCTTAGTCTGCACCTCTCACACAAGTTTGTCTGTATTGCCATGCAAATTTTCCACTCAGGAAGATAAAGCTTGTGGGGATGAGTGGGTTGTTATGGCAGAACTGTGCTGCAGGGTCTCCTATGTTCTTCGAAGTGCTCTGTGGTGGATGTTTGTTTTTACTTTGAGAATTCATAATGACTCCATCTTTTCTGCTTTTCCCCAGTGTTACCCACTGCACATGAAAGCAAAGTCAACTAGATCAGTGGAACTAACATCATACTGACTTCCTGAGGATAAGTAATCAGATTTCAAGCCATCAGGAAACAACCTAATAAGTAAGATGCTCCAAAATATTTGGCAACAAAAGGTCTTCACAGACATAAACAAAGAGCTTTTTTTCTCTGTCTTGCACACATTCTTTTTAATCTTTAATGGGCAAGGATAGAAACCCAGTTATCTTTGCAGAGAAACCTGGACTGATAAAGCATCTGATGTCAATTAAGCCCTAATATTAAGGTGCTGATACTGTGATTCTTCTCTGAAGTGAAGCAGCTTGCCTGCTTGTTCCAGGAGTGAGAGAGAACCTTTGTGAAAGCTTTTTACTGATCTTCCTGCAAAATGCTATTTATTAAAATAGTAGTTCGCTGTTTGAAGTCTGGTGCAGAGGTTGGATTCTATTCTGATTCTGAACTGTATGGATATTTTTGCTTTAGGATTTCCTCTGTATTTTCTCTTTGCAAGGATGGATAGGATTTAATTTAAACTCAGACAGTGAAAATTTTAATGCTGAGTTCAGACCTGGTAAAAAAAGGTGCCTATAGTAGATCCATGTGGCTGTGATGAGACAAGAGAGTTACAAAGTCCTGTCTTCCATTCGTGGACGAGTTTATGCTTCCCAGCCATTTCCAGGTTTTACTAATAGGACTTCACCCTTTCCAGACCTTCTAGCTAAGTTAAGTGGGCCAAACCTATCTCTGGTGGAGGCCCACTGAAGACTGTGGTATTAGCATACTGTGACTGACATGCTGCAAAATCAGATTAGGCACCAATTTCATACTGCCACCCAGACATACAATCGCCCTGCTCTCTTCCTTGTAGAACTCCATTTTAGAGAGGTCCAGTAAGTCATCCAGTTTGGCTTTTTCCTGAAAGGAGCAGAATATAGCCTATCTTTCCCTTCAAAATTGAATTAAGCATTCTTGTGCAGTATATTAATTATCTAGAGCATAGCTGCATACAAAATACTTAATTGGTCTTTAGGACACATGAAGCAAAATATTGTCCAGTTAGACCACAGCTTGAAAGAGATTCTCCTGATTAGGAATATCACTGAATCATGGCTCATTAGCAAATTTCTATCTGGAGAGGGAGTCTGGAGAGGTATTTTCTAAATTATGGGGTTTATACTAATGATGTCTAGCCAAACAGACTGTCTGGCTTTATCTTCGTATATGCTATCATGATCTCTGACAGAACAAAGGTATTGACTAGGTATCTCTTCGTAATTACTCTGCAGAGCGAGAGCTGGTCTTTTGCTTTTTTCTGCCTACAATTTTCCACTGAAAATGGTATCATTTTACTTCATCTTTTATACTGCAAAGTGGGATGGAGTTTTTGATCAGCATTTTTATGACACTTTCTTGAAAATAAGCAGCTATATTGTTTTTTTTTATTGTTCCAAACTGTTTTGAATCCTATCACAGCCAAATGTATTTCTCTTTCATTATGTCACTACTGTAGACTTCTACTTGTGACAGCTTCTCTCCTCTTAGCCACACGAACTGGGCCTGTCCTTACTTCTCTCTAAGAAATGGAGTGGAGGGAATACACTACCCAATTATGTTTTCACATGATTCAATCAGTCAAGCTATGCTGATTTACATTACCTGAGGTAGCTGAGGTCTTGGATAACTGTCTCTGAAATAAGCTGGGTCCATGGTCAGAGAGATTTCAGGCATATTATTTTACATGGGCAGTTTCTCCAGTAAATGAGCCTAGCCTGTCTATCTTTGAAGTTTTAGTCTAAAGTGGATCATTTCCTGAATCATTCACTGTATTGTCAAAGCTATTTCTAATAAAAAACCTCCCATGACTGTAAGTCTTATCAGACCATTAACATTTGCCTTGAAATCCGACTGAAGCTTAGGCCAGCAAGCAATTTATGAGAGGAGCTGGAATTCTGTTGGTAGATTTGTTTCCTTATTTCTTTGCTCTCCCCTAATTCTGCTGAAACCTTTCCAGGGAGAGACTGTAGTCGTAAAGAATGATAAATGGGGAAGTGACCAGAGCACTCCAGGACTCCCAGGCAGAGGCTGCAGAAAGACAATGCATTAATAGGGAGCGACAGTTCTGTTATACAGTCTTGTGCTACAGCTCTTTGCCTCTCTTGCCTTCTGGCCAGAAAGCATTCAATGTCTGCAGG
The DNA here is from genome assembly GCF_963921805.1 of Phalacrocorax carbo. Lineage (NCBI taxonomy): Eukaryota > Metazoa > Chordata > Aves > Suliformes > Phalacrocoracidae > Phalacrocorax > Phalacrocorax carbo. Next base: position 45,826,553 of record NC_087518.1, on the reverse strand, counting down.
TCCTGCTGATAGGATGTAGAAGAAAGGATATGGTATATATACAGTGTAATTTTTTCTTCTATCAGTAGCACATGGGTGCCCCCCCCCTCACCTTTCCCTCCTGTTGCTGCTATATTTTGGCTCAGTACTAGATTTTTTATTCACATTAACAAACATATGAGAGCAACTCCCTGAAACTTCAGTGTCTGGGAGCAAACTGTACCTACTCAAGAAAAACCAAATATGCTGTAGCTGGTTTTCACACTTTGGGCCGGGACTGCTTGTTTAAAATTCTGGACAGGTTTGGCCTTGGGGTAGGTGGTACAATGGAAAAAAAAAGAACATTCAGTATCTTTCCAGGAGAATTTCTCCTAGATTGCTGCTTGTAATAAGTGTTTGCTACTCTGCTGATTTATGCCAGGCAGAAAAGGAAATATCAAAGACTCCTGTTTTATCTGTATTTCCTTTTTTCCTCTGAAAATTCTCGATATCATTCTCATCCAGCTTACTTCTCCACTTCATGCAACCAGAGACAACCTGAAGGAATGAAATGTTTTACATAGAAAGTATTTCACTATCTACTTGTCTCCCCGCAGGTGCTATTCAGTAGGTACATGGAGACTGAACTAGCTCTGATCATGGAGTTCATGGTCAAATTCATTTCCATCTGTACTGGCTTAAGAATTCAGGTTGTGTTCCATAGCACTCTCTTACCAAAATCATAGAGCTTCTCTGCTTAAACTTCATCATATACATGTCTGTCGTTCTCTTTCTTTCAAAAAATCCCAAAGGATTTAAAAAGACATTTCACCATTAATGTATTTTAGATATTAGTTCAATTGAAAAGCCATACTTCTTACCTCTCCTCTATCTTACAATGTTTACCTTAATGATTAAACATAGCAATCAACACTGAGAGTATTTCCAAGGGATTGACAACCACCTGTGAGACTGGATCACTGAAGGCAAGGCCAAGGGCTATTAGTTTCCACAATCTGCTCCCCAGCCAGTGCTCTGTGACAAGGTTGCTATTGCTATTTTAACCTCTTTTTTTAAAAAAGAAATTCAATATACATGTTTTGTGTTATTCCCAACAGAGCCATCTCTCCTCCAAGACATAATGGAAGAGTGGGTTTTAATAGCAAACCTGGATCGCAGTAGAAAACATAGCTAAAATATCAGCCATAGTTCTGATTAAAGTTGCTGCTCTGAGTACCAAGGGTTACAGTTATATGGAATTGAATTTTCAAACAGCAGAAGGTGCTTTACTTTTTCCACCTAATTAATTTCCTTTTTTAAAGGCTTCCCCTTTGAGGACTTTTTTTTTTTTTTTGGATACTCAGGGATTCTGGTGAAAGTTAACTGCGAGTAGCATCAATGGAAATCCTGCATGCAGATCTCTTGGGGATTTACAGGGGCTCACAAGCTTAGCCAAATATTTTCATAAATATTGCAAGGAGGTCACAGCAGGGGAACTCTACAGAACCTCATAGAAAATTTCTGCTGCAAAGCTCTAGCGAACATAGCTTATGCCCAGCTCTTTATATGCACAGACTCCCCAGCATCCTCCAAGGTCAGTAGAAGGGGAGGGAGCTGGTCCTGTAAAGCCATTTTACAGCAGAGACTCACGGAAGGCTACAGATCTGCATTTTCCTGCTAGCCTGCAGCAGGGCCTGCGGCATGGTGGCACAGGGAGCTAAGTGAGAGGTTCTGTCCTGTGCATCTCAGCATTGCTTCCATGGGAGGAAACATTATCTCAACTTACACTGTCAGGTGTGTACTCTAGCTGTAATGAATGCCCTTTCCAAGAAACTTTAACAATAAATCTGTGTCTGATCGTTTTCACTGTCAATCTGCTCTTCTCACAGAGCTGGGTTTCATTCTCTGAGGGTACAGGAAGGTAAACTGGAATGCGGTGTAAGGTGCAGCCCTGGGAAAATCTAAGTGAAGATGGAACCAGGTCCCCAAGGTGTGTGATTCATCATCTCCAACAATTCATGGCCCTAGGATTCACAATGCTACGTCCCAGCATCTTTCCATCACATGCCTGAAGGTTACTATCCCTCTATCTGAGTTGGAAGAACAAGTAAGAAATCTTCCCTGTTGCAGCCAAAGTTCAAAGCCCAGCCTATTAGTACACATCACTATTAATTTAATTTTACATTAATATATAATAATGCTAATGCTTCTCTGTGGATTTCTTACACATCAGAAGAAGCAAATACATATTTATTTAACTAACAGGATGCAGCCAGAGTCT